>NC_071572.1:79862615-80162615 GCF_024509145.1 Vidua macroura | reverse complement strand
CTGAGTAATCTCTCCCAAGTCATTGGAGTTGAAACATTTGCAGAATTACAAGTTCAGTGTTTAACCCAATGTTGTGACTTCACTGTAAATTAAGGAGGAGAATTAGAAAACTATTTACTGCAGTGCTGTGCCCAAGGATAATTCTAATAAAGATTCTTAAATGCAAGTGAGAATTTTCATGATCTGTCTGCAATGGTGTGCAAATGGCATGAACAGTTCCTTCATGTTGCATAACTTTTTTTTTTTAATTTTTTAAGAGTTAATTAATAGAATTTCTATTTTCAAATGGAGACTATAATTTCCTCAACACTGCTGTTCAAAATGTTAAAATAACCCAACTGAAAGAAGTTAATATTAACATCTCATGAGAACTCTTCTAACAATTTCAACTTACTTGTTTCAGGTGATGCTGAGCACATGAATAGTGTGCAGGGACTCTTGGCTGCCTCTGTGATTTCCATCCAGAATTCCTGCTTCATCTATCCTGCCTGTCAAAACTGCTTTTCTAGGCTGATACTGGATTCCAGGAGGTATATCCTGTTTTGGGGATCATATACTGATTTCCTTTAACTTGGGGATCTCTGATAGCTGAACACTAAACAAAGTGGTGAAAATCCAGGCCCCTCCAGGTCAAATCCTGATTTTATTTTTTTTTCATTTCATTCTGCATGTGCAGTGCACCTGGTAGTCCTGTATGACTCTTCACTGAGTGCATGTCCAGAAAGGGATGAGCTTTCTTTTTTAATTGCAGTGTGGGTGAAATCTCTGACACACAGAAGAACAGTAAATCAATGAATGTCAGTGCTAAATGGAAGGAGCTGACTTTGTAAAACAAGGATATCTGTTGTTTCAAGTGCTGAAGTACAAGATAACAGTGCTGTTTCCTGATTATTTTTTAAACCTAGGTATTTACACTCAAGTTGCAGGAGGAAAAATCCCAAACCAGAATGAAATGTGAGAAAAATGAGCGCAGGAAATTCAAAATTGCACCCCAACAGTCTCTCAAAACCCACTGTCCCTTCAATTTCACAATTTCACAACAGGCTAGCATTTAATAAATCAGTAGAGAAAAAAGAAACCAGAGATATTCTGTCATAATACACACATCTTGCTCTGAGCCTTTGGTAAGATTAATGCCTCAAGGAGTAAAGAATAAGAAAAAGATCTTACAGTTTTGTATGGAATATTTGATACAGTATAGTAGTAATATTTACGGCTGCAGATGAATTCTTACCTCAGCAGTGATTAACAGAAGTTCATATATTCAATCTTTTTTATCCTTTTACTGTCTTTTGTCAGGTTCAACTGTTTAAAATGTGGCTGCACAGGTGAAGCTAAAGAAGCAAGCTACAGATATAGATTGTCCCTAAAGATTGCTGACACTAATGATTTGTTTGACATCACTGTTTTTGGAAGTTGCTTAGATCCATTCTTTGGGGTCACCGCAGAGAATCTGCAGAGGTAAGGAATAGATTGTCTGACCATATAGCTGCTGCTATTTATTCAGCCTAAAAAAACTCCAATGAGCCTAGATGGTGGAGAGATGAGTGGGAAGTAACTGCTAAAGTGCTCCCTTCCAGCATTTTCTTGGTACCCATCACCTTGAGAAAGTGTGGAAGTTTGTTTCTTCCTGAAATCTTGATGTTTTGAGATTGATTACTTCTAGGTAGTAGAAGAAATCCTCCACTTGTCTGCTACTACCTGTTAAGTAAGCCTCACTGCTTGGTTGGTTTGGCTTCTTCCTTGTGTTCTTTCTCCTTTTTTTGAGATCATTGAATTTCCTTTGTTTAAGTAAGTTGGCTTTTCCAGATAGAGCCTCTGGCTTTTCTTTTTTAACAGTTTGAATGCACCTTGTGACTATTTGGCAGTATGACCAAATTTTCCTGAAGAAAGAAGGGATTTCTAAGAAAGTCTGTTAATCCTCAGAGCCTGACCACCCACATGATAGGCTTCAGGTTTTCTGAAATGTGAAACTGCCAGGGTTCCCTGCTTCTTTCTCTAGTCTGTTATTTTCCCAATGCCTTGTGTTATCACTGGCTCAAGGATGAATTGTTTGTAATGGCATATTAGCAGCATTAATAACATGCTTGTGACAGGCATTCTGCCCTACACTGCTGTACTGCTATCAGCTGTGAATAGCAGCTATTTCCATGTCTTACATGGATACTACCATGCTGTAAAGGCTGGGCAGGAAGGATGGGTAAGGAATAGCAGCATCTTAACCAGCATTGCTCAGTCACTGTATTGGTAGAAAAATCACAACCATGTGGGGAACACCTGAAAGTTGTGTGTGTATTGAACTTGTTCAGAGTGGTTGTTTTGTTTACTTTATCTCACTAACAAGTTAGGTGAACTAAAGAATTGAATTTATAGGTTCATGTTTTTCCTGTTTTCATTCTGAGTTCAGTTGAAGCTAGCACAAAATCTTTACCTTAACATGTGTCCTCATTAGCACTATACTACAGCTGAAATGCTATGTAAGACTTCTTCCTCTGTTGGTCCAATACTTCTGTGTGTTTTTATTCTAGGTATATTCAAGACTTCAATCAGCTGTCAGGAGAAACAAACACAGAGTCAACTACAAGAGCATTAGTTCAAGCTGTGGAAACCTGTTTCATTGGAAAAAGGTTTATATTTGGAGTGAAGGTAACTTTTAATCCACATTATGGCCTTTTAGTGAGTTTCTGTAGCCAGTTAGGGTTATCAAACCCTCATGTACAACTTCTTTTTGCGAAAATGTGAGGCTAGGACATGAGAAAGATTCTGCTTCTTTTTTTTTTTTTAATGAGTCACATCCAAAAATCATCTTGAATGGCAGTAGTCAGCTTAACAGCTTGTCAGGGTGCTTTTGGAGAGCCTGAGCAATGCCAGCTCCTGTGCATATCAGTAACAGCTTGGAGCCTGTAAAAAAACCATGTATAGTTGAAGCAAGAAACAGACTCTCTTTCCAAGCACTGCCCTACCTTTCCCATGCCGTGTATTCTCCTTTCCAGTCTAAAATGTAAGAAGAAGCACATCCCCTTGTACCATTTTTATATTTCTGGATTTAAGAGCATTTTCAAAGTGTTGTTAAAGTACAGCTGTTCACCATCTGCATTGGTGGCTCTTTTATGTGTTTAACACATTTTGAAATATTAGTTCTTAACAATATTTCTATAGGAACAGTCTTCAAGGTTCTCTTCAAGTGGTGCTTATGTGAGTCATTCATATTATGAAATCTGTGAACTAAATCCTACCTGGCAGGTGTTTTGCCTCTCCCACAGGTTGTATCTGAAGTGAGATTTTTCCTGGTGTACAGCATCTTAAGTAATGGAAGTTGGAGGACTTAATGGATTAACTTTACTTACCTGGAACCCTTGACCAGGTCTCTGGGCCTGATGCCTTGACAGATATAACTAATCCCAGATGTCATCAGCCTTGTGGCTGCTCCCGCACACACAAGAGCTGAACACACATTCAAAGACTTTGTGTAAAGCCCTTGGCTGTATAGTTGTGTTCAGCTGTGTATATGTCCCAGATAATACTCAGAATCAGCATAACATATTAAAGACTTACCTAGGAGGGTGTTGTCCTTGGCTAACAGCCTTTAGCCTTAAACCTTACACAGACTCAGGGAGGAGGAGGGTTGTTGGAGATAACTATATCTGCTTTTTGGCCTCTCTGGCTTTGCCAGACCTTGAGGAGTAGATGAGAAAGGGTTTATCCACTTCCTATAATATGAGCTAATTCCCTCTCTGTTTAATGTCATTTCTCACCTGTGATTTCAGTGTAGAGAGAAGCAGGTTTTATAAAGAATTGCAGTTGAAGCTCCTTTGAAACACTGCTCTCCAAAAAAATCTGAGCAGATAAAGGTCGTAGCTTATTTCCCTTTTACGGATGTAGTGCACAGAAAGTACCACGCTGGCTTTGGCAGCTGAGCTGCCAAGTCAAGTGTCTGGTACCAGAGTGCTTTGTTTCAAGTGCTGCCGAGTGCCTCCTGAATAAAAGCAAAGCACTGGCCTTAGGCTGCCAGGCATTCACACTGAACTGCACTAGAGGAGGCCCGGAAGCATTCAGTGCCCTAAAGGGAGGAAGAAATTTTCTGTGAAGTCCTTTCTCAGAGTTCTTGGTTGTTTTTCCAGCTCCAAAACTCTGTAATTACAACAAGCAAAGAACCTCTCACTGTGATGCCCTTTACAGCCCTTGCCAGGGTTTATTTCCCAGGGAGGGCCTTGTGTGACAGACTGTTTTGTATTCTCTCCCCTGCTGATCCTGACAAGAAGGGAGATCTAAATTTACGCCTGACTTAAAAGACATGTGTTAATATTTTTTTCTCTAAGTTGGTTGTTTTTTTGTTTTCTTTCCCCCCCTCAGCGTTGTGCAAGGGAAGATGGAGGCCATTCTGCTGCCAGCAGCATCTTGCAGAAGTGTTCCAGAATTAATAGAAGTACGAAAAACCTTGTGGCGTGCCAGATCTTCCTGCCAAATGCTGCTGTTACTGGCTTTACTGTTTTCAGCTACTTAGATCATCTCCTGCAGTCGGCAAAATTCAGGAGCTGTAATAACAGCTCATATTTACCTGATGCGTCATCAGCTCCCATAGATGAACCTCTCAGTGAGCTCAGCAGCTTGTCTACCCTGAGCAGGAGCTCCTGTTTTGTTCAGTCTAGTGGCAGGGAAAGTTTTTTAGGGTGCTGGCAGCAATCCTTAAGTCTGACTTCATCTGTTGCTTGGGTAACAGCGGAAGACTTTCCCACTCTGGAAGTGGGAAATCTGGTGAGTGAACAGCATGAACAAGAGGAGAAGCCTGTCTCTGCAGAATTGGGCAGTGTAAGCCTCAACAATCAAACTCTTTGGGACTCACAGTTTCTGATCTCTTCTGTGAAGGAAGGGGATAAAGAGAAGGATAATGAATCAAGTTCGCAGCTTAATCGGACTGATGGTATCTCTGCAACTGATAAATTGGAGAGAGTTTCCTCTTCAAACACCAAATGTTCCCATGGAAACAGTTCCAAGTTGTTACAACATCCCTTGAAATCTGAGGTAAAAAACAATTACCCAAAAACTAATAGTAGAAACTATTGTTACACAGAAAAATCCCACAACTCCCTTGTTTGCAAGAGAGATGTTTCAACTCCTAATCACGTGAATGTAGATGGAGTGTCTCAGATGGACTCTGTGTTTTGGGAAGAGCTCCCATTCTCAGAAAGCCTGAATGAATTGTTAGCCAGAATAGAGGATGGCAGGAATGTTGTAACATCACCTAGCCTTGATGCAGGCAAATTTGTCCATCTTGAAAGTAACAAGTTGGGTGTAAATCTTAACAAATCATATTCCAAGCAAGCTGTAGGTGATTTGCCTGCAGCCAGTGTCTCAGGGAGGCTCTTGCCACCAGCAGGGAATGATAGTTGGGAGACCACAGTGTTTGCTTGTCTTCAGTCAAATGCAAACCCTCCAAGTGATGTCTCACAATACGAGTCTTCCCCTAGTGATTTATCTTCAACCCTCAAGGAAGGTGGAGCATCCTCTCCAGTTACACCAGAGCCTTCAATTTCTCAGAGCGGATGTGTGCAGTCCAAAGAAGCAAATAATGACAATGCAAATTCATCTTGGTCTTTTATTAGGCTGCATGGAGAAACCTCCTATTCAAAAAAGAGCAAGACAGTCACCTGTGTGCATTCTGCATGTGAAAGCTGTTTAGCTTCTTGTGAAAATAAAGAAAATTATTCTACACCAAGCGAAAAAAAGGATCTTACACTTATAGGGGCCCAGGTCTCTGATCCACCAACTCCCAACAATGCAAGAAGTATATATAAAAGAGAATTAAAACCATTGACAGAACTGTCAGGTAATACCTTCAGAAGTGTTAGTAGGAAAGAGCTGCAGTGGAACAACACCTTCCCTGAAGGCAGCTACAATGCTTCTGCTGATCTCTTTGATGCAAGTGTAAGAGATGTAGCAAAACCTGTGGAATTCTTAAATAAATCATGTAATTCTTTAATACAGGAAGATACTTTGACAGAGAAGGTCACAGCTGAATCAGTGCTTTCTCCTGGAGGTGTTCCTTGTAACAGTTCAAAACTGAGCTCATCCCTACACAGGTCCCCTCAGGCTTTTAGCAAGCACAGTACACCTGTAACTTACTCCTTTTGGGATTCGGAATGCAGTTCAGTTTGTGCTCAGGACTTCGTTCCTTATTCACAGTCAACTCCTATGACAAAACCTCTGCAGAAACTATGGCCTGTTGGGGAGAGAAGCTCTTTTATCACCCTATTCACCCCTAAAAATCCCACTCAAATCCATTCCAAAGGCAAGCGATCCAGGTCTTCCTTTCAGAACACTCTGCTGCAGCAGCTTACTGGCAAGTTAGTAAAACGTGAGAGACCAAGGAACACGAAAGACAAAGAAAGTGGTAGCTCTGCTTCCCAGAAGTTCCTTAACAGCCAACTGCCTGCCAGCTTGGAGGAGTGGATCCCTCCATCTTCAAACAAAGGGCTGAAACCAACTGCATCTTTAAAATTAAGAACAGTTAGCTGGACTGCTGACTTGCAATCCACCTGTGGGCACACTGGCAGCAACCCTATTTCTGAAAGCAGAAAGAACAGTGAAAATTATGAAAATCTCATCCAAAATGAGAGAATAAGCCCTGGGGATAGAGCCGGGATTCTAACTCCTTTATCTGCAAGTGTCACCAAGACCTCATTTTTAGATGATCTCGTCCTGAAAACTTGTTCCCCTTCAGAAGGTGAGAATTACCTCTCAGGTGGAAATTATTCAGAGGTTGTGTTGGAAGGGCCAACTCTCTGGTCTCCTGAACTGTTCTTCCAAGCACGGACCCCTTTTTCCAAGAAGCCAAAATACTAGGAAAGATACATTTCTGTGCTGTGTTCTTTTTAATTTTTTTAAAACTTTTGGGGAGGATCTGGTGAAAGGAAAGAGCTATTTAAAAGTTAAATTGTTTATACACCTGTCAGCATATGTCTTGCAAAGAGGAGTTAGGTTTATTTTCAGACCTTTGTACCACAGAGATGAGGGAAATTAGAATTTGTAGTTACTATATTTTCTTGAAAATTAATGAGGATGTGCAATAAACACTTTTGTAAATGTGTGAGTATTGAATAGATCTCACTTCATAAAGAAGAAGTAGGTGAAGTGTTTTAATGTTCACTGTTGTCTTTTCATCATAAGAGCAGCCCTGGAATCCATGTCCACTCCAGATTCTTGCCTGATGACTCTTGGAAGAAGGGCCAGGTTTTCATCGAAGATTTGATGGTGCCTTGTATCTGAGCCTATTGGGAACCTGTGACAGCCTTGAGCTGGGTGAAGGGGACCATCCTGAGAGCTTGGTAGCAGCTCCCAGTTTTCCTACAGGTGTTTTTCAAGTTAAAGACTGCTAGTGGCAGATTCCTTGACAGTGTCTTCCCTCTCCTTGCTTTAAGGTCTTCTGTATCCCAAATCCAAAACAGCTGCATTTAGGATCATGGAACAGAGAAATCTTGGATCTGCTGCTTGTAAGCTTGTAAGTCAGGTCCTGCAGAAGGATGATGTGGGAATCTGGTGGCACAGGATCTGAGCAGCCTGAAAATGCTGACATTTTGTTGTGAGTGAGTGTTTTAAGGTCCTGGTGTGGCCCAAGGGGGTGAAGGGGATGCACCACATTTGTAGAACCAGAAACACACCTAAAAGTACTTGCTGTGACTTTCTTTTGAGGTATAAAATAAATATGAACCATTTACATTGTGACTAGTGACAGGGAGGGGTTACTTGGTTCCTTCTCAGCTGCAAGGTGGATGTTTTTATCTTCCTATGTTTGAGGCCTCATAATTTCTACAGTATCTACTTAAGCCTCTCTCTTTGCTCAGAAGAGTTTTTTAGGAACAAGGGCATTTACTGTCACTGCCTTGTTCCATATCCATGATTTTTAGCATGGATCACCATCACAGAACATAGAGGTAAACTTTTTCAGTTTCTCAGTCTTTAGCCTAATCTTCTGCAATGCTTTTAATCAAATGCTTCTCTCTTTGAGGGATGGGAAGGAGAAGGGTATTTGGAATCAAACAAGCTTCTCCTGTGGCTGAGCAGGGTATAAATGAGGTACAGCCTCTCCTGCCAAGGGTGCAGATGTGCTGAGGCTACAGGCTGACCCAAGAAAAAGTTAGACATGGTAATGCAGCAGGTCTGCACAGGTAAATTCCTTCTACAAAGAAGCTTTTTCAAGTCAGCATTGGTTGGTTTGGGTTTTTTTTTTTTTCCCTTATTTACCGTTGAAATCTAGGCACAGGTTCAGAGACTTGCCTGGCATTAAAAGGACACGGAGCACAGCTCTGCAGATCACTGAAAGACCTTATCTCCTCTTGCTATCCCCAGCAAGATACTCAAGCACACCACAAAAGTTCCTCTGGTATTAAAGGATCCTGCAACAGCAGATGGCAGTGGAAAGAGGCGCAAGATTTCTTCTGACAGGTCCAAGCCTAGAGTTCTGCAGTCCCTGAACCCTAGACATAAACAGAAGAAAAAGGAACATCTTGTTATAGCAAAGAGAGAGACAGAAAAAGAGCAAATTAGACATCACAATTTTTAACAATGTTTAATTGATAAGCTGATGATGTTTTTAAACTGAGAGAGGGGAAATTTAGGTTAGATAGGCAGAAAAAACTCTTCACCGTGAGGGTGGTGAGGCACTGGCACAGGTTGCCCAGAGAAGCTGTGGATGCCCCATCCCTAAAAGCATTCAATGCCAGGTTGGATGTGGCTCTGAGCAACCTGGGCTAGTGGAAGGTGTCCCTGCCCACGGCAGAGGTTTTGGAACGAGATCTTTAAAGTCCCTTCCAACCCAAAACCATTCTGTGGTTCTGTGACCAAGGTATAACCTGTGAGTGGAATCGCTTGCTAAGTGCAGTGCCAGTGACAGCAGAACATGGCAGGGCTCTGCTGTAAAGGACACAGAGCTCCCTATGCAAGGCTTCCTGGCACAGCCAGAGGGACAGGAGGTAAGAGCAGAAGTTGTAAGGGCTTTGCAAGCTGCTGCTGAGTTGTCCAGCTGAGCTTTAGCCCAGCAAATCAGCGCACCAAAACCACACCAGGACTGCTTCAGTCAGGGTAGGGCAGGGCTCCAGGATGAGGCCAAGTGAAAAGGCCTGGACTTGTGCCTGCATTTACCAAATGCTGTGCCTATTGGAAAGATTTTATATATTGCAAATAAAATCCAACTTGATGAACCCTTGGGGCAAGTGGAAAAGGAGTAAGAAATGTTGCCTGCCTGGAAATTACAAATCTACATGTATAGCTTATGTAGAAGAATTGAAGTGAAAGACTCATATCCAAATCACTGAGCACAGGGAAGGCAATACAGAAAAGGTTTGAAGACATCATAACACTACAGCACATAATAGAGTACTGCAGTTACCATTGGCTCTTTAAGCACTCCCTTGTGATGAACTGGACAGATACCCACTCTATCACCAGGAGTTGAAGTTGATCCAAGTGAGACACCAGAGACTTGATGCAGCTTGCTATGAAGCACTGCTAGAGCTTCTACATCATATACCTGACAGCATCCTGACATGAAATGTTTGGTCCAGCATGAGTGATTTTTTTTTTCACCAGACAAGTCATTCACATACTAGGGTAAGTGACAGCTTTGGTGCAGGCTGATGTGATTATAATGATAAGCTTGTACAAAAAGACTAAAGCTCAGCATGTTTAATTCTGAGGGTAATAAAACTCCTGAAAATGCACACTGGGTTTGTGATTGATTCCCTATGCATAGAAATCCATAAATCAAGACAAGATTTTAAATTAGGCAGGACTGTCTGTGCCATACCATGGAAATTAAAGCAGGGCACTCAGATCTCCTGTGCTTTGTGCAAAAGGACTGCATACAGAGTGAGAGCAAAGAGTATTGTTGTGTGACAGGCCCCTGTCAGCAAGATGACATCTTCTGGGCAGAGCTCCCCACATGCTCGATAGGGAGACTTTGACCATGAGAGGATGGAAGAGAGGTAGAAAAAGCTCTCTTGCTTTCGCTCCTGTAGTCAGTCAGCCTTGCACATCTTCCCCTGGGCAGCTTGTTCCCTTTTTGGAGGGAGCCTTTGTGTGCTTTCACCCTCAGGAAAGCCTGCCACAGGCTGTACCCTTACTGCTACACCTGCTGAACAAGAAGGTTGCACATCCCACTGGTTACATGCTCCTTGGAAGGAAGAGCTGCCACTCTTCACCTGCCCCATTCCTTTCCCCAGGAAGAATTTGATCTGTTTTCTCCAGCCTTCACCTCCAAAAGCATTACACTCCAGCCCTCCTCTCTTTCAGTAAATATTCACTTCCCAAGAGGTCTGAGTATCTGAAGGATGTTTCCTTCCCCTCCCTTTGCCTCGTACCTACCTAGAAGCACGCAGACTTTTCCTTATCCAAATGCCTCTCTGTTCTCACTGACTCAAATTGCCAGCTTCCTGGGGAAGGAAGAGCAGATGGTCCAGCCCTCATGTCAGACATTTACCAAGGAAGGAGCTTCAAGGTCAGTAGAAGAGGCAATAAAAGACACATGGTGTCTTCAAGCTTCACAGCTCATTTCTCAGTGTAAGTGTTAGCAGGAGTCATCTTTGATGTGAGGCACAGCACAGGGGGGGAAACCTGATCCCCAAAAGAAGCCTGAGCATAAACTGAAATGTATTTACCAAAAGACAAAAGGCTTAAAATGGGAGATCTTGTCCAAAAGGATTTTAGGCCTTGAGGAAGGCAGGTCACTGGGGCACTCCAGTGGAGTTCAATGAGGATGAAAACAGCAAGTTGAAGGCTAAACAGAAGGAATGGCATTAAAAAACCAAAAAATGACTAGGTCAAAGAATAAAAGACAACCAAAGCATCCAACCATCATCCAACATTTATCCTACACAAATCCAGCATCTTGCATCTTGTGGCAGGTTAAACAAGAGTTTATGTTAAACTCTTGTTTAACCTGCCACAGGTTTGCAAGGTCAGTGAGTGGATGGTGCCTCTGTGGAAAGGCCATCCTCTAGTGCCTGATGATGGCATTTTTTTGGCATTTCAAATCTCTATAATTTCTCCCACTTTGAGTATTTTTTTTTCTCTTCTACTGCAAAGGGACCTTGCTCCCATGGGCAGCAGCTCTACATCTGCTCTTCTTGTGAGGTCTCAGTGCTGCAAGAGCCTCAGTATGCTCAGCCCAAGCAGAAAATCCTCAGTAGCCATTAATTTGCTGGTCTAATGTCAAATCATGTCAATTGAATGCTTTGCATTTAAGGCAATTTTGCTTTGCAGTCCAAATCAAAAACCAAACAAATCAAACACTTTAGACACCAAGTGGAAAGGATTAAACATTTATTTACATACAGATACACATGTAAGCAATTTCTAAGTATAAAAAGGACATTACAAATAAATGTGAAGCATCATACATTCATCATCCTGGTCATCCAAAACACATTCCTTTCTCAAGCCCACTGTACCACACTTGACCACAAGAACTTAAAGAGACAAGCCAAATGCTCCTGACAGTGAATGATTCACATTTTGGTGATTTGCTAACACCTATACCCTCCCCAAAGACAGCACTATCCCACCAATGAGATCAATTGTCTGACCAACTGTAGTGCATTTTCTCCACTGGAATGGTTGTGCTTGATCAACAAAAACCACATCCTCTCCTCATCCTTCTGGCCAAATGTTTAGGAATGAAGGCTCTTGCTAAAATTCTGTACATTGTGCTAAGTTCACAATTGTTGGGGAAAAGACAGCAGACCTTTGTGGGAAAAACTCGCAACACAGAAAATTCCTTTAATGCTGTGAATTCCCTGGCATGGATATGACAAACAAAATGCTGCTGTTAGTGCTTAAGCAGATTTTTAAACTACAATTCAAACTATAGTTGATGGTGTAAAATATACTTTGTTCATACTGTAAAAGAAATTACGTGTTTCAATGTTGATTTGATAGTAATCAAAGCTGAGGGTAATTCAGGTTTTCTCCTGAGGAAATGAAGATGCCTTTGTAGCATCTCTAAAAAATTATCATAGCTTTCAGGAAAGAGGAAATGTTTTAGATTCAAAAGTCTAAAGGTAATGCAGAGCATGACAAACTTGTCAGTTAGATAACATTACAAAGGGAAACAAGCCAGTAAACATAAAATTAAAATGCCTACTCAAAGTATGAATGAATTCAAATGAGAACAGGGTGAGTCTTTCTGTATAGATCAAAAGCAGTTTGGAAAAAATCTTGTGATCTGCAAATTCACAGAACAGCCAAATATGTGCAGCAGAACAGAGTGAAATGGAAATAAAAGAGCAGAAAGAGCCTTGTCCCATATTGACAGCTGAGTGACTACAGCTGCTCCAATCTCAGGGTTTTGGTTGGTTTTTTTTTTTGTTGTTGTTTTTTTTTTTTCCTTTTGTAAACAGCTGTAGAGAATAAAATGGATGTGGCATATCTGCAGTGCATCTTATTATGCTAAAAACTATGGCATATTTTAAACTACTTCCCTAATATCCAGAGATATACTTGTCACTCCCAATCAGCATAGTAACAAGCACTGGGCTTGCTCCATACTCTCATTAGAGGGCCTTTTCTCCACTAAAATGTTGGCTTCAGAAGACAGTTTTTCCCCCTTCAGTGCTGGCTGTGGGTGGGGGGGAGTGGTAACCCTTTCTTCCCAACAGTCTGTAAGAACTGAGGCAATGGCAATGCCTGAAATCATAGCAGCTCTCCCCACCAGAGACCAAGTATTTTATTCCCCCTTTATTAAAAAGTAAAACTGGCATTCCCTCTCCTCTGCTTGCCCTTCTGTAAAGACTCAGCTGCTGGGACACTGCGGGACACTGCATTTACTAAAGCTCAGTGGCAATGATGCAACCCCAGCCCTCAGAGACATCCACAGCACCCTGACTCCCAGTGACAGCTCCTCCTCCACACCACCCCAAGTCTCACTGGATGGAGAGCAGCACCCACCTACTCACTAGAGAGCAACTCATTTGCACCAAACTCCCATAAATTCTTAATGTCTGAATCTTTTTTATTGGTCCTGTAAAAAGGGAAGTATTCCTTACAGGGTGTCCTGGCTGGAAGGGGCTTATTGAATTATTAACTTTATGTCCATAGTAAGAAGCTCGAGGTGGCACAGAAAATGAGTCTCTGCTGCTCTTCTTTCTAACTAAAGCAGGAGTCAGATCTAGTGTTTCATGCAATCAGATCATTCCTCCACAGTGCTTGAGGCATGAGCAGTAATTAGAGAAGATTCATTGATGAGAGGTACTAAGGAATCAAGCTTTGAGAAGTGCCAAGGCTTGCATTCGTGTGACACCAGACACTCCAGAGCCCTTGACTGCTGCCCATGAAAGCCTAAGAATACTTTTAACATCTCCTCTGCCCCAGGGAACTGTGCACAGCTAAAACCATGACTGACACAGGTTTTGGCCATATAATTTTTTGCCTGAGGACCAGGCATTCAGAAAATGCTCACCAGAGACACCACCGTGTACTCATGAGTGGGCACGTCCTTGAGAATGTTATCCCAAAATAAGCATAAGTGGAAAAAGCAAAGGTGCAAATGTAAAACTGGCATCTGTTTTTGAGTAATATTGTAGCACTAACCAGAGCTAAAATTATCTTCTGAGCTTACTGGAAAAGGATAACTTGTTCAAAAAATGTGGTCACATCCACCAAGTCCTAATTGCAAGTTATTAACGTGAAAACAGAGACAATCTCGGAGTATTCTAAACCCAGCTTCTGTTCATCCAGACAGATAAGCTGAGCTGTTGATCCTGGCTGTGCTCTTAAAACCAGTCTAATTTTTCACTGACAACATTTACAGCCTAAATTACACTCATTGCCACCTCATTTTCTGCTCTGTCTGGGTTATCTTCCCCCAGTTATGCCATTGACTGTATTTGAAGGAGCAAGCTTTAGAGATGAGGCTTTTTTTCTGGATATGTGTCTCCCACTGGGAAAGAAACACACACCTGTAACTCACATGGCATAGTTTTTACTTCTGGTTTAAGTTACAGCTTGTTCACATGAGGGGAAAGGTTGTGATGGTGTCTGTGAGTGACAACAGCTGGTGATCTATCCCAGCTGGATATGGCTCAGTACAGCAAAGGCAACTTTGGGTCAGGTGAGTGAGGTGGTGATTAGAGGGGTAAGTCAGAGAAGGCAGCATGCTGCTTTGGGAGCCCAAACTTGCATCATGCTCAGCATGACTACCCTTCTGTCTGCTTTCCCAGCCAAGACAAATCCTAAACTGAGGCAGATGTGAGGTCAGTAACATTTATGGTACATTTAGCTACAGCTCAAGTGGATGATTGCATTTCAAAGCCGTCACCAGTTCCAGTTGAGGCTGCTCTGCTTAGGATGCACTGCATGCTTATAAGAAATCAAGCTATTGTTTCACCACCATTCATCATCATAAGACAAGACTGTCCTTCAAAATGATGACCCTTGAACAGCAGTTACAACAATTATCCACAGCAACAAGAGGATAGAACTGATGCAAGGAAAAAGGGTGATGTCAAACCCAAAATTTGCTCAGATAACAAAGTTTATAAAAAGAGGAAGAAAATACGTTGATTTAACATGGTTTTCACTAGTAGAATGGATTAGAGTATTTCCTTTGGCTCCAGAGAGTTTTCTGGTGGGCCCTTATGTACAGAGATATTTAGAAAAGGATGGAGCGTTTCCATACTTGGAATTCACCAAATATCCTCTAGAAACACCTTTTTCTAACTGAATTAACTCAAAAAAGGACTTTGTTGGTAGAGTTGGTAGGAGCCAATCACATAAGGATATTTGGTGCTTTGACACTAAAAGTAAAATAATGCAGAATTTCAGACTAAATTTCAAAGCAAACCTTTATGAAAGCCCAGAGCAATCAAAATCCTATCTATGGATGCAATTTTAAAAGAAAATGGGATGGAGAAAATCCTGAACACATGGAGCCATCTCTTTACTTGCATTTTCTACTCCAGAGAGTCATCTTTCCATTGCAGAAATGGCTGTAGCATTCATTTCTGCCCCACAACCGGGAGAGGGTTTCTGCGAGTGTCTCCAGCCATTTCTGACCCCAATGGCACCACAGGTTCCCAAAGGGCACCACAGGTTCCTACATGTTTGCTCAGCCTGTTTCAGTAGCTGGAGAATTTCACCTATTTTCCAAATGAATTCAGTCTCTGACTGCAGGAATCATGCCAGCTCAACATTTCAGACTGATTTGCAGACAGTCCTTCATACTGAAAAGAGAAGAAAAGTGGAAAAGCAGCTGAACAAACAACAGTTCCTTAGGGATAACAAACAAGGCAAAACCCAGTGGATTTGACTCCAACTAATTGCATCCCTTGTCAGCAAAAGCTCTGGAAAGCCTGTTGTCCCATGTGTGTGCACCCACCGTGCTTCTGCATCACTAACTTCGACTTTCCCTCTTTTCAAATCACTGTCTCCTGTGTCAGCCCCAGTCTGCTCCCGGCATTACTGATGCAGAAGGAATTCGATAGCCATTAACTGCTCAACCTAGACTAGCAGGAGCCAACTGTTACCAACAGTCATCTCCAAAAAAACACAAACAGCACCAGCAGGCTGACAGATTTTAGGGGCTGTTTCATGTGTTCCACAGCAAAGAACAAAGTATCTTGCCTGATAATTTGTCATGTGTGGTTTTCATTAAATAATGATCATAGAACCATTTAGCATTCAGTACAAACATGTATCTGACTGCACGCTCAAACAGCTTACCTCGAGGTCAAATCATGACTTCAGGGTTCGAGGTAGGAAGAGGCACCCAGCATCCCCTTTCTTTACAGAGTTCGTAATTTCACTTTTCCCATCTTATTTCTTTGACCTGAAGGTTTTTTGTTTTTTAATTTGGGTTTTTTGTCCCCTAGCATTTTCATGGGGGAATTCAAATATGGACAGAAGGGAGTCATGACTTGTCTCAGCAAACTCCATGTCAACACTCAGTGCAAAACTTCACAGCAAGTACTTCACACCCAGCCATCTGAAGCACTGAATGTTTGGTGGTTTACTCAAGATCAGCCTGACTGAATCAGTGGCTCCCACTGGAAATCGGAGTTTAGACCATCCAGTTTTCAGAGATGCTTGTATTAATCTCTGCTAACAGGCTTGCTAAATTCAGCAAACAGCTGTTGATCATCCAGTACTGGCTTCTGCTTGGACATAATCATTGTGCTAAAAATGTCATGAAAGGGTCTCATTACAGGACTACTACAAAAATTAACATTCAGCCAGAAATAAGATTACTCTATGGCTGTGAATATATCACCCTCAAAACACATTCAAATCCAGCAACCACACTAAAAGCTTGGCTCTTGTGACAGTAGAGAACATTCCCAGTCAAATTTGGCCCCATTATATCAATTCTGCGAGGGTTTTGGATACTTTATCCAGCAAGCATCACAAGGGTTTTACTGACAGTTCTCTCAAAAATCTAGCAAGGTGTTTAGTTGGAGAGCTGATTATCACATAATTGGGATTTTTTATTTTTCAAGACTCTGCAGTTGATAAACTTCCTCTTCCAGTTGGGAAGCCTCCAGCAGTGGATCAGACTGTAGAAGAGAAGCCCTCAGTACTACAAGGAAAGTTTGGCTCTATGCTCTACAGAGATATTCAGAGGCGTACAAAAGTAACTCCAGGAAAGGAGTTACTACAATAAAACACCACTTCAACAAGAGGCGTGTTTGCAAACAGCAGAAAGAGAGGCGAGTCTCAAACTACAGCTTTGGTTTATGGCTGCGTAAGAAACACGTTGCACATACCACGATTGTTTCCTTTCAACGTTTTAAGTCTACACAGAATAAACACTGAAAGGAATCAGTTCAAATTTGACAGGAGAAGTCAGATCATCCACTTGAACATCAGCCCAACCACTGCACTCCACCCCACCACAAAAGCACATCACTGTCTGGATATGGAGTCCTTACACAAAGATTCATTAGCAATAAAAAGAACCAGTGCTTTGAGGTTGCTAGTAGGCAGCTAGTCTCCAAAATCATCACCTACAGATTAGGAAAGCATTGGGAAAAGATTTAGGCTTCTAAAAATCTCAAAGTAACTAGCCAAGAAAATAAAGTTAGCAGTTTCTGCTATTTGACCAGCTCAGTTTTTTCAGTCATGTTCCAGATCCAGAAGTGATGCAAGGAGCACTTTAAAATGCACTTATAGTGCTACGTGGCAGGGATGAAGAGTCCATGCCCAGCTTTGATCTTTTTGGAAAACAGGCTGAGTAACCCATGGGTGTTTAATTGGGCAGTCTCCTTCCTCCTTGATTAAACTGATCAAAGAGCCCTGCCCTATTTGTTATCAATTATATGCTGACAGGTCCAGCTTCAGGGACTAAGAACTGCTACAAATTAAATACACATGGTATTGATTTTTAACTTGAGTGTTACCTGCCACAGAACACCCTGAGCCCAGCTCTAAAGAACTACCTAAGAGCTGTACAGAATCAGCTGTCTTGGGTACTCTTCACAAGCCCAAATGAAGCTGCATTTGGTGATTTGGGGGAATGCTCAAGGAAAAAGATACTGCTCTTCAGCACAGATCACATGGTCCAGTACAGCAGAAGCCACCAAAGTCCCACACATTTCCAAATCCTCTGGATTACATGAGCAGAGGCTGAAACGGACCAGAGCGGAGCAGCAGACGATGTGTCCCCCAACATCTCACACTTGCAGAAGCTCTTTACTAAATGTTACCTAAATGACAAACAAGCTTCATACCACAACTTCTACATCTTTCTTTTACCACTAGTCATAAAAATGACCTAAAAATAGCAAGAAAATATTAAAAATGGCCATATGACAAACCAATCCCCCCTCTCTCTGACACAGAGTCAACTTCCTGTTACATATCAAAGGCACAACATGATGCAGCCCAAAAAAATCTTTCCAGGAAACAAAAAAAGCATTTCAAAATGCCTCTTTTTTTTAATTGCTATATTTTTCAATAAGTACTTACTGGCAGCTTTTTATGTCAATACAAAAGCTCTGTTATAACGTTCAGTAAAAGCCAAATAACATTAAATTGATTAACTCTAAATTGCAGCATATCACAGCCATGTAATCGCCAGGAGAGATTTATCCAGATTAGCTAAACTGAACTCAGACTCCTAAATATAATTGTTTATGTGCGCATTCACTATCTTCTGATTTCGCTTCCATGCCAATGTGTAAATTTGCAATGCATTGTATGGCACTAGAGGTGGAGTAACATCACAAACTCCAGGGTGCTTCCACTTCAGAGGTTCTGTAGGAAGAAGTTGCCTAAATGGTTACATGTACCAGGGTTTGGGATTAAGGATGCAAAGCATCAGGTAAATAAAATGACTCTACAGCCCTGAACCTAAAAGCTACCCTAGCAGAGAGACCAGATACCAAGAAGAGACCTTAAGGAGCACCTTTGAGAGCAGTTCCACAAGGTGAGAGCTGGATGGAGCAGCATGGAAGGACACCACTTGCAACCCATTGCTACTTCCACTTACCATCAAACAAACCCTCTACAAATTTGTACTCCTGCCTTCCAACAAGAGCTGTATCTACAGGCTTTGTTTTTCAGCTGCACACATTGCAGACTGCCAGTTCAGACTGTGCTTCCTTTAAACCCTTGTACGCCATCCATGCACGCACAAGACTTTGGTCATGTCTGGTGCACTTTCACCAAGTCCACCAATCACCTTTCCCAAGGCTAACTTTTTACATCAGGACATGACTAATTAGAGGAGGAATGGTTAATTTATTTATTTATTTTTATTTCTGGAAAGTCTTTTCATCCTTTGTTGAATATCAAAGAAGCACACAGTCCTTTCCCACTATGTTCAGGCCTAGAAAAAGAGGTAATGAGATTTTTTTATTTTTACGAACAGTGCTTATTAGTGTTTTTTCCTAACCAGTCTAAGTTACACATTCAGAAGAAAGTAATGTGGTAAGACTAGGTTTGGCCTATGGAATATTTGCTGAACTGCTAGCACCAAAGGGAGCAACTGAGCCATATCCATGTCTTCTTCAATCTTGAAAATGCTGCTATATGTAACTTTCTTGTTTATTCCATGTTTATGAAAGTGCCTATAGATGAGAGACATAACACTATTTCAAACACCAGAGTCCTCCATGAAGACGCAGGGGCAGACGTTATGTACACGTCCTACGAGCTCGCTCTCTGACAGCCCAGAAGATTGCCAGGGTAGTCCAAAGTCAGCATTCATTGTTGCGTTTCTTCTTACTTTGTTTTACTTTAAAAAGGATCAAACACATTGTTCTGTAAGAGAGATTTTGATCTCTTCAGTATCTTCAAGAAAGGCTGGTCTACTCTCCCACAGAAGGAAATAAAACAGCTCATGTTCTGCATTACATGAAGCACTTGTGCGACTCTTCCTTTTCTGACCTGCTCCACAGACTGCAAGAAAAATTAAATTTAAACCCTGTTGTATTCTGCTACATTGCCATGCAGCTGGAACCATCAGCCTGCCATGCTTCCAGGACTGTAACCTGACTCTGAGTAAGCCAGATGGGTCTGATTGGCAGGAACTCCTTCAAGTAGATAAATCCCAGCATAGAAAAAAAAAAAAAATCCACTTGGCCCAAGGCAGAAGGGGCAATCACATGCCAGCTCTTTAATTAAAATTACAGCAAGTCAAGTAGCTGATACTTTTCCCCTCTCCTGGTAAGGGGGATGAGACATTGTTCACAAGGGTATTCTGTCGTGCCTCGCTGATCAACCGGCAGGCCAAGTCCAGGAAGAGTTTTTCCACATTATCTGATTCTTTTGCTGATGTTTCCAGATAGTACATGTCCTGTGCTTCAGAAAACTCTGCAGCTCTTTGCTGGGAGACTTCCCTCTTATCAGCTAAATCAATCTTATTACCTGCATTGATAAAATATTTTAGAAAATGAGTTAATTTAATTTCAATACCAAGAGAAACTGAGGTCTATAAAGGATAAATAAGAGGATAAATAAATTGGTTTGATATATGTATGGACAGTAGTTTGGATATGTAACTCCTAGTGCTTGCTCTCCCTTCCAAATAATGTATTCCCTGAAACACCCAAGTCCATTTAATATCAGCTCATGTAATGAAATATGCCCTGGGAACGTCCAAGTCAGTGTGCTTTAATTTAGCACCAGTGTGTCTGTTTGCTGCATTATCAACCAACATTAAAGGATTTCCATGCTAACATCTATTGAAAATTCTCCTGTGCTTGCTCTGAGGAGCACTTAATGTCAATTATAGCATATGAGACACTAAATGTGATATTCATCATGTTGTTACAAGCTTTTTAAAAAGCCTGGCATGGAAGGGAGGTTCCCTATTTCAATATTGCAGTGTAGGATTTGTCTGTGGAGGCTGGAAGAGGAATGGCCTTGCAGGGCACTTGCAGAGTGAGGTGGGGTGAGAAACCAACCCTTTGGTTCAGAGGGATCTGTATAGCAGAGAGTCGAATAAAGCCTCAAGCCAGCATCTGATATGACTATACACTATTGCTGGCCGCTCAACTTCAAATGTGATGTTTCTGCCGTAAATTAATCTTTCAACAAAGATAACAGACCAGGACCTGCAATAACAGGCTGCTCTGTCCACAGACTCAGCAGGTTCAGGAGGAGACCTCTCCTGACCCCATTCCTACCAGCAATTTTGTGAGAGCTCGTGGGAGAAAAAGGTGGTGCTTCCACCAGAAAGCTTTCTTTCATTGCCTTCCCCTCATCCAAGATCTCCTTTCCCAATAAAGCAGTGTCTTGGACCCACTGCCTGCACTGAAGTTACCCTTCTAAACAGATTATCATCCAACACAGGTGATTTATGGGTGTCATCATCTTCAAAGGGTGCATTATGACTAAAATATGATTTATATGTTGTGCTGTAGATGCTAGCAATTAACCTAATGTTCACTGAAAAAATTAATGTACATTTGTTAGTCATTTATTAATTATTTCTGCACCATTTGTACCATACTCATGGAGTATGAGTTTCTTGTATGGAAGCTCTATAAACCCCACAGCTCTATAAACCCCACTTGAAGTAGCTCTGGGGCATGTTAAACTCAAAAGACTTTTTTTTCCTTTAAAATACACTTTTAGACACCTCTTACAATGACCCAGATTTTTTCATTTAAATAGCAAACTATTAAAGGTGACACTGTAGCATGAAACTTCTTAGCTTTCCCCAAGTTATTTTTCCACTGTTCTTTATATATTCTTGGACCTTTAAAAGCCAAGTCCCAACTATCAGATGCTGAAAGCAGAGCATGGAAAAGCACTGGTAGGCAAAATAACCTTCCCCTTGCTTGTAGCAGACAGATGGCCTGAGGTCTGTTTTGCCTTGAGATGAAGCTCTACAGATTAATATAACATTCCAGTGTTTATTTTTAGTCTCCCTAAAATCCATGCAAGAACATCCAGTTTTCCAACTCTGCCCCACCTATGAACGCTATGATCCACACAGCCATCAAGTCCTGATGTGGTTCCCAGATCCTGACCACTTAAGACAGGACTGGTTGTCGCACACCTATGGAATATAGCAAACTGCAGACATCACCAGCTCGAGCAGGTCCTCACTTATTTGTGGAGACCTGAGCTTGGAGTCGCAAGGGGAACTGCTCCATCCTTAGCTTGGTGGTAAGCTGCACCATCTACACTTCAGTCACTTATGGTGGAAGCATCCCTCTCCACACACAGTAGTCTTAGACCCCAAACAGGACCACCCTTCAAGGGGTGGCATCCTGAACACCACTTGGAGCATCCTGGGGCTATTTGCAGAAGGAATGGTCCAAGCACGGGGCTCAAGGCACGCACAGCTCGCCCCTCAGGCTTACCCACGAGCACGGTGATGACCTTGTTGCTGGCGTACTGCTCGATCTCCCGCAGCCACTCGGGCAGGCAGCGGAAGGACTCCTCGCAGGTGATGTCATAGGTCAGGATCAGCGCGTTGGCGCTGCGGTAGTAGCTCTGCGTGATGGATCGGAACCGCTCCTGGCCTGCCGTGTCCCAGATCTGCAGCTTTTGCCATAGCAAGGAAGGGTGGTAAAAGGCAAAAAAATGGTTATTTAATTTTTTTTTATTTGATAGCAGCACCATTTTGACCTAAAAAAATCCCCTTCAGGGTAAAACCAATGCTGGGAAAGCACTCTCCCTTTGGCTTCCCCTCCCCCAGCATTGTTTGTTTCTGTTCCTGCACTTGTGGATTGAAATGCAAGGCACAAAGTCAGCTGGCACTGCGGCTGGCAGCCCTGGAAGCTGCAGGTCTGTCAGCTTCCATGCAACTTCTAGCATTTCCCTCTGCAGTGGGCAGAGCTGCCAGCCTGGAGAGGCTAGAGGGAGAAAGTAACTTCTAGTTAAGTCTAACAACAGCAGCTTCCATTCCCAAGAAGGAATAAGAATGCCTCTTCTCTAGCTCATGGAACTGGTTGCAGTTATCCAGAGACAATGCAGTGATGGGTGAAAAGCACAGGATTGAACAAGGAGCTCAGCTGAAGGCTTATCTAAGGTTTGGAACACATTTCCTCTCTACAACTTCAGCCATCTCATCCAGCTGCTCACTGTTTTCCTTCCCAACATGCAGAATTGGTTACATCACAGAATCCCAACATTGTTAGAGTTGGAAGGAACCATCTAGCTCCATCCCCCCCCTGCATGGGCAGGGACACCTTCCAGCAGACCAGGTTGTTCAAAGCCCTATTCAGCCTGGCCTTGAACACTTTCAGGGATGGGGCATCCGCAGCGTCTCTGGACAGCCTGTTCCTGTGTCTCACCACCATCAAAAAACTCATGAACGTTTGCCAAACCCTCTGAATACACAAAGACAACCTACATTTCCCAATACAAACTACACTTATACTGTTTTTTATATTTTGACTATCTGATAGTTTTTAGTGGGTCATCAAAACCTCAATTCTTTAAAAAGGAAGTCTAAGAAAAACATCCATGATTAACATAATTTCAAGATAAAAGAGTATTTCTCTGCTTCAGCTCTTATTTTTTTAAAGCACTTCTCCCTGGAATTAAATATGTTGAAGGATGCTTTCCAGCCAAAATCCTGTGTATTTTGGGAAGAAATAGGTAAAGTATTTGAGATTTTCTTCCAAATATTCAGCAGCCTGTACAGAGAAAACCTTATCCTTGCCCAGTTCCAAAGCTGAGCTACGCCAGCCACTCATCATAAATATGTTAGCTTGAAATGAGAGCTCCTGGTGGCAGCTTTTAGATGTGGGGCACAATTTTGGGGAAAAAAAACAACAAACAAAAAAACAACACACAACACTTTTTTTCAGAGAAAGTATTTGTGGCTGGCTCACAACTCCTGGGCACCTTTGTGCTTTCATCTCTTGGCATAGTTGTACTTATGTGGCTGAACCTGGTGTCTGTAAAGTGACACACAAAACCATAAGTGAAATTACTTGCACATGAAAACCAAATAATGAATGAGTCCTTGTTAAAACAAACCAGCCTCCAAACTCTGGCAGATGGAAAGATACAGATAATTCTGTTGTTATTCAGCTGTTTCCCAGGAAAAACATTTCATCACTGTCTACTGGCTAACTCCAGCTTATATATATTCTGCCTTTATTGAGAAGATCTCTAAATTGATAGAAACTTGATGTGAATATGTTCTTCCACTGCTTTAATCTAATGAACAGTGAAAGCAGAAGAGATGTGGGATCTGGGGAGAGCAGACATGAGTCTACCTGTGAGATGGGTGCAGAACGCAGGGAAGAGCCCCCAGTCTCACAGCCACTGAAAAACACTTCCTGCACCCAAAATGCACATCTCACAGTTTCTCTCACTGGTCATTTCTGTCAAAATATTTCACAGCAACTGTTTTATTTGTACAATTTCACCCCCACCCCCCCCCCCCCCCCCCCAAATAACCAAAGGACAATGTCTGACTCAGCCTGCAGAAAATCTAGATGTTTATTTTCTTGGTGTCCGCTGATGCTTCCTGCCCTCTCAGCATTTGCACACACATTTAGCTTTCCACCAAGTCCATATAGCACAGCCCTCTGCTCACAGCACTGAAGATACTTAGCTTTGACCAGCCCATGGTAACTGCTATCTGCTTTGCTTCAATTCCTGGGCCCTCTTGGTACAAGTGCTGCATGTATTTTTGGAGTTTATTGAAAGAAGCCAGGCAGATCAAAATCCCCCCACAACTGCACAGTGCTCTCCCAGCTCATTGGGCAGAGAGCTTTGGTAGCTGCTCATATCTGGAAAAGCTTGCACACAGCTTTCATACTAGCAAGTCCCTCTCCACTGACTTTATAATGCTATTTTGAAAGTTGGAAAGTATTTTTCTTCAGAAACCCATAACTTATTTTCAAGTCTGAAAACTCTTTTGGTAAACAGCTCTGCTCCCTCATTCTGGATCCCAGCAGACATGCAGGGGAGGCTGCCCAGCACAGAGGCAAGAGAGTCATGGCTTGGGCACTGCTAAATGGCTAACAGCCAGAGCAGCTCTGTTCTCTGACTCATTCCTGCTTTCCCCTCATTAAATGTTCATTCTCACAAGCACTGCTTACTCAAAAAGTTTCAGCTGTAAGACCACTGAAAGAAATCTGTTTGCCTTCCAGACACCAGAGGGCTCATTTCAATGTCCAAATATATCACACTAAGCTCCCACCAAGGCTTGGTCACTGAAACTGAGCTCCAGCAACTCCAACTTACTGCACTGGTGGGGGCAGGAGAGGGACTTTAGAACCCAGTTTTGGCCATGTCAAATATAGCAGATACACCAGCTAGCACTTGCTAAGGCTCTGTGACACAATCCTGCCCAAGGTGATTCAGAGAGGACACTTGTACATTCATCAGACATTTGCAGGGCAGCAGAGACTTTTCATTTAGCTTGTAGAGCTCCCCTGAACCATCCTTGCCCCTCAGACAGCTCATACTTGCACAACTACTTCCAATATTCTCTTAAGAACTTTGCAAGTTCCAAATCCTCAGTCCAAATTAGTCTTAAAACAGGATTATATTACAGGAGCAACACTTCAAACACAGACAAATCCTGAGGGTAAGTTCACCAGTACAGACCCCAGACCTCATATACAAGTGATGTTCTAAAGCTCCAGCAGAATTTGACAGAGAACCAGATGCTTGAAAAGGAGAAGTATCTGAAGTGGATGGGATTCATGTCCCCTGGGACTGCTTTTCTCCCTCTAATGACCAGGACAGTCTTGAGGCCACTGATTTCAACTATGTATATAAGAAAGAACAAATTCCACCTCCAGTACAGTGATCACACCATTTACCAGCTCAGATCCTCTGAGCTGCTTCACTGGAGCTGCTTTTGGCTGAGAGAAACATCTCTGCTGTCTGAGGACAAGCAGCATTCATGTCCTGGCCAGCCCTGCTAATGAGCATCGCAACCAGAAAGCTGAGCACCAGCACCACCTGGGCTACACGTGATCCTCTCTGCCTCCCTGCCTGCTGCTCTGGCTCATTTGCACAGCACATGCTAAGCATAACCTTGGTCTTTATCAGCTTAAAGATTTTCTACCTCTTGTCCTTCATTTTCTACTTGTTGTTCTTCTTGTCACCTGCTCAGGTGGGAAGGTCTCCTGGTGAAGCACCACCACTTCCCATAGGTTTGTAAGCTCCTCACCCAGCAGACTTGCAGATTGCTGACGTGACCACAGCTTTCAAAATATGTCCTAAACTTAGCAACACAATGCCCCATTTTCTTCTTAAAGCTCTCTGTGGTGCTGTGGTACAGGTTAAAAAAAAAAAAAAAACAGGGTGCTGAAAATCTGCCCAAGTCCACTGTTTCCACACCATCACTTACACAAGCTTAAAAACAGGTCTCAGTCACATACCAGCCACTGTCACACTTGCCACTCTTGGGTTTGATAAAGACAGCAAGGGGAAAACTGCTGGTTTTCACTTTGATTTTCATGCAGGCAGAGTAAATCCAGGAGCAGCTCAGGGACGATGGACACCTTGACATTACAGGCTCAAATAACGGTGCTTTTTTCTCATCTCAGTTACCACAGCAGCTCAAGTGAAACCTCTAGTAATGAACAAAGTGATAGCAGCCAACACTTCTGGGCTCTGGAACCCAACCATGGACCCCATTAAAGCATGAGATTGGTCTTCAATCTCATGCTTTGTGTGTTTTTGGCACAGGCAAAGTAGCTCTCTGCCAAGTGATGCTCAGGCTCATTTTGGGAGTCAGCTCAGGAAAAGGACAGTTTCCCAGAAGCAGCTTCCATCTTATTTTAGAGGGTGAAAGAGTTAAAAATATGGAGAACTTTGCCCTTTGTTTGCTGAAGCACAAGTACTGTGATGAGCTCTGCTTCTCCCAAATCCGTAACTTGGCAGAAGTGGAAGATGAACCTCTGTTGTGCAGAGCCACACAAGTCCAGACGTGTTCTCCCCAATGGCCATCTTGGGAACTCACAGGAGAAGACCTTCCTCAAGCACATCCCAGTGGGAATGCAACAAAATTCTGCTTGCCAGAAACACAGAGAGCAGAGGCTGCATGGAAATGCTTCTTTGGGCTTCCTCAAGCTAGGCATGACCTCACTGTCTCCTAAGCAAGAACAACAGTTTTGCAAGGTCTCCCTGTTCCATTTTCTCCCCTCCACCAGGTTCACTTTTACAATCCTGATAGTAATGGTGGAGAGGGGCACACAGATTGTTAGACCCTGCATTGCCCAAGCCATGCCAGACAGCCCTGACCTTCCTTGAGTGTCTTCCAGCAGAGGAAGGGCTGCAGCAAGAAACCTCAGCTATGGTACAGCTGCATGAATTTCAATTTTAAATCATCAGGCTCCTACCTTTACTTTTTCACCATTTATCTCCACAGTTTTAATCATAAAGTCAACCCCAATCGTGGCTCCTTGCCCTGGTGGGAAAAGCCCCTGGAAGAAAACAAGAGTTTGATTAAACTTATTTCTACACCAAGACAAAAGTCTCACTGGGTGCCAATCCTCACCCTTTTCCATCTTCAAAACTATTCATCTGATGTCCCCTTCCCATGACACTTCCATCACATTTAGAGTGTGACATTTCCCCAGCATGAAGGTTACCATAAATTCAACCCTGTTGTGTTCTGCCTTATACATCCATAATTATGCAGCAAGTCATTGACTTCAGAAGTAGGGACACAGGAAAAGAAAAGGAGGAAAAAAAAGAGAGGAGGGAAAACCCTTCTGTACAGTTGGAAGAAGCAGGAGAAGGGTGAGGACCTTCCATCCTACTTCTCAATGCATTGAAAGGTGTGTGAACATCTGTGTGGGATGAGATGCATTTGCAACCTTTTGCAAGCTCACACCTTCCCTTTTTCCCTCCATGGCACCAATAGGGATTTCTGGCAGCTCTCAACAATGGGGTTGCATTGTTGGACAGCATTTCAGGAGTGAAGCACAGTGCCAGCCATCACCAGTGCCACAGCAATGGCAAGGGACAGTATAGTGCTGGTGGTATTTGATTGCAGCACCATCAGAAAGAAGCAGCAGCAAACGAAATGAGAGCTTTTTGATTTCTGGTCTACCAACTCATGTTGATTTTGGGGCACATCCATCCCCTACAGCTGTGCTGCCAAAGAACAAGCAGCAGAAGTTGCCAAAGATTTCTGCTGTAAACCTTTTGGGTATGACTAGCTTTATTGCCACTGGCTGCCACATGTTTTTGGAGAGCATCTAAAATCACTATAGCTTCAAAACTAAAATTAACAGCGATGGGTAAAATTGCTGACAATTCCTAGTGGAGAGTCCACAACCCCACAATTTGTGCTTTATGATGCATCATGCAAAGTCTTCCCTTGCCCTGGATCACAGAGGTTATTCTGCCACAAAAAAGGACACTGGACTGACAGCTCAGGACCCAGATTATTTATTTACTAATGACAAATAACAGGGAGCACTTTGTGCGTCAAAGGTGGAGGAGGAGACCGGGAGATCTGTTGGTCTTATAACTGCTCCAGAATACCACCAAAACAGGAGGAGCTGTCCCAGTGGCTTTCAGAATGGACTTTCCACCTTCAGAGAGGAATGAGGTTTCTCCAACACAAACTCCAGAACAGGGCCAGGTGCAGCATTAGATACAGATGCACTGCTTGTGCCAGTATGTCACTATATGTGATGTGTGCACCAAGGGTGCGAGCAACAAAATGTTTTGGAGCTGTGATGCTGGAAGAGCCCTCAGCGCAAAGCCACAGGCTCCACGCTCCCATGCCAGTGGTGTCCCCATCCCAGCATTCCACAATCCAAGAGGTAGCCAGCCTTACCTGAGTGAAGCGACGGACTAAGCAGGTCTTCCCCACCCCGGCGTTGCCAATTAAAACAATTTTGAAGAGGAAATCATAATCTTCCATACTCATTTACGCAGCTGCAAGAGAGACAGAGAGCACAACGCTGTGTGAACCAAGTCAATGGGGACATGCCCTTTTATCCCGGCTGAACTTTATTACTCCAAATATTCAGAACAAAGGTCTCTTGGCACACACATGGATCCTTGATAAGGGAGAAGAACACTTTTCACTCTGAGCTAGGGCATCCACGTAGTCAAAGTCAGCTGCTGTGAAACCTTGGCCCCATTTTGGTTCTCATACAGTCTCACCTGGCTGCCCACAAGTTAGGGCTGCTGGTTTCAGCTTTCCAAGCAGTGCTCCACAAACCTGAGACACTGGTTCCTAGATGTTCCCAAATGTTTGTTTTACTTTTAACTACATCAGCTCCAAAAGACAGCCTGGACTTTATCACATTGTCTGAGAGCATCATGTAATTGACTCCTGTTAGGGAAATATCCCAAACCCCACCATGAGCTCCTCCAGGAGCATACTGGGTGCACACAGAGCAGGGCTTGGGCACACGTGAGGCCAGGTAGGGGACTTCATTTTAAAACAAGAGCAGTGGTGCTTGCCTTTAAAACAGAAAGAGCTCATGTGCTAAAACTGTAGTGAAAAGTGGGGTAACACTTCAGCTGAAGTA
Source organism: Vidua macroura (assembly GCF_024509145.1). NCBI lineage: Eukaryota > Metazoa > Chordata > Aves > Passeriformes > Viduidae > Vidua > Vidua macroura. The sequence goes on along the minus strand of NC_071572.1, from coordinate 80,133,705 downwards.
CAAGAGGATTTTAGAAGAGAAGAAATAATAGATGCTATTAGGAACATTACTACTCTGATAATTTTCTTTAGTTTTGTGAGGAATCTTTAGATTGCTCAAATGGGAAGTGAACAGAGAGAAGCTTAGGAATTATCCAGCATACTCCATGCCCCAAATCCAAGCTCCTTGGCAGGATGCAGAGACTGGTACTTCAGCAATGTCACAGGAGATGGGCAGGGTTGCCTGCATGGGGGAAGATCCACATGGCTTCCTATGCCACTCACAGCATGGGGAGGACCAAACAGACAAATGGAGAGCTGAGCTGCTGACAAATGCATTTGCTGCAGCTGAGCAAGTCATGAGGGATGAGCATCCACACCTCCATCTCCAGTGCTCCCACGGGTGCTGCCAACACTGGGCCCAGAGAAGTAGTCTGTAACCTCCCAGGAAAGCAACAACAGCCAGAAGAGATTCAGCTGGAGATTTTAGGCAGAATGAAAAGCACAGAAACAAGGAAGCAATGGACAGTGTCCAAATCTAGCTACATCCAGGAGGATTGAGGTATTACACACAGCATCAAATACCTGCCCTCAAGATATCAGAAAAGAGACAGATTTACATGCCATCAGTTCAGATACCATGTAAAGCAAAACCAAAACATCAGTACCTAACCCACCAGTAGCTGTAGATTAGGTATAGAATGAGGTGATAGAGTCAAGGATGGTAAGTATAGCAGAAGTATGGGGCAGATGGGTGGGGAATAGGGGGAAAAAATGTATTTCAGAAGTGCTATCCTCAGTAAACCCCCAGATTGCTTAGAGGAATTTTACAGAGCTGATGAAGGGAGGAAATGCAGGCTGGGTGAAACCAGCTTCTCACGCTCAGTCCAAAGTCAGGGTGCTGTCTCCCACTGCCTCCAAAAGTCCTTCCTTTGGAGGGTTCATTGTGACACACACCAGAAGGCTCCAGCTACAGACTCCAATCCCACCAAACAGCTGTGATAGGCTTATAGTCAAACAATCAGAGAGTACAAGATAAAGCTGAGATAGTCTCTTTCTGCCTGGCAGAGAACATGGAAACAGCTCTCCAACCAAGAGTCTGGCAGGCCTGAGGGCAAAACAGGTAGAAGACTGACTCAGCTGCTTCAACATCTGTGTGGCCCTTGGCCTTTCCAACAGCCTAAAAAAAGGGGTAAACCACACCAATTAGTGACTAATGAGCTGCATCACATCAGCAGATGGTTAGTAGGAACACAGCTGAGTCACTGCATAGAAGTAGCTTCACCGGGGTCAGGGGCACAGTGCAGCACAGTGTCACCAAACAGTAGCAGCTGGAGGTGTCCTGAGGATGCTCTGACTTCACTTTGCTCCAACACATAAGTCTTTCCTCTCTTAGTAGAGTGAAAGACTGGGACCTTAAAAAACAGCCCAAAAAAATGCACCCTTTTTTATTTTCTGGGGTACTTACTTTGTGTGATTGTTTCATATCTCTGTGACTGGCTTTCCCAGAGTGGGACTGATAACAAAAGCAGTATTAAACACTCGTTGACAGTGCTCTTAAATGAAGACTAAATGTTAACATAAGGTTTCACACTCATTACTGCCATGTAGAAAAACATGATCATCCACCAAAAGTCTATTTCAAGATTAATGATACTCACGCAGCACTGCGTAATTATTCCTGGGATTCTTCATACCCCAGAGGGCATGCTCCATCCAGAGAGATTTCAGTTCCATTACATGCACCCTAAACAATCCAAAATTCAAATTTATCTTCTTAGGAAGCTTAAAAATAAACTTTCTCTGCAGATCTTTGAGGTCAGAAATGCTAAATGACTCAGACATACCCTAGAGTTATGTCTGATCCCCTTCATTAGGCTCAAGGACTAATCATATGTGATAATGACCCCAAACGGGAACTGAAAGACGAGCCAAGACCATAAAACAAATCATGCAATGATGAGATTAAATGCCAGAACTGAAGAGATACAAGAGGTCAGGGCATGGGAAGGGACAAAGCAAAGGAAGCAGCAAGGAAGAGTGAGCAGTGCTTTGTGAAGCAGAGTGGGCAGGTGAAGCTGACATCGCTGCCCTATCACCCCAGCTGGTGCTCCTCCCTCCGAGTGCACACGCTGCCAGTGCTGGACACACAAACACTGCACTGGCCACGTTATGAAATCCTCTCCTCCTGCACGCCAAGCCTTGCAGCCAAGTGACCTTTGCTGCTGACTCAGGCTCACAACACCCTCCCCTCTCCCCAGAGAAGATGTGTCTCACCCTCTACCCCACTTACCACAGCTGGGGAATGTGCATTTCAGCAAGACAGCACATTGCATTATATGCTTTAAAAAAACCCAAAACAAACACAGAGCACAACTTCTCTATTTGTTTTTGTTTTCTTGAGCTTTTTGGTGTGGGTTTGGGTTTTCTCTTCCCCTCTCTTTCCTTGTGTTTGTAGGTGCAAGGCTCTGCCTCGCATCCCTGCAGTGGTTTCAGGTGTTCAGGATGCAGCTGCCTGTCCCACCCTCTGGAGGAGACAAGACCCTGCAATGAGGGCAGGAGATGGGATGCCAGTCCATGCCTCAGCCACCCTTCACCACACTCATTTAAATCACAAACACTACAGCACAGAGACATGTCCTGTCACAAGATGAAGCAGGAGTAGAGTCCAAGGCTGGCAGTAGGGCAGAAAATTTGGTTTCACAGCTGTTTTTCCCCAAGGCAGTTTATGCAGATGGCATCCCAACCAGCCTCCATGGGCCGTTCCTGCCAGCCTCACACAGAAGCAGTTTTGTGGGCTTTTATTTCATTTGTGTCACTGCTCTGCTTCACTCCATCGTGCAACCCCGCACATAGTTACTCTGGGCAGAACAAGAGGCCAGGAGGGATAAATCGAAGCAGGGCTTTGATTCTACCTGAAGAGGTGATCCATCAGTGGGAATGCAGCTGAAGGACAGTTTAGACTTAGTTTTCACAGATTCATAGAACCATTAAGGTTGGAAAAGACCTTTAAGACCATCAAGTTCAACATTGCCAAGTCCACCACTAAAGCATTTCCCTAACAGACACATCTACATGTTTTTCAAACACTTCCAGGGATAGTGACTCCACCACTGCCCCAGGCAGTCTGTTCCAGGGCTTCATCACCCTTTTAGCGAAGAAATTTTTCCTAATCCAAATCTAATTCTCCCTTGATGCAACTTGATTCTTCCTCTCATCCTAGTGCTTTTCACATGAGAGAGGAGACCCACCCCTACTTCACTACAACCTCCTTCCAGGCAGTTGTAGAATGAGAAGGTCCCCCTGAGTCTCCTTTTCTCCAGGCTAAACACACCCAGATCCCTCAGCCACTCCTCATCAGACTTGTGCTCCAGACCTCTCATCAGTTCCACTGCCCTTCTCAGAATATGCTCCAGAACCTCAATGTTTCTCTATTTGGGCAAGACAGTGCAATAAATGTTTTCGATACTATCAGGTTATTAATTCCAATTCAACCAAAAAGACTGGCAAGATCCACCCAAACCAAAAGCACAGGGACCAGGGACTTTTGCCTCTACTTCTCTCACCCAAGCTTGTACAAACAAGTTCCTGCTCCCATGGAGACACCTGAAAAGGGAAGTGGGCTGCTTTTCCCATGCTCATGTTCAGCTGCTGTTGACCAGCACATCCAGGTCCTTTTCCACCAGGCAGCTTCCCAGCCACTCTGCCCCCAGTCTGTAATGCTGCCTGGGTTGCTGTGATCCAAGTGCAAGACCCAACTTTGCCTTTTAGAACCTCATACAGAGGTTCAGTCCACCTGATGTGATCCACCTGACTGCCACCCACCACCTGACTGAGGGTGCCCTTGATCCCCTCTCCAGATCATTGATAAAGACATTAAACAGGAGAGTCCCCAAAACTGAGCCCTTGGGAACACCACTTGGGACCAGTTGCCAGCTGGATGTAACTGCATTCACCAACTCTCTCTGGGCTCAGCCATCCAGACAGTTTTCTACCCAGTAAGGAGCTGGATGAAAAACAAAACAGAACAAAAAACAAACTATCCACAGCTGCAAAGGTTTCCCCCATTTAAAGACCAAAACCATATCAAGCCCAGAATGCTGATAATTTGCACCTCAGCTCTATCCCACCTCAAAACCCCATTACAACCTTGTGGTATAATTAGGCACAGAGAAGGATCTGCAGCCTTTTCACCTGCTGGATCTAACCAGTAGGCCAGGGCAGGTTTTGATGTATTTATAAAGTTCTTAATAAACAAATATTTTCTGTTCTTCATCACCCAACAGCTATAAACATAAATAAGTTTACCCAAACATCTCAAGTTCAAACAGCAGCAGTTATGTATACAGATATTACATTGATTGCATACGCCATATGAGCAACAAAATTCAAAACTAAGGCTAATATTTCAAGCAGAAAATTACTCCTTGCAGGCCAGAAAATTGCAGGGAATTCAGGTCTGGACATGCTGCTGCATTACGAAACTCAGGATAAAATATTTTCGTTACCAAAGCACCTGCCAACCCAAGCAGGCTCCTGCACTCAGAAAACATGAGCCCAGCTCATACCCCCCTGCAAACGAGCAGGCTGCATTTCCCTCTGCTTCCTTGCCCACCTTCCTCACTCCTCATCTCCACAGGGTTTGATTTCACTTCCATTCACACTAGAAAAATTAAGAAGGACTTAATTCCCAAAAAAGTCTGAATCATGCATGCCTCTGTGGTGATGGTGGCAAAACCACAAGTACATGGGATGCATGCTCTTGGCATGGTACAACATTAAAACTCCAGGAATGTATTTTCCAAAATCAAGGGAGAAAGATTTATTGTAGGTACTTAAGGTTGCAGAGCTTGACAACTCTCAACTTCTCCCACCACACTTACCAGTGCAGGTGAGCTAAATCCAGTTGCCTGTGCCCTGGCAATCCTAAACATACCTCTTCAAGGAAGGAAAGAGGTCCCAACAGCACTCAATAAATCCATCCAACATTTCCAGGAGGCACCAAGCAACTATGCACATAGTGCAGGGAGGTATGGACCTTCCCCATGCACAGCAGACCCAGCAACATTGGCTGATAAGTTGCTGATCATTCAAAAGTCTAGACACATTTAAAAAAGTGCATCTGGAAAAAACTCCAGATTACAAAAACCTCAGCCCTAGGCTATATGGAGAGATTCATGCTCCTTAATGCTTCACTCCAGATGTTTCTCCTACAGCAACCAAACAAGTTGAGAAGGTACAAGTTGTCATGTAGCAGATATATGTTTTATTCCACAGATATATTTCTACAAATAAAAGGAATGTTGAAGGGTTTTGGATCAATGACCATACAGAGAACACAGGCTTCCCCTTACTCCTTTTGCCACCATGGAAAATTTGGAGCTCTCTGAACTACTTTGCTCAGGCCATGGCTCACACATGAGTTGGCTTCCAGGAGCTTGTGCAGGTACTACAGAGGAACACAGTGGCCAGCAAATACAGCTGCTTCCCCACAGAACAAGCTAGGTAAATCCAGTACCAATATCATCCCAAAGAAGAGCCTGGAGCCAGGGCTCCAGAGAACAGGATGCTCTGCTGTGGTGCTCCCACAAGACACCCCAGGCTTACCCCAGCCCATGGCTGGACATCAGAGGTAACTGCCTGCAGACTGCCCTCTCCATCTGCTGGCTTGGCTTAACACTAGAGGTTACAGATCTCACACTCGGAAATAATCTTTGGATTTTCACACATTCCAGACATCCCCTGATGGTGAAAAGGTTTTGTGTCCACTTCTGAATGAAGTCTTCTGAAGGGCTGTACTAGTATAAAGAGCAGCATTAACACACATCATTAATCATTTTGGTTGGATGGTAGAGAGATGTGTTTCAGTCGGACACCTCCTGGGGGATCTCAGTGCCACCAAAGACCCTTCATAATAGATCAGGCAACTCACAGCTTGCCTGGTGCAGTGTCCCCATCTAACTCCTGGAGAGAAAGTTGTCTCATTCAGAGACATTGGTGCATGTCAGCATTAGGAATGGCCATAGAAGTGCTAAATATCGCATACAGACAGCAAGTTATATTCCATCACACACATCTAAGGACTGAACTGTTAATAATAAGTATTCTCCTTGCACAGATAAACAAATCAGATTTCTGTGTTATGAAGGAATAATGAGGTACATGCAGTAGTTACAAAATTATAAATGGAAAATTTCTTTAGGATTAAACAAAAACCTGCTGACATGCCTCAATGGTGTCTGACCAGACCACACACCAGCACCCCCAGGACACACACCATCTTTGGAAGCATGAGAACAGCCTGACACTCCATTTACTGTCAGAATCTGGGTTTTCACTGCAAAAAGTTGGTGCAATATTAACACTTGCTTTTATAAACATCTTTTAAGACATGCCTGGGTATGGGGACAATACTGCATGCTCAAAACAACACTCCATTGGTCTTGGCTTCATTTTAGCACATCCTGTGACCACCAAGCTGTACGCTCTGCAGCAACATGTTTTTGTGTGTTGAAGCATTTACAGCCAGCACAGCAGACAGGCTGACTTCCAAGTGTGGAAAAAACTCCATTGCCAGAAATCCAGCCAGACAATGCTGTTTCATCCACTCAAAAACAGCCTCTTCCCAAAGGGGAAAAAAAAAAACCCAACAAAATTATTTTTTAAACTACACCCAAGAGGTAAGTGAAACATATCTTGCATGGAAAAGCTAGGAAAGCTTACTGAGTCCAGCTCTCTGGATGAAATAAAGCTTCACACCAAGACTTGATCCACTAAAATGGGGAAACCCATCAGAAACTTATGTGAGATTTTGTGTGTTTAGAAACCAGGTGCAGGATCAGGCTGAACCCCAGGTGTCTCCCACGAGGTTTCTGGGGACAGCGCAACTCTAAGCAGTGAAGTGCAGGCTGCCCACCTCACAAGGAGGCAAAGCCAGTGGAGAAACAAATCCTTGGTTTAGAATAAAGGCATGTCCATGTAAAACACGTAAAAAGCAAAGAAGTCTCCTGATGCATTAGTTTGCTGGGCTGGCAGGGGTTTGAGCGGCATCATGATCATACATGGAAAAGTTTTGAAACTGGGTGACAAGGTTCTGCTAAAAACTTGGAATATTAGACAGCTTGACACCATTTTTGAGAATATACAAGAAAAGCTATCATAACTGAAGAATTTCAATAAAGTATTTACAGGAACATCATGACTCAAATGAGGTTGCAAGTGCCAAATTAGCACAAGTGTAACTGTGCCATTTAGCAGTGACATAATCATAAATGTATTGTGAAATATGAATATGTGCCTTAGACACACTTTCATAACCCAGACTATCCAAGAAAATTTTCTTGAGTTTTAACTGCAATGACATCTCTTACTGCTGTTGACCATCTTGTTTTCATTGTGTCAGAGTCTGTGGTAAGAACAAAAAAAAACAAAAACAAAACAAAAAAAAAAAAAAAAACCAAAAAAACACTAATAAGGTTTTGTTTAGCAAGAATGCTTTCTAATTGAAAAAATAAGCTGTTATTTCCATGTCCTCATTTCTGCTTAAGTAAGCTTGTGATTTACTGGGATTTATATCACTTCTCCATCAAACCTATTAGAAGTAGTAAGTAATTAAACCTCAGCTAATTGCACTTTCAGGTGTCTGAGGTCTGGGAATTGCTTGGTGCCTCACAGCTTGGGCTGTGGGCTCCATGCAGCCTGGTGAATGATGCTCCTCTTCCATGTCATGTCAATGTCATGCCACTGGTGAAACCCAGGCTGTGTCAAATCAACAGTGTACTGGATTAGCAATCAAAAAGCTAAAAAAAAATGCTTTTGGCTCAGGACAGATGCATCATACCTGAAGTCTAAATATAGAATATATAAATATATTCAAAAATACATTTTAACATATAAAGTAATATGTATTTAAATACATAATACATATTTTGTATATATTATAAATATGTAATTTAAATATTATAATAGTAATAACTTAGCAATACTAGCAGCAGAGGAAGAGAAAGATAAAGATAAAAATCATAGATCTATACAACAGTTTGGGTTGGAAGGGACCCAGGAAAACCAGCCCTGGAAGTGTTCGCGTGCATGAGACACTGAGTAATCTGATCTACATGAAGGTTCCCTGCCCGTAACAGGTGATCTTTAAGGTCCCTTCCAAGCCAAGCCACTCTAGGACTCTACAGTCTTGAGAGGAGCTCAATCCCTAACCAGCTCCTATCATACATTTTGTTACAGCCTGAAGTGCAGTGAAGCAGCCTCCTCAAGACAATTGCTTAAAAGAACTTTATCCAGGAACAAGCACAAAATTATCAGGGCATTAATTTGCAAAGTTCAAACAACCCATTTTCAGTCCATCATTTGTATTTGGGTTACAGGAGCAGCTTCTTCCTGGTGACTCAAGAAGGTGGCTGTCACTCCCAGGCAAAACTTTCAGGCATGCCCCCTAAATGAAGGGCAACCTGCTACTCCAGAGGTAGATTGTTAAGATAAAAGACTTCTTTGTTGTGGTTATTTTTCAACTAACACGAGGAAATAAAGAAGTGACCCTGTGTTTCAGCTGGAGGCTCCCTCTTCACAAGCACACATGCAACGTCATATGTGAGCCACATGTGAGCTGTGCATCACATCTGGGCCACCACAATAGGACAGGCAGCACTTTGCCACAGCAGGTTTGCATTTCAGAAGGATTTCTGGCTCTGTTACACCTTTTAAGGGAAGGTTTCTTATCTAGAAGTGACTGTGTTTCTGAGCATGAAGCGATAGGATAGGAAGAATAAAATACAGTTGAATGTTACAGGCTCTTGCCTCCAAAGATGAGCTTGGAATCCCAAACCAGGGGGCCCTCTCTGCCACTGAAGTCAAGTTTCGGGTGATAAATTCTGACTTATTCCTAAACTGATTATTGCCCCAGTGGTCCTCAGATTACCACCTCCTATTTCTAGATGGGAAGCACATTTTACCTGTACCAGGCATGCTCATGCACACAATGCTTCAGCTTCCTAATGGAACTACACTACCAGCTCAAGCATTGCATGCGCCCTCTAAGAAGTCCTCCCCTCTAAAAATGGTCTCATCTGATGGAAACCTCTCAGCTGGGATCGACCATCCTGCCTGGCAAGTGACTGATTTGGCAGGGAATATTCTTTGCATTTCTGCAAAAAAACACTGCAGTACAGCTTTAACTGTGGGTATCTGCCAGAGCAGCAGATGTTTCATGAAAACAAATTGTTCAGAGAGGGAAGAAAGTAGAAACAATAGAGACTTGGGTGTAGCTTCAGGACTGGCTTAAGAAGATGTTTCCAAAGGGAAGGCTTCCAACCCTGCCTGCTCCAGACAGCTGCAGGAGGGACCCAGTCCAGATGGGGAAAAAAAAACCCTGAGGGTGGGACAGCAGAATTAGACCTTATAGCCTAAGTTACAGAATTTAATTTTGTAAAGAAGTATGTTTACTATCTTGAGTATCTCAGTAACATCATATAATGGCTCCCAAGTAAGATTTTTATAAGGGTATCACCGATCTCTTCAAAAGGTAAGTATCAGTATTCATGCTTTGGTTACATTTTAGCTCACACACTAACACATAGCCTATTTTCAGCTCCTCTTATAGTTTCAGGTGGTTACAGTAATTTTTATTTACCCTAAGCCACTGCAAATGTACAGTTAGTCTTCTAGGGCAGCTATCTGCTGTTAAAATTTCATCTCAGCTTTGGACCAGCTGCAACTCAAGAAACTCCATGGGGTAAATTTGGCACTACAACAAATCCTTAAACACAAAAAGGCAGCTCTTTAGCAGAAGCTTTCTGCTCCAGTCCCTACTACTGCAGGGACATTAGTCAAACAGCTCACCTAAAAGTACAAAATCTGAAAACATTATTCTAAAAATTGTGTTCCAGGGTCGTTGAGATTTCTTGTTCAGAGCTCATGCAGCAAGCAGTACCTTGAGGACTAAGCAGGCAGGGCCCTACAAAACCAAGCACTGCATGTGCATGCACACACATGTTAAAAGATGGCATTGGCCACAGCCACTCTCTAGCCCAGATAAATCATGTCTTCACCTCTGCACACCTCTACACCCAGCTCAGCTACTCCCCATCTCTGAGCCAGGTTAATAAATTATTGCAGAGATCTGCAGAGAAAGATTTGCATTTGGAGAGAAGGTGAAGGCACAACTGAAGCTTCTGCAGCACCAATATTCACCCTTCTGATGTCATCAATGACCAGCAACTCTGTGACATAGCCCAAGATCTCCCAAAGAATGGTGCTTTTGTACAAAAATATGTTCCTATCTCTCAGGGCTCTTCCAGTACAGACATTGCTGTATTACAGATATAAGCACACAAAATTTTTTTTTTTTTTTTCCTGTATTACTACTGCTGGCAGCAGCCCTCTGAAGTTTATACCTCTTTGGGACTAAGATTAGGAAACAAAGTTACTTCCTCTTGCTTACTTAAAGCAAGCAGCAGCCAGTCCTTCCTAGACACTGATGCCAACGTGACGTGTACAGCCTGGGCAGTGCTGCCACTGGGACAGGGACCTTCGCACTTGCAGCTGCACGGTCATGGCGACACAACTTGGCACGTCAGCACCCTGTTTGTGACCATCTATTTTTATTCCTTAGCAACAGAGCAGCTTTTGGGGTTGAGCTTTGAGCTTATGGGGCTTTCTTTCTCGTGTTGAATCTATATTTGGCACCCTGAGGAAATTCCTAAATAGAAGACAGCAATTTTTAAAAGAGAGGATAAATGCTGGCACTCAGCTTTGCTGACAGCAACACCACCACCAGGCTCTTGCTTAGTGTGAAGTGCTCAGACCTAGAGCCAAGGGAAGCTCTAACATGGACCAAGCATCAAGAGTCACATCCCTCATACTTTCTGTTTTTGCAAAACCTTGCCCTGGCATTAGAACAGGAAAAGACTTATTGGCTTATAAAGTCCCTAAGCTATTTGTATCCTCTGTAAACCAACATCTCCAAGGCTCTGAACCTCATCACTGCTCAGCAGCACTGATGGGTCCCAAGATAATTTTTGTCCTGTGGGAGACAGTGCTGAGTGGTCCTGTCTTAAAGGGGGAGAGGAGCAGAGGGGGGAAGACTTCAGTACAATACAGCAATTCTGAACTAAGATTCCATCCTTACCATAAATCATGGAAATATCAATAACCCCTAGCTCTCTACAGCTCTTAAATAAAACCATGCAAATTAAATCCTGACTAATCGACATGAGAAAAGCAAACACCACCTGATGTTTCCCAACTGTTAGCAACATGGCCTTATTTTTTTTTTTAAAAAAAAAGATTTAATCACACGAAGGATAAAGATATCACATGGCTTGGCAATTTCATTGGTTGTCATGGCAAATGAAAATCCCTGACTCTCCAACTTGCCTGTTTTAGAAGAAAGGAAACAACAAAAATGCCCTTTTTTATGACTGGAAAGCAATGTTTTCCTAATAATCACTCATGAACCCACTGCACACTATATATAAACAGCTGCTCCTTCCCAGGGAAAATGTTTGCTGTTTCTTACTGAGCAGCTCTTGGGGATCCAGGCAATTCAGCCCCAGCAGACATTCAGGCGCGGGTAATGAAATTCATGTGCTCTTGGATGTGGTGACTTCTTGCCTGCCAAAGGGAGCCTGAACTAGCTTCAAGGGGGGTCTCAGCTCCACAAGGGCTCAACCACCAGCTCCCAGGGGAGGCTGCCAGTACAGCATGGCCAGGAGAAGCTGGCAGCAGTGTGAGCCCCACACTCAGCATCACCATGCCATTTCTTGCCACATGTCCAACAATGGGTGTGTTTTTTCCTGTGTTCTCAAAGCAAGCCAGAACCAGGGATGCTTGTGTGAGTTTTAATCTGCTAGACAGGTAACAGCAGCAAAGACACCCCAGTGTTTGCAGCCACCCAGGCAATCCAAAGCACCTTGCACCCTGCCTGCATGACCAGCACCACACATCTTTCATTACAGTAGATTTTCTAAATATAGGGAAATAATTTGTCTGTAACTTCAAAAGCAGGTCCTCAGAGAGCCTGCTCCTTCCAGTCACACTGCCTTTTATTTTTGGTTGCAGGCTAAAAATCTGGGAAGCTGAGGATACCCCCACAGCAGAGTTACATCACTTATTTCATTACCAGGTTTTAGTTCATCTGTTTGTCTCCAGCTCTTCCCCTCCTGTAAATCACTCTCCACTTCTGGACTTCAGTGCAATACTCTTGTCTAGAAGGAAGAAGAGGGCCTTAAGGAATAATGTTTATTGTACAGTGTGGCAAGCAGCGCTCCTCTGTAGGTTATGTTTTTTCCAACACTCCCATCCACTGTGATTGCTTGGGGGGGGAGCAGAAGTTGCTCCACCAGAGATGGGCAGCTGGCTGGAAAGCAGCCCCTTCTCTAAGGAAAGCCACAAGCTCTTTGCCTTATCTTCCTGAAAAAGCAGCTGTGTACCAAACTGCACCACTGCACTGCAACATTGGCTGTGTCTGTACACCGAGGCCCACGTCCTCCCAAAGGCTCAGTGAGCCTTGCACTGCAGAACCTTCATCCCAACAGCAAAACCATGCTTTTGCACAAACATCATCCGGGATGCCCATACAAATTAGCTAAAGATAATGAGATAACACATGGATAACTAATTTGGATCCTTTATCTTTCAGATACGAGGCAGAAGGAAGGCAAGTCATTGCTGTCCTTCCTCCGTGGCGGTGCCTGCAGGACTGCGGGAGAGACACCCACCTTCATTTCCAGGCGCATGTACCAAAGCCAGGTCACTTTGTATCAAGTACGAGATAAACAGATTCTCACAGTAACTTCAGCTGCAACACTGAATTGTATCGCAAGCCTCATGCATTAACCTTTACCCACACCAAAGAGATGGAACATTCAGGTTACTCGAGTTTCTAGGAGAACTTGGCTCTTTCACCCATCCAATAAGCCAAAGACATAGAAAACATGATTTTTCCATGGAGGATTCCAGCCAGACCCTTGTCACACTGGTTCTGCAGCATGCCCTCCCTGCAAGGGTTGCTAGCTGGCACACTCGGCACCCTCAGTTCAGGGTCCAGAACGTTGCTGGATTGCTGTGCATGTACCTGGTTGTGGAAAGGAATGGGCAAGGGAAAGAGCATGGGCCAAAAGGGAATTTGAAGACATGCCGCAAAAAAAAAAAAAGGGGAAAGTGAGACAACCAAAACCAAGCAAGAGTAGTTCTCATTGGGTATTGCAGAAGAACAAGCTGCCACTTTTGGACACCACACAGTTCTATAGCTTTAAGTTGAAAGGATGTGACAGAGCAAATATTTTTCAACCTGATTAGGAGACCTAGTAGTAGTCTCAAGGCTACAGCTAGTTACACTCAGGTGTTCAAGATCTTGAAACACAATACAGGAAGAAAAGTGTTTCAGTCACAAAAAAAGACTGCATTTTCAGCTTCTCAAATACATATTTACTTAAACATTTTCCTTTAGGATAGAGCTTGACAATTGAGATGGTATGAGGCAGACAGACTGTGCTTATGGGGGTAAGGCACATTTCACATTTGTTCATCCCTTGCATTTTCCCAATTTTGCACAAAACTATTTAGACTAGCACCATTTGTTCTTTAACAAAATGGGCAGTCTACCCAAAAATACTGCTTGTAATTCAAAACTCAACATAAGGCATTTTTATTTAGGGAAATAAAGAATTCCCTCACATTGTGTTTCAGTTTGCCATTTATCCCCTCAAACACAAGCACAGCCTTGCTGCCCTCCAGCACAGCATGCTCCTACCAAGTATAAAGCAATGCACCAACAACAGCTCCTATTACACAGCAAATTGCCATGAGTTCTAAAGAGATTGCATGTCTAACAGAGCCTGTGTAAAGCAAAAACAAGAATTCTGTAGAAGCTCCATATTTATTTCCTTCCGTATGTATTTCTATACTACACGTGACTGAAATCGGATACCCAGAGAACAGAATAGGGTTTTTTTCCTATTTGGTGCATATTTATCCTTTTAGCAGGTTTTTTAGCAGGTAAAAGACCAAAACCACAAGTCAGAATATAAGAAGATACTTGGCTGACTGCTTGCAGGACAGGTGCTATATAGCACTTTAGACTTTATTCTTTCCACTGCCCTGAAATGGCACTGCGAGCCCAAATCCACCTATCCTGCAAAGCTCTGTGCAAGGAACTTGAACGACAGCATTATCTTGTATCTTAATTTTAAGAGCAGATTTATAAAAAGTCACTGGTTTTCTCTTTGAAAACAGTGATTACAATGACTCGCACAATTTTATTGCGGTCAGCTAACTCCAGCAAGAACATAAGGATTCCAGCTTTGAACCACCTTTTCAAACTACTCTTTCCTCCAATCTATTTAGCTTCTCTCCAAAGGAAAAAAAAAAAAAAAAACCCTCCCTCTTAACATGTGCTGCGGCTTCCTTGTAGCCTAAGTTCCTCAGCGCCTCTGTCATGTGCAGAACAAGTGAAAATGAGGCAACTTGAACTATTGGATACATGTATGACAAAAAGCAAAAGAGAAGCTGCTGTGATGGTAAAGAATCCAGGCAGAGTAACAAGGCTTGTAAAACTGGCTTCATCTGGACTGGAATATTTGCTTAGCTGGCAGTACTCTCAATTGCTACAGATGATGGTGAACAGAAACATGTTACAGCTGTAAAAATCTAGGTTCAAAAAGGGGAAAAAAAAGGTGTTTTTAAAGAAACTATGAGGCAATTTTACATTATGATTATAAAAGGAAGAAATAAGATTTATAGGTTGCAAAGACAGGGGAAACAGGAAGAACAGGGGATGAATCTGGGCTAAGGATGTCTAGGCAGATGCTGCTGGAGCACCAAGGCATGAGCCCAGCCAGCCGCACTGCGGAGAGGAGCATCCCTGCCCAGCACAGCAAAAGAGGGCAGGAAAAACAAATGGCAAAAAACTATCCCTAACTCTGGAATGACACCTGCCAGCTACCTACAGAGATAAAAGCCATGAGGTTATCTCTGCCAAAAGTTAGAACATCCTCTGTTTTTAAAATTGCAAAGGAAGTGCATAAGCTGGCAAAATTGCGTGATGGATCTCGGAATCTGAATTCAAACCCTGAGCATGAATCAGGTTCCAGTGCCAGCCTGAACAACAGTCACTAGAGCCCCAGCTAACACGTCCACCTGTAACAGAACATGCCTTTGTAAGTCACAAATAGGCTTTTGGTTCACTCTCAAAAGTACCAAACAGCCCACAACAATCAAGGAACATTAGGCATTAAAGATCAAGTATCTCATTTGTGGTGCAATGCAAGGGGACAGGGTTTGAGTATGGTTTTGGCATAGCGATGTAGGTGGGCTTGGGGCAAAGCCAAGTGTTCCCGCAACCAAAAAAAGTCTATGTAGCATTTGGAGTGAAGAACTTCACCTCCAGTGGAGAGATATAAGTTTTCATTGTGGGCTTGCTAACTCCATGCTTTGGTTCACAGCCCTGTTGATGCTACTCAGCAGGAGCCTCACATACTGCCTGAAGTCACAGTCAGAAGTTCCAAGTGCTCCCTGAAACTCATTTGGGTCTCTTTTCTCAGCAACTGATAACCTCTTCTCTCCCTTCCCACAAAATTGGGTAAGCACCAAGTGAGAGCTCCCAGGTACAACACAAGAGTTGCAAATAATGGGGGTCACACAGAAAGCACTGTGCTTGGGGTTTTTTGTTTGGTTGTGGGGTTTTTTTGGATCTTAATTACACTTAAGCAGTCAGCAAATGTTTTTTAAGCAGTCAGTGCATGTTTTTGGAGCAGGTCTGTGTCCACTCACATCTGCCCCAAAGCCAGCAAAATAAAGTCTCAGCATGGTTACAAATATCATTCCCTTTACCCTCAACACAAATACACTCATGGACACATCCAGAGCCTGGTAGTGATAAGCACATAGGAATTAGGAAGCCATAATTAAATATGTAATATAGAATAGAAGGAAATTATTACTTCGTTCATTACAACAGCCAACACTCAACATGAAACTAAGTCAAACATTAGCTGGGTTATGTAAGAACACCAGAGAAGTGTTGCAGACCTTATGTGGGTGGTGTCTCTGCTTTACACACTTGTTGGACTCTTCTTTGTTTTGTTTTCTCCTTGTTGGTACCTCCATGTGCATGACAAGAGTTTTCTTTATACCAGATTGTACAGAAGGTTGTAGGGGCTCCAACAACATGCGAGTTGTGCTTTGAGAGAATATATCTCTTTTTTTGGTCTATCACACTGAAAGTAGCCTGTGGCATTTTTAAAATGTTGGAGTAAGAAGTCAAAAGCTTCACTCAACATTTAACTATTACAAGCACACTTTCCATCTAATACCTACCCCCTTGTACATCCTTTAAATTTTAAAGGAGAGCAAGTTGCTCATAAACAGTATGTACATATTCCCCTTTCCTCATCATTAACAGTAACTTCAAGCCTGTATCATGATAAAATCTGAATTTGGGGCTGGTGGCCTGACTATACTCTGTACTATAGAAAGATTACTTAAGAATTATTGTCCATCTTTGAGCACTCTGTACACAGAGGCAAAATGGGGAAAAAGTAACAGATCAGGTAACTTGTTCAAAAGAGAGAAACTCAGAAATAACCCCATGTAATCCAGACCTATGCCTCATATTATCTTTGTTGAACTATTTTACCTCTCCAGCCTCACTTTCCCTGCTGACGTCCCCAACTCTGCTTTGCTTTTCTTTACTATCATTGATGAGTATCTTTTCATTCTGCAGTCTCAATACCCACCTTCCTCTGCCCTGGTATCATACTCTCTATGTGCATTTTTGTCTTTGTCTGCCAAGGAAGTTGTAATAGGGCTGGAGCTTTTCTATGGGAACTATTTTTATACCGTATTCAGGAAATTTTCTCTTTTAACTAAGTTTTGTATAAAAGCTATAGCTGCCACAACAGAGAAGATAATACTTTCTTCTGCCTTCTCTTCCCACCCACTCCTAGGTGCTGGAAGCCTTTCCTGGGGTCTTCACCATTTCTCCATGCAGACAGGCCACATCCCATTACTCTGCAACTGTCCAAATCCTCTCCTAGACACTAGTGCCTCTGTCCCCAGACTCAAACAGAAATACTATATAGTACTATTAAATCTACACTGATTTAATGTTCTATGTGCAGCAACTGAATTGGCTGATGCAGCTCTCAAGTAGCTGATACTTACCTAAGAAGATTTCAGATTTCCAGCTTAAAACTGACACCACCCAGCTTCCCTTAAACCCTCTCCTCCCTTTTCTCACAGAACAGTCCTACTCTTCCCAACCAAAGCCTCACCAACCTGCACCTTTGCTGTTCACACAGATCATTCATATGAAGAACTAGTTTACTTTCAGCTGGCAAGAGTGTTATTTCCTGCAGAAGTACAGCAGCGAAGCCTCCTTTAAAAAAAAAAAAAAAAGTCGTCCATCATTCCAATCCAACCCAGCATCTTCTCACATCTCAGTTATTGGAATTGTACCTCTCTAGCCTTGATAGATCTCGTCTTGGATCACTGGTATCCCCACACAAACAAACAAAAAAAAAAGGTATCCTGTTAAAACACAATTTGCCCAATTTGTATCTTCAGGGTTTCCAGTTGTTCTTCTTTCTATGGCTCCAACTCCTTGTTATTACTTTTCTCATTCATTTTACAGCCTAGCCTACATCCCACTAATTATCCTGAAGCAAAAGCAGCCCTGTCAACCATGCTCTCCCTCTCAGCTGGTCAGTCTCCTTGAAAACACTCACTGAGCTTTGCCCTGCACAAAAATACTGCTGTTATCTGGCCTTTCCCTACCTCTTAGTGATCATAACCTGCAGTCACCCATCAGAAAGCACTGAGCTCTGACAGGTGGAAACTGCATTTTGCCATTGACAGCTACTGTGGATGCAATGACAGACCATGGGATGCTGCAGCAACATACAGTGGCAGGAGGCAGAAGGAATCTCACTTGAGTGGTCACTCTTAATTTAAAGCAGCAGGTCTCCCCTCTTGAGGCTCATTCAGCTGTTCCTAAATGGAAATGTTAGGCTGTTATGCCCCTGTTACTCATTTTCCTCCAGGTCTGACCTATAGAGAATGGCAATTCCTCTTGGATCCATCAGGCTGAGAGGTGATGGTGAGATGAAAGCATGTGGCTTGGGTTTCTTGCAAACAGCAGGAGAGTAGGGAATTATGAAGGATTTGAAATGTGACACAAGATGCATTTTTGATATTTACAGGGATTTCTGTGCCTTCAGAGGGAGCCCTTCCCACGCAAAAGCAGAAGTGTGATGGAGAGTCTACTTTCCCAGGAACAACCAAAATAGCCTTTATGAGCCTGTTCTTTGCAAGAGGACAAACAACCTCAATCCCACACTGAGGCACGCTGGGACCCACTTTAGGCTTAGGATAAAATCACAGATGTTCCTTTTTAAAACTACAAGCTGGAGAGTAAAATGTCAGAGCCTTGGACAAAGCCCTCAAATGCCAAACAAGCTTCACATCTCACACATGAGAAAGCCAGTGAGTTTCAGCACACAGCTTTTCCCAACGTATCTTCATGTACCACAACACATATAAAGACTCAATTAATACATTCTCCCTTTCAAAAGGGCACACAAGTTATAAGCACTTTCTTCTTTCCTAAGAAGAGACAGATGCTGATTACAGGAAGGAGTTCTCTGTAACAATTCTCTTTCTAAACCACACCAATTGTCTTGCCCATTTGGAAGATGCATTTGCTGTATCAGAAGAAAAAAAAAGCCTTATTATTACCAACGTCTGAACCACTAAACATCAAAATTGTTCACTTACTGGGCACGTTGGTTTTTCTGCATAGCACCGCTTGAATCCCTGTAGCACCTTTCCAGACAAAGTGCCATTAACATGCAAATGAAAAGTTCCCACTCCTGCTTGAGATGGTACACAATTATAGTCATAAGCTAAGGTAATGAAAGGCTCAAAACAAGACAGGTTGGTTACACATGTCACAGCACTGCTTGCAAATCATTCTCTCCTCTAATTACCACAGCACTTCCAGGAGGAATCGATTACAGCAATATGGATGAATGGGATCCTAAAACTGAAAAATGTACTGAATTGAACATTAATGCACTCATTGACTCTTATCAATATACATATATTTAATGGTATGGCCTAGGAAAATACAGAACTGAATATCTAGAAAGACCAGAATCCTGGACACTGAGGCTTTAAAATAGTCCTGGTAACAGAATATACCAAAAATATAAATTCATCCACCAGGCTATAATTACACTTCACGTTTTGTTTTTGTTGTAAAGATGGCTGTAAGCCTATAGCCAGGCAGAAAGCCAAGCCACAAACTCCGCTCTATTGACTGCTGAGGTCTCCATTAGGTGCTCCAAAAGAAATATTCGTTTGCCCACATCAAGCCTAAACATGATACAATGCAACCTCTACTCCATGCCAGGCAATCTTTGGATGAGCACTGCCAAGCATCTGAATTCAACAAGCTTCCTGCTCCTCAAAGCATTATACACGCTTTAGCCCTGTTTTCTAAGAAAAACAAGCTTTTACAATCATCTAACCTGGCCAACAGGCTCAGAATTTACTGAAGGAAAGAGTGTTTTGGCAAAATTATAAAGAACAATATGATTGCTACAATTCTTTTGATATCTAGGTGGGTGGGATGAGCCCAAAATCAGCATCCACACTGTCACTATTGGGCTGACCTCTGCTCTTGCCATTTTTTGTTTGGTTACAGCTGGCTGGTTGTTCAGGACACTGGTGCCTGTCAACCAAGAGCACGCTTAGCAGCCATGCATTTATTTTCCAACTGTTCCAATCACAGCTTCCAGTTCTAGCTATCTGGTTTCTGGACCTCCATCTACTGCTTCTGAGCCCTTGAAGCTGCAGTACTCAGCTGCCAGAGTTGAAAGTGCTCAAACCTTTCTAAAACAGATGCTCCTGCATGGGACAGAAAAGCCAAACCACTCCTTTATTAATAAGGGATCTGACACCTTAAGCCCTGTGCCTAGTTCCACTAAAACACTAACAGGTCTGGCAGATTATATCGTACATGGTGGCACTGTTTTATCCTACCCTTCTTTGAGGAATTAACCAAAATGACCCACTTCTGACTCTGCTACCTCTCTGCAATGATGGTGTCTGAGACCTAAAATAACAATGTTATTTAGACAATGCAACTTGGGTGCCTATGATTCAGGGGGAAAAGCCAAGGCTACACCATTCAGTGAACAAACTCAATTGAACACTATAAATTCTAAGCAAACATCTTTGCAAAGTTATTTACACTTTCTCAAAGGATTTAGGGTTAATGGGACATTAATAGTAAAGAGGGTATGCTTTCAAGTCTTTTGGATCATATACAGGGCAAACTCCAAGCAACTGTGCCTTTTGCCTCTGCAAGAGGAGGACATCACAGAGCCAACCACACCAGCCTGAGGAACCACTGAAAACACATTGCTGCGGCCCAGTATTTGAATTAAGACATCCAGAAACAGACACACACACTCTGCATGAAAGGAAAACCCTGGTTGCTAGCAGGGCTTGTTCTGCTCGACTTCAACTGAACCAGTACCACAGCATCATGAGGCTGCGACAAAAACACCACCTTTCATGTGAGATTCACTTGATCTATAGGAATCAATCATGTCACAGATAAAAGTCAGAATTCAGGCAGTGGCTGCTTGTTTTCTTACTTCTTTCCTTATGTCACCTCCAACGCTTGCAGAACTCTTTTCTTTTTTCCTCGCTATCCCCTCATATCCAGCTGCACTGCAATATCCATCACACAGCACCTCCCTGATAGCTGGTGGCTGCTAAGGCAATATTTACACTGTGGCTTGCATTACAGTTTATACAATTCTTTGGAGCTCTTCCAAAGGGAAAGCCCTACATAAATCAAAGTTATTAGTGTCAGCTACAGGCTAAGTCCAGTCAAGAATTTGCTAGAGCTCACTGTGGAGACTGCAGATCTTTGAAATACCAATAACTGTGCAGCAGAGGGGCTGAGTAATAAACTTCATTAGCATTGCTGGTAACACTTTTCTTCAGTGGCATACAATAAATCACTGATGAATATTCAAGGCAGCCCTCTGAGGTTATCTCAATTTTATGCATGGAGGCAACCACAAAACAAAGTTTAGAAGCAACTTGCCTGTAAACACAAGAGAGATGCAGAATTCAATTGTCTTGCCTTCAAAGTACAAAAGATGTAATTTCTAGAGGAAATTGTGAATCATATAAATTGATTTGCAATGAAATTAAGGAGACTGTGTTTCCCCAAAACTACTAATGGCTATTCCCACCCAAGTTACAGCACTGGTTGCTCACATTACAGTAACACCTACAGACTGTAGAAAACTGCAGATTTTTCACTGTAGAAAGTGGGGACTAACAGACAGAAGTTCTAGCCCAAAGACCTTTTAATGGATAATAAAACTCAATCTATACACAAAATACAGGAGCAGCCATAAAGAGATTAATGACTCAAAAACCGCATCAGAAGAAAAACGAGAAATGGATCAACCCTCCGGAGTATCAGGCAGACATCAATAAATTCATTAGCTAAGCATCACCCAGCATTGCCCAGGAAATATTTTTAAAACCTTCCTCTGTATCTCCAAGAACTGATGTCATCAAGTAAAACAAGAAATATTGTGAGAAATGTGCTAAGAAGACGGAAAGAATTTTTATGTAGTTTCACACATTTTCCAGCAAGAAGCCTGACATTTAAGCAGGATGACCTGGTTACTAGTGGCTACTCCACAAACTGATGTACCACGCTCTCCCCCACAAAGACTGACAGCTGCAGTAAACAAACAATCATTCACGCCAGGTTCTTCCTCCCCACGGGCGACAGCTTTTGCAAAACTGCGGAACTTAATGAGGTGCTTTATTTAATATTTATTTCACAATCAGCCTCGTTTATTCTAACAGAATTAGCTTCAGCCCACGATGAATGTTTTCCTTGGTTATTTCATTGTGCAAATCAATACTCAATTTATTCTGAATGTCTTCAGTTGTGAATTCTTAACTAGGGGGGATTTGTTTTAAACATGCCTTTATTTACTGTTATTAAATACTAGCTAACCACCCACATGGCTGCAAAATTAATCAGCCTGAGGATGCTATCCCAAAAAGTTAACCTAGCAAAAAAAGATTAATTTTAAGACAGACTAATCCAAGCAGTTTCCCAATCCAGAGGCACAACAGATCAGAGACAACACTGATATAAATGTGATGGCCCTTGACAAAAGACTGAATACTCACAATGAGCAAGGTGAAGTTATTCATGATAGAAGCACGCATGAAGGCCAGGCAGCAGCTTGAAATGGAGCTTTAGAAGTTCCCCATATTACATTCACATCTGCAGTAGAAAATTCAGGAATGGTCCATAATAACCACATATAATGGCACAGGACAGGGCAATCTCAAGCATCTCCAGCATAGGGATGTGACCCAGCAGACCCTTCTCACAAGCCATGATTTTGAAGACATTTTTGTCAGTGCTTCCTAGTGACACATAGCTATGCGTGTCACTGGTCCCTAAGTGCAAGTGCACCAAGACACAGCTTTCCTGCAGAACTGTGACAATAGAACTGCTACTTAAAAGAAAAGGAAAGTAAGATTTCCTAGTAGAGGGAAACACTCTACAGTAGCAAAAGTAATTTACAAACATAATGGAAATACTCAGAAGTACCTCAGAATCACAATATGGATATATTTAAGTTTATTTTCCAGTTTTGGGTGATAGGCAAAGAGACAGAATCTGGAGTTAACAACTGCTAAAAGACACTGATTGTTTCTGCATTGAACATACACTACATCCCTGCACAAGGTATTCAGGGTATGCCAACCACAGGTCACAACACAAGACGAGACTTCACTCCTACAGATCCCACAAAGCAGTTTCCACCCGAGTCCTATGCTCACGCTTCCTTCTCCTAAATAGGTTGAGCAGAAATCCATTAGCCTGGAGTTAAGAGCTCAACTTTAGACTCCTGTTCGCCTGCTGAAACTAATGAGTTAACAGAAACCTGTGTTTATCTGGGGGTTTGCTATGCGTGCACAAACACATCAATACAAGCAAAATGCTATTACCACATTTTAGAAATGTGAATACCGCTGACTTGAAGGGAATGGGCACATTTCCCTTTTTAGAAGGAACAAATTGTTCAGAACAAATGCAATAGAGAAATCAGGCACCTACTCTGCTTCTACAGTTTCAAGCTGCTGGTACATGTAACTCTGACACAGTCTTCACATGTTTGGTTTTTTCAATAGACCCAACATTGTTCAAGAACCCCCTCATAACTACTTAACACTCTCAAGAGCAAATATTTACAGTAAGGATTCTTATATGTGAGAAATTAGAGGGTACCACAATCTTTTGTTGGCTACAGACAGAAGACAGCTACTGCCAACAAGGCTGGAGTAATTGCAATGGTGCAGATACTCACTGCACTTGAGTGCATTTTAGACAGAAAATATGGAATTAGCTGCAAACTGTGTCAAAACATCCCCTTTAGAGTAAAAGCACTCTCTGTAATTATGCCACAGAAAAAGGGATTACAGAGAAGAACAGCAGAGCCCAAAGCCATCAGCAGACAGGTTGAACTCGCTGCTACATCTCCAGTGAACCAGATGCTGACTATTCTGATGTCCTCAGCAGTACATAGTAACACAGAAATCCCAAACCTTCCCTTACCTTTTTGTGACAGCTAGAGATTTCTCTAATCTTTGCTAGGGTTTAAATAAACTCATTACCACAGGTTTATCTGAATTTACACCTTTTCTCCACAGGACACATTGCACCGTGAACTTCAGGGGGGATGCAAGAATAAAAAGGCTGATGTTAATTCTTTTAACCTTCTTCTCAATATGCAAAAATGAACTGACACCCCCACAGCAATTTCAGGCTACCTGATTCTCACCTCTAAAGATTACTCGTCTCAGGATGGAATAATCTGATGTCTCCAGATGACTAGCAGGGATACCAAATGAGCCAGGAAAGCTTTTTCAAGCCTATATTTACTTTTCAGGTATTTGTGTTAATAGCTGTAAAGCAAGAACAACAGAAAAATAATTATTTTTTCAAGTGGTAGTTGTCCTCTCTCTCAGTTAATCAAGTTCAGTGGGTATTATAATAAAGTCGCAATCTCCAGTATTGGAGAAGAAGGAACTTACAACGCCCTTCCACCATCAGAAAGCAACAGGAAAATAAGACCACACAGTATGGAGATGTCAGAGTGGATTTCTTGATGTCAATTCAGGTTATACAAGGTTGTCTTACCATGTTTTTAAGTAAGCAGGTTATTTTCAGTAAATATTCCCATGCAGCCCCAACTGTCATGAAAACACCACTCTTCAGGCCCTAGAAGCACCATGAAGAAATTCTCACTAATTAGACACAAATCTGTCTTTCTTTAAAAACTCGTTAGATGAAAAGACTTGACTGATCTATTTTCCATTTCTCCAAGTTCAGGCAATGAAATTTAAATCACAGAGAAGTGCTAATGATTATTTTTCAAGTCTGCTTTTCATTACTGAAAACGTTCTTTGCAATATAGCAAGCCCAAAATCTCTTTTCTAATCCTGGCAATCCTTTAAGTTCTCTTTGATTGGTTGTAAATCTGAATGCTGATGTTCACATCTCAACTAATGGCCTATGTCCCAAGCATGGATCTGGGATTTTCTGGATCTCTCATCACACTCATATTTATGGATAAATGACTATTTGGAGCAAAAGAATGACCATTGAAAAGACAGGAGGGTTTGATAAGTTCCCATGCCTTAAGTTTCATGTCTCATGTAGGGTGAGACATTAAACTTAACATGTCTTATCCATAATGAAACATGTCTACTAACCAGACCCAAATTCTACTCAGCACCTCTAATAATCTGTTTTCTATAGGCATCACATCCTTTTCAGTTAAAGTCTCCATTTACACCTACTCCTCAGATTTATTTGTAGTCTGGGAGTATCCAAGCTCTTGAAGGTGCAGCTGGGGTGGCTGCATTGGAGCAAGAGGGTCAGGCAGATGGAAAACAAACAGGGATAAAGGAGGTGGGAACAAGGACATTAGCAGCTCCCCTGGAGCTGGTGCTGTCTCTTCAGCAACACCCCACTAAGTAGTGAAACATCCTGTACAACCCCAAACAGCTTTGTCAGGGCTGGAAGAGCACTGTGGACAGCAGTGAAGGCTTTGAGATTCTCTGGTTTGGAGAAAAGAGGTGACCTCATTGCTCCCTGAAGCTTCCTGAGGAATGGATGTGGAGAGAGAGACGCTGATCTCTTCCCCCTGGTACCCAGTGATAAGATGCATAGGAATGGTTCAAAACGGCACCAGAGAAGGTTCTGACTGGACATAAAGTATTTCTTGACCAAGAGAATGGTGAAACACTGCAACAGGTTTCCTAGAGAGGGGGTCTATACCCCAGCCTGTCAGTGCTCAAGAGACATTTGGACAACGCCCTTAACATGTTTATGGTCAGCCCTGAACTAGATGATCCTTGTAGGTTCCTTCCAACTGAAAATATTCTATTCTAAGTGCTTGATTACTCTGGAGAGGGGTCCCATCCTTCCAGAGCCAGGTAACAGGGTAATCCCTCCTGCCAAAGCAATAAAAGCTCCTTTTTTTTTTTTCCTGCAAGCACATGCAAATGGTTGTTACTGTGGGGGATGCAAGACTCTCATACACAGTCAGATTCATTTTCTGCACTGTTCAAAAAAAATTGGCATCAAGGCTCAGCACCAGCCTACAGGATGGTAGTTCCATGACAATTCTCTTTTACAAACAACAGTCTGGATTTATATCAAGAAATACTCCCACTTTAAATGTACACATGCTGCCCTTTGACAAACTGAGTTTTTGCTTAATCAAAAAAAGCAGAGTTTAATTTTTGGAACCTTCATTGCAGAGGAGAAGCAGCACAGTGCAGCAGTGGGTTGGGCTGCTGGGGCCCTGCATGAAGTCCCTCTCTCTGTGGAGGGCATCTTTAGCAGGACACAGTAACCCAAGCACTGCTTGACTTCCGTACTTTGGCATCTCTAACACCTCTTTTTTTTTCCTCCCCTTTTAAATTCAGCCTGCAGGATACAGTCTTTTAAGAAACCATGCACAAGCTCATCTTTTTTCATGCCAGCACAGCCTTTCCTCTTCTCTCTTCCCTTTTCTCATTTCTCTTTTCAAGGTCTAAAAGAAAACACTATTCAGATACTTAAAGGTTACAGTTAACTTTTTAGTTCAGCAGTACTCAAAAGACAGTATTTCTGCTAAAAGGAAAGAAAATAAACAGGGTATCCTGTGATGTTTAAAAGGACAGCGGCAGATTTCTGTGAGACCTTACTGAAGGTTTTCTCCTCTCTTTGTACAAGTATTCCCAAATTATCTCAGGAAACTAATAGCTAGGTTAAATAGGTTTTAAATAGGTTTAAATTTTGCCTTAAGTATATTAGGGAAGAGTGCACCTCTGCAGAGTAGTAAAAGCAGTAACTTCAGGAGAGGTGAGATGACAAATAGCAAAGGAATCTCAAGCTGTTCACAACCTAAATATCTCTGCTCAGCTCAAAGCAGCAAAGCTCACTAATTATTTTTGTCTATGCAGGGTGAAATCAAATGACATTACAACACAAATCTCACTAATACCTTATGCAGGGCCAATGTTTAATAGCACAGATTAGTTATGAAACTACTGCAACAGCAACAGACTTCAGTGTGGTCTTGACTGTTTAAAAGCTGATAATGATTTTAAGGGACAAGTTTTATCCTTGTTCTGCCCTAATTATTTCAACATATTAGCACCTGAGGAATATTTGACTCAACCCCTTCCCTCCCCCCACTTTAAATTCATGATTTATGCACAGGCCAACCAGGATTATATGATAAACATGACAGACCACTTCTTTCCCACTGTAAAAGAGCCATTAAAAATAAAATGAGAATTTAGTTAGTTATTGACAGAAGCACCGGGAGGGAGCGGGAAGCTAAATGACTTGCTGCAAAATGAAATTGTGGAAACTAGAAAGTAAATCAAAACACTGCCTCAGGTCATCTCGTCTGCCCTCCAGCCAAAGCAGAGCTGTTGCTGAGCATCTCTGCCTCAAGACCTCTCCAACTGGGCCGATGTTTTTGGTGTCAGAAACCCATCTGTAATATAGGAAATCATTTTACTGTCTCCTAAATTTCCTGTTCCAAAGTTTTGCAAACCTCCATACAAGCATCAGTATTAAGGAGCTTCATCACTGCAAGGTATGCCCATCCTGTGCTACTTTCTGCACTCCTGCCATGCCATCCACACAGTTGCAATGAATCTCTCTAATTTTCTCACTGCCTGGGTGGTTATTTGACAACATGCACGAACTAGCATCTAGCACGTTCCCCACTCCTCCTTCTGTACTCACAGAGAGCAAGGCTTGCACTCAAACTGCTGGTCCTGTCCTTAAAAAAAGGCAATAAGCCTTAAAATGAGAAATAGAATCAAACTAGATCCCAGCTATTATAATTTCTTGTTTGGCTACATTTTATGTAAAAATAAGGAAATGCTAACAAACCTATGCCTCCCACAAAAAAACCCTGCTGCAAATACACCTCTTTGGGACACACCACAAAACTCAGAGCAAGTGTCTCAATTTGCCAGTTGATGGATGCCAGCTTGGCTGTCCCAGCAAGGACCCAAACCAAGGCAGCTCCAGAGCTGAAACCATGCGCTCTCTAACAGCTTGCATTAGAGAGCCACCACACTCCAGCTCAGGCTATGAGCAATACCTACCACCTGCAGCTGGGTCTGGGAAGATGGGGAGCACACATCACAGAGCAGCCAACAGAGAAAAGCTCTTTCACAGCAGGGTGACAAATGGGGGTTGTTTGCTTGCATTCACCTTTCTCCCTTTGCTTGTTTGGGAAGCGACTCTGCAGCTCCTCCCTGAAGAGCCACCTTCAGCCATCCACCTCTGGCTTCAGGAACTTCAGTTGTCTCACCAGATTCCAGCTCCAGGCTACAGAAATCCCTGTCTCATAGCTCATCTCTGGATCAAAGAGGAAAGCTAAGCTGAAAAGTCAGCAAGGCTGGCCCAGCTCTGGCTCTTCCCAGTACCCCTCATCTCACCAGCCTTTGGGCTCCCCTGTACATGAGGTTGGGTGACACCCAAGCATCCCAGGGCAGCAACACTTCTGGGACAGGCAATTTAACACAGTTCAGGGCACACAGATGATGCTCATAAAACCAATTTGCAAGGATGTGATTTCTGGCTTCACTAGGAAGCCAAAAATTGGCATCATACTCAATTTCATGAAGAACAGGCCTAAAATACAAGAAAACTCTGGAGAGTATGACCATGAGAACACCTAATCTTAAATTTCCCTTCAGAAACTTGACATGAGTAAGAAAGGGAGGGAAAAAGTTAAAGACATGAGGAAATGTTTAGTGCTGCCTTCCTGGGATATTTTCTTTGCTTCCAGCAACTGGCATTTTGAAGAATTCTTGATTCAGAGTAAACACATACACTGCATTTAGGTCTTTGTGGGACAAGAGGAAGGGTCCCCTAGCTCATCTGGGTTGAGTCACAGCAATCATTGAGTGATTTTCAGCTTTTTGTCCCTTTTTATGTTTCAGTTTCTGAAAGGCAAAATTTCAGCTGATTAATACAATAGTGTATATTTCTGAGGTACATTTTTAATCTACCTCCTGATATAGTATAATAGTATGAAAATGCTAGCACGCATTGTCACAAGTCTTTCTGAATCCAACAAATGTAATAAATTTTGAAAAACATACAAATATGTACTGCTATTTATGCTTGTTTTGTTCAAGAGATATACATATAGAAAGATGAAAACAGAATTTAAAAAGATTGGTATCACAAAAATTGTATTATTTAAATGCAAAATCCCTTGCCATGGATTCTTTGCTTGTTCTCACCAGCTTCTAAATCAGTATTTCCCAGAACAATTCCCAGCCTACACTTTCAAATTATCACTTCATATCCAGTGCCTTCTATCCCAAGCTAACAAAATCACTGCTATAAAACTTCTCCTTTTACAGCCAAGATGGGAAACCCTCTATCAGATTATCTGTTCCCTGCCATGTAAAATAAAGGGGGAAATGCCATTCCAGGAAACAAAAACGTTAAAAAAAGACCAACCAAAGGCAACGTCTGTGTGCACTGTTGTTCTTCCCCATTGAGTCAGTACTAAAGAGGAAGGAAAAAACACAGTTAAAATAAATGCAAGGAGGTGTGGATGCAGCATGTTTATCCCCCTGGAAAAAGGGAAGTTGTAAAGCACCATCCCTTGCATACGGACACCCCAACACTGCCTGGGTGTTTACAAACACTTTGAGCAAACCAAACAGGGAGTTTCATTGTCCCCACTGCACTCATGTCACCCTCTCCCCAGCACCGCAATTCCAGGGAGAGCCCTGCCAGAGGACACACAGTGCCAGTTACACAAGAGAAGCGCAGAAGCAAATAGGCAGCAGAGGGGAGGAAAAAAATTAAAAATATCAGCTCAGCTGCACACTCTCTTGCTGCTCTCAGAACAGCCTCCAAGTGGGGCTTTGGTGGGGATTAACTTTAAAAGGCACTGAAAGATACTGACAGACTTGAAGCGAGCAGGACCCCTCTGTGTGCACACATTTCATTGCAACCAGCACAAAATGAGGTGTCTGGGGTCCACTGGCAATTGCAGAAGTAATTTAGTTATAGAAGGGGATAAAACCTTCTGATGTCACATAATAACAAAAAAAATCTTTTATGTTGTACTAATACCTTAGCACTGTTCAAGTAAAGATCCAAATTGCACCTCACAAACCGCAAGGAACAGGGAAACAAATAAAAAGCCACACTAAAATGAAGCTCTGCTGGACCACAAAATTTCTACAAAATTTAAAATAGAGGCACTTCTTGTATTTACGATAAAAGTGAAAAATATCAGAACAGTAGTTTGAAAGTTGAAATAAAACATCAGACTGTCCAGCTAAGAATTTTTAAGATACTAACTCATGACTTGGAAAAGAAACCTGCACACAGCCAGGACTGCGAGTCAGTTGGATTCAAATCTCCCCCGTTTCTCTGAAAGAGGGGAGGAATAGCGGTGTCAAAGCAACGAAGCCGCACGACAGCACACCAACGCCCCCAAAACCACCCTAAAGCACACCTCGTATTTATTTTGTCCACAGGAGCCCGGCTCTCGCAGGCTCCGCAGCGTTTAACGACAGCAATTCAAAATCTATCTTATTTTCCACTCTTATCCAGTGAGGGAGACAAACGAGACAGGGCTCCCCGCCGGGTCGGATCCGCGCAGCTTCGGGGCGCCCGGAGCATCCCGGAGTTGCGGGAGTTTCCCGGGGGCTGCGGGACGCGCAGCGCGGCGGCGGAGCAGCCGCCGGGCCCGAAGAGCGGCGAGAGGGACTCATCTCCGCGGGATGAGACCACGCAGCGGGTTAGGGCTTTTTTCCCCTTCCCGTCCCTCCGCCCCTCCTTTTTCAGCAGGACCAGGGAACGACAGCGCAGTCCCGCCCGGCAGCGCTGCTCGCCGCTGAGGAACGCACAGTGCGGGAAAGGGCACCGGGAGATGGGGGCCTGGGAGGGAGGAGGTAACGGGACAAGGAAAAGCACACAAAAAGAGAAGAGGAGCGCAGAACTCACCTGGTTTGGGATTTTTCCTCCCTCTCCACGACCATAAAACGAGGCGGGAGCCAGGAGCCGGTCAGCGGCAATGGGAAGAAGCGGCAGCCCCGGGCTGCCGCACGCTGGGGATAGCGGGGCTGGGCGCTGCAGCCCCCGCACGCCGGGCTAGGTGCGGACCGCGGAGATGAGCGCGAGGCAGCCCACTTCCACTGGGCTGGGTGCCGGCCACCCTCCCGGCGCAGGGCAGCTCCCCGGGATGGGTGCAGCGGGGTCGGGAGCAAGGCAGTCCCGCTCGAGGATGGGTGTTCAGTTCCCACCGCCCGTGCAGCGCAGCGCAGCGCAGCCCTCCGGAACGCTGTCGAGCCGCCCTGGGGCCAGGACGCCCGGGACAGGAGCTGCAGGGCTCGGCGCAAGGCAGCCGTCTGCGGGGATGCGTGCAGGGCCGCCCGCCCCAGGCAGCGCAGGAGCAGGAGCGGGAGCGCGGCCCCCCCGCCGTGTCCGGCAGCGGACGCGGCACCGGCCGAGCACAATGAGCGGCGGCGCGCGGCGCGCCCCCGCGGCCCCCGCTGGGCAATGACATCACCCCTCTCGCCCGCCGGGGCGGGGCCACTGCCCGCGCTGCCGCCTCGCCATTGGCTGGCGCCCCTTGCCAGCGGGGTCTTCTGGGTTTTGTAGTTTCTATTCGGCAACCACATCGCAGTAGCGTGCAGGGCGTGGACTCCATTTCCCGGCAGATCCCGCGCCGCGCGGCCGCCCTGGGAAGCGGAGTAGGGAAGGAGGCGGTGGCCGCCGCCATGTTGATGGCGTGGGACGCTTAGCTCCGGAGGAGCGGTCGGGGAGCCGGGTTAAGATGTCGGAAAAGGGGGAAGGGTGGGAGTCCTGTCTTCGTTTAAGGGGCAAGAAAGAGCTTGTGCGAGCGGGTGAAAAAGAAAGGGGAGGCTGAGGAATAGCCTGAGGGGCGCGGCGGGTAGGAGAGGGGTCCCCTGGAGGACACGGCCGATTGTCACTCGGTGACTGCCGGCTCTGGGTGAGGCAGCGCCTCTCTGTGGTGGGAGCGGGGCCGTGGGATGGGAGTCTGCCCCGGGGCTTGGAGGGGCCCGCACGGCTGCGGTGGGTGCGTGGCAGGAGCGGGCGGCGTGGCGGTGAAGCGGCGGGCGGTCCCGGCTGCCGGGCGGTGCTGGTCGCGGACGGAGGCCGCTCTGTGTGGCGCAGGAGCCGGGGCGGACCCGGTCGCTCTTGGGGATGTGCCCCCCGCGCCTTCCGGGGAGAGGGGCCCGTGCGGGGCTGTAGCAGCCACGGTGCTTGGCCCTTGGATCAAGTACGCACTGTGGGTTAAAGAGCAGGCCTGGCTTTGGTGGGGCGGCTGCCCTCAGGCAGCAGATTGTCCTTGTCGCACACCAGGTGACAGCCTGCGCATCGCTGGTTTGACGGGGTTTTTTGAGGGTTCTGGCTCTGTCTGCTGCCTGATAATTGCACTAATGGTGTCTGGTTGTCAGAGACATACGGCTTAGTGTGACCAGCAGGAGGAGCTTTGCTTCCTTTTAAAGTCCTTAGTATGTCTGTAAGGGGGTAGGTTGAGATTAGATATAAGGCAGAAATTCTTTACTGTGAGGGGGGTGAGGCACTGGCACAGGTTGCCCAGAGAAGCTGTGAATGCCCCATCCCTAGAACTGTTCAAGGCCAGGCTGAATGGGGCACTGGGCAGCCTGGTCTACTGGAGGGTGTCCCTGTCCATGGCAGGAGAGGGTTGCAACCAGATGGTCTTTGAGGTCACTTCCAACCCAAATGTATAATTCTATGTCCATAGACACGTAAATCATGTTTAGAAAAAGGTGAGAGAGCAGATGATATGGTGTAAGACATCTCAGCATAGTATGGGAGCAGCCAAGCTGACTTGCTTCCCCACTGTTTTGCCTGGGATTGCTGTCTCATGTTGGCATGGCTTAGCCAGCTGACTAAGTGCTGTCTTAGCTTCAGCCCTCTGGCTGGCATGCAGGACTTAGGATGGAATTTTGAGCAGTGGTTTTAGACTTTCTTGTAGTGAACATTATCCCTGCTTGTGGTAGTCTTTTGTGCTGGGGAATGGGAAATACTTGTTCATCAAATGAAAGAGTAATCAAAGTTCTGTGAGCCTTAAAGGGACTGGAGTTCCCTGAAACCATGTGTGGAAGGCCTGTGCTCAAAACTGGAAGGGAAGATGGTCAAAGTGTTGCATGGCTTGTGAAATAATACCCTTTCTAGTTACAGCTGATTCCTGTGAAATAAAGCACTTCATTATGCCAAGAGGATACTTAATTGGAAAGGGTTGTGAAGAGTTTTGCAGGATTGCTTGAAGTCTTGGCAAAAGTCCAGTAGTGGTACAGCTCAGGTAAAATGGAGTCACAAGGGTGTATTTCATTCTTTAGCTCCTCCTGGAGGTAAGTATAAGGCATTTGCTCAGGGCATTGCTGCCCAGTAACTACACAGGTGGTGTGTTTGCTACAGGATACATGAGTGCTGGAGGAAGGATGTTGTGAGATGTTCTGTGGTGCAGATACTTCGCCTGAACATTGCAGCCTTTCAAGATTTGCTGGTACTACAGCAATGTGTGCTATGCTTTTATCACTTTAGATGCAGCTCTCTCTAGTTAAAGAAGCTGAACCAGTTGCATGCCATCCTGCAAAAAGTCCAGTGTTCTGAGGGTGCTTCTCCTCACAGGCAGGTTCTCCTGTTTTATCATACTCCTCACTGAAGAAAAGGAGTGGTGGGGGTGTAATGCTCCGTTAATAAAATTTGTAGCATCAATAGTTCCATACATCTGGAGAATTCTGAATTACAAGTACAGCCCCTTTTATTTCTTTCCTAATTCTGTTTCTCCTCTACACAGATACTTTTGGTTAGGTGAGCTGTGGGTGAAATAAAGGGCACTATGACTTCTGTCACAGCTGTTGTCCGCTGTAGACTTTAGGCCTCTTCTTTTATCTCTGCAGCTGATACCTGGTAAGGATGATAAATATTGGAGTGGAGTGGTTGGGTCAAGCTTGCTTATCTTTTCTATAACTGTCAGAAAAAGTGCATGTGAAATTCTCATCCAGGATGGTCTGCTGGCCAAATGACAGTATGTTTTGTTAAACTGGTTTAGAAACAATTGGTTTTACCTGCAGTGGTTCCATTCACTCCCTCCCCATCCCCCTGCAGTCAGTGCTGCTGCTCTGAGGAGGATGCTGTGCACACCACAGATGATTGTATTTTGTTATTTATATCTTATTTCTTTATCTGTAGATGTAGGTGCCACTGATGTCTCATCTAAAGTAGGAAAAAATAAATTACTTCAGAAAGACCCAGATGAGCACCTGATGCAAGAGAGAAGTAAAACAAGTTTTCTCTGCGTGTGTTGTTCACTTTGGTCTGTTTTGGAGGATTTGATACTTGCCAGTGTATGGATCTTACTTGTTGGTCACAGCTTGTCAGACATGTTAATGATGAAACCTGTGTTACATATCTCAGACTTGGATAATCTGTTCACCTGAAAGTGCCAATGTCCAAATCTATCCTGACCCAACAGGCCTTAATTGCAATGTCTGTAAGAAGCTTACAGTCCTATTGCAGAAATAGGTGCTGTGGCTGCATCTCATATGAAAAGACAGAAGGTGACAGTAGAACTAAAAACCCACCTGTGGCTTTTCCTAAACATCAGTATGCTCTGCTTTAATGCTGTTAATGAAAACCTACTCCTCTGTCTCTGTGGTCCTCAGCCTATGCAGCGGAGAGGTTAGTGTGTACTTTACTATGCTGACATCCTGCACTGCAATACCTATGGGTTGTCTTTGTTACTGAAGTGATTTTGGTGGACTCTGGTAAGCAACCACCCTGTTTCCTGACCTGGAATCAGTTGGAAGATCCTGAAGGAGGGATGAGGAAGTTAAGTAGGAATGTGTGATCACATTGCTCAAAGAAGAAAATGCTCAGTCTAAGTTTAATCCAAGTTCTTACAAGAAGCCTGTATTCTTGTCTCAGTGCTCATTCTGACAAGTTTGCTCTTAAAGAAACCAAGCATTTGGATGCTTAAATAGAGTATTCACTGGGTGGTATACAAAGCCAGGCTGCATAAGAAATACAGATTTCAAGATGAAGTGTACTAATACATCATGTCATAATTTTTAAGGTGTGTGGTGGTCTAGTCTACTGTCACTGTCACATCCACAGTGCAGCACAGAAAACTGTCGGGGTCCTTGGAAATGATGGTCAGGCATAATGTCATTCCTGGTATACAAATTAACTGTACGAAAAGATTTGCATATGCACTGAAACAAAGTGGAATATGGTTTCTAAGAGTGATACCATCTATGCTAGTCTTGGCACGTAAATTTTGTTTTAAGATCCTCTTTTTTAAATTATCCTGGCTGTAAAACATAGTTGTCTGCAGTCCCTTTGGGGGAAGGAGTGGAAGTGTCACTGACCAACTGCTTATTTCAAAGCCTGTGGGGGAAGGGTGTAAATCCTTTCAAATTAAAGTTACTGCTCAGATGATAGTGGATGAAGAAGCTGTGATGCAGGTTGATTTATTTTGTTTCCTATGGAGCTGGAACTTTCCCAAGAAGTTTCTGGAGCTGCAAGGGGAAAGGTGAGAGGATGAGTTCAGCTAGGAAGAACAGGTAAGTACTTGTATATCGCATTACTGTTTCCAAGTATCTTAATGATAATGATAAGAATACATTGTGAGCTTGGAAAAACAGGAAAGAGTGGAAGGCTTCTCTGCATTTTTAAAATCTGCTAAATGAAAATGTGGGGAGTCAGCTGTTAAACCAATACCTTGAAGAGCCTAGTATTTGTGCATAGCCAAACGAATGTAAAGCAACTCTGGAAATAATTCTAATGACTAATTATAAGGTGTTACCCTTTTGTCTTTCAGCAGAAAGAAGAGTGCTCTAAGAGCAGTGAAGAGTCAAATTAGGATGGACGTGTTCTTCAGCTGAAACATGGCAGCGGTTCAATACAGTTACACAACAGAAAAGGGTGTGCAGGCTGCTGCAAGTCCCTGTGTTCTTAAGATCTGGTATCTGAAAGAACTGAGTAGAGAGAGAAAGGTGGTTGCTTCCACAGCTTCGAACTTGTTCAGTTCACTCTAACAAACTCAGTTGAAAAAAGAGCTCATCTAATACTGAAACAGGAAATAGATTTTATTTTAGATACTGGGGAAGATAATCACAATATGCAGAACTTAAAAGGGCTAGTCAGGACACTGAAAAGCTGCTGGCAGCTGAAGTACAGGAGGCTCCAAGACTCCAGTTGTGGGAAGCTCCCTTTTGGAAGGCACACTAGCAGTGGGAAGAACTTGATAAACACAAGGGGAATCAAAAGGTCTGCAGCTGCTAGCTACACACGGATATATTTCTTAAGGTGAGATGGCCTGACATGGCCACTAAAAACCGTAAGGCTGTAGGCAGACTGCATTTCTCTTAAAAGGATATATGCCACTACCCAGATCAGAACCATCCAAACAGCTTCAGTTTTTGTCAAATACTCTTAGTTCTTGGAACAATAGCTTTTTTTGGTCCACCTAACTCCTGCAGAGCCAGCTGGCTGATTGTAACTGTGCACTGAAGATAAGCCTTCACCACCCCTGGATTGCTGGATAACGGCACACAAATGTGGCTCTGATAGACGGAGGGCTGAGCGTAAATCCTTTGGCTGCCACTGTTCTGACTTTAATATATACAATGGGTGCCCTGAGCACTTCCATGTGGAACAAGAAACACTTGAAGCGCATGTTTAGATGTATTTTCTGTGTGCACTGCCCTCTGCAGCACAAATCTTGATGAAATCCTGTATTACATAGAGCAGGTAGAGTGTATCCCACAGAGGTTATGGTTGGTGTGGACCTGACTCAGTTGTCACTAATCCAGGGAAGATCTATTTATGTTGTGGTGTGGTAAACCTGAGTTGGTAACTGATACTGTTTAGTTGATGGGCTTGTCCATGCCAGGAGAGCAGTTCCTGAGCTGACAAACATTCAAGCATGGTACTAGCTTTTACGTCTTTCAACATTGAAAAAAAAAAAAAAGTGGGAGGAGAGAGAACAGGATTTTTAAGGGCCACATAAATTTTACTGAAATTAAAAGCTCACTAAGAATATGTTCATTGAAGGAATGCATTTTGGGAAATTACCTCTTTTGACAAGGGCAATACGAGCCTTTGGTTATGGCAAGTGTCCGGCACTGTTATTTGGCCCTTTTGTAAGGTTGTAGGGGAAGAGTGTTGGATGAAGGGAGAGTGAAAGCCATAACCAGAGGTTAACATTTAATTTTAGCAGCTATGTTTATGTGAAGTGATGCACCATTGCTAATTTTCAAAGGAAGTCCCACACCTAAATTGATGGAATCCCTGATCGTGTGTGCAAGTGTCTTTGGGTTCTTCAGCTGTTTGAGTGCAGTGGTGCAAAATTACATGTTGCTTCCTCTATGATTCAGTTTAAAATACAAGCTTGGGCAGTGAGTACCTAAACAACAGCATTGTAGTCAGAGCATTCCTCCGTACACACAAACCCATTTCCTTTTGGGTAAATACTGCACTGCGAAAAAACATGCGGTTCCTAGGACAGCAACATTTGATTGTGTTGCCTGTGACACAGTTCCCTGGGTTTGCTCTCTTCCTAGCCCTGGACTCTTTACCCAAACTTCTAGTATTTCTGTATGTTACCACTGGTTGACTCTTTCATTTTTGCGTGGGGTTTTTTGCTGTTTATTTGCAAATGCTTCTTCCTGGAAAACTGGCAGTGACAGTATCTCAGGTTCCTGGCCAAGTTTCCACTCACATGGTTTCACTTGCTCCATTTTGTCAAGTTATTTACATGTGGCGTCCTAAGGATGTAATTTAGTGGATTGCTAGTGAGGAGCTAACCTTGATGTGTGGGCTGCAGTCCACGTAGGTTACACAAACCTGCTTCCTCATGAATTCAGTGGCTACTCTTGCAGCCCTTGGTTTCCTGATGCACAACTTTATGAAAAAGGTAATGTTATACTGCTCTTGCAGAGATTTAAACTTGGTCACATTAGTGTTGCGCACTTTACCTGCTGAGTTGCGTGACCCAGAATGATTTCTGAACCTTGTTCTGCATGCACAACACCTAGAATGAACATAAGGTGGGAAAGATATATTCTTCATGTCTTAATAGATCTGATGTGCCACAACACAGGAAAGATAGCATAGAGATGTGTAGTTGATGACTTAAGCAACCTTACTCAAGGTAGTCTTAACCCTCATATTCTGTTTTCAGGGGTATCAGCATTGTTTTGTTTCTAGTAGAGCCTCTGGGCATGCATTCCCAGGTGGTGCAATTACTTGAATTCCATGCTTCTGATCTCTTGAAAAATGCAGTTGCATGAAGCAAGGCAGCAGTGGCATTGGTAGTTTGAGGAGTTTGGTGTTACCTCCTGCCCTTGCCTTCCCATGCTGCAGTACAAAATTCCCTTTCACACTAATGCAACTACCTTGAGTGGCGTATGGAGCTATCAGTGTCTTAATCAGGGTGTTAATATGCATTCCCTGCCCTGGGTATGCTTTTCTGTGGGTCATTGCAGATGTTTGGAGGAGGAGGTTTGTAGTTCTGTGGCTTTCTAGAACTTGAATTACGTTTGTGAAGTGCTTTAGAGCGTTTTCACCATGGCAGAAAAAACAGCTGGCCGTGTGCATGCCAGAAGTCCAGAGTTGTTGCCTTGTTGCTGAAGTCTCTGACTCATTAAATCATGCGTCTAAAGATACT
This sequence comes from Vidua macroura, assembly GCF_024509145.1. Classification (NCBI taxonomy): domain Eukaryota; kingdom Metazoa; phylum Chordata; class Aves; order Passeriformes; family Viduidae; genus Vidua; species Vidua macroura. The sequence continues at coordinate 80,095,382 of NC_071572.1, read as the reverse complement.
GTTAATTTTGTGGGGGAGGAGCAGCAGTGTCCCTTGTGCACATGGGTGCTTTTGTTAACCACATTTTTTCTGTGTTAGGTCTCATGGCACAGCCTTTTTGTGGTTTTGCTGTGTGTAGCCTTCTGACCAGGCAGCTTAAGCAACCCTGTTGTCTATAAGCAGCACTAGAGATTGTTCAATGTACTCCAGACAAATCATTGTGCAAACAGAGCTGGAGTAAGATGTGGAACACTTTTCTCCTAAGTTTGTGGGACTTTTTATTACTGAAACTACCAATATATTTTCCTTTGATTGAACTAATTCTTATATATATGGAGTTGTATGTTACCCCTGCACACATAGCCAAATACAATTATATATTCAATGGCAGAGTAGATCAGCAAAAGAGAGAATTGGGTACTAAAATGTTACACATATGATAGGTAAAAAGCTAATCCCTATTTTCATTTTTGCAGTGTTCCTGCTTCCAGTGAAGGCTGCTCTGCTGTGAGCTCTTACTATGCAATTATGATTTCTTTTCTCCATTCTGATAATGGTGAATGTTGCCCTCTGATGAGGACAATGAAGTGACAGCTGTTTAAGAGAGGCCTGCAGTGGCTTCACTGTACATGTTCTGCCTCAGTGGATATCAGCTAAGAGAGTAATTGCATCCCCCAAGAGTTAGGCTTGCTGCTGTTAACCTTGCTGGAGAAGCAAACATGAGGTAGAGGCACATGCAAGCCTCACATGAGCTGACAGCCAGGTGGGTGCTGGGTGTCACCAGGGATGACAGGCAGTTAACACTTTACTAACTCACAGCAGTGATGTCCATTTGGCCTCCTGAAAATTGTTGCCCACTGAAAGCTGTCAACTCCAGGGTAGATTGTGACTAGAGGAACTGCTGTCCCAGTGCTACCTCCTGGAAACAAGGAGGTGATGAAATGGAGTTTATTTTAGTAGGTTCAAAGAGAATAAATGAATGTTATTAATTATAATTATTTCTACAATCATTCATAAGTATTTTTATAGTGTAAATTGTTTCTAAGTACATATCTGGAAATCTGGGCATATATATCTGTATATAAAATGTATATATTTAAATACATTTGTATACATTGTTTTATATATTATTCATAATTTAACACTTGTTAAAATACAAATTAGTAAGTTGGGAGAATCATAGAAAAGGAGAGGAACTTTGTGTTGACAAACTCATGGGATGGAAAAGCTATTCGTTTTTGAGAACAAATAGAACACGTCTGGTCCACAGCAAATACAGTTGGCATGAATTGTTTTGTTAAAATGTCTGCTCAAACTCTTTTAAACTCTTAACCTTGAGAGGGTGGATTAACCTTGTCATGAGTACTGAGGCATGTGAAATGCTTGGCCATGAAAGCAAGGATGTGAGGGGTCTCTCACAAGTTCCTGTCAACACTTCAGTGATGTGGCTCTCTGGGATGGGTGGCACTGCTGCCATTCATTCTGAGTGGTATTGCAGCCTCATTTGCATGGGTTTGATGATACCTCAGATATCCCATACTTTTGCTATATTTGGTTTTCTGCTACCTGAAGTTAAATTTAGGTACAAATCACATCAGCCAAGATCTTGCTTTTGGAATATGTCTGCCTCACTCTTTCTGGTATGAGTGTCTCTGCTTCTTGAGTGCTATAGATTTATCATCTTATTTCTCCCAAAGGAAACATGCGCCCTGAACTTTCCTTGTGCTCTGGGAGTGCTTTATGTATGCAACCTCCAGGTAATGTTCACCTTCATGGATGTAAGGGAATAGCTGTCCCAGTCTTTGCTGAATTTACTGCTCAGCAGTCAGTGACTTAGCAGGAAAAACAAGGCATTATTTTGCTCATGTCCACTATCCACAAATGGCATTTGGTTTTCATCACCATTTTGTTTCTAGCTAATGTGTCTGCCAACACACAGGTTTTCCAAACTCCTTTTTTTTTTTTTTGCTTTTTCTACCTTTCCTTGTCACCCATAAGTAGTACGTTGCACTCAGTGTTTAGTGTGTGAGAAACCCTAGGATAATTCTGTATAGTAATAAATTTTAGCTGTGGGGAGATGGTGATTTTGGTGGCTGGAGAATTCCACCTATAGCATCCCATAATTATAAACAAAAAAGTAAGCTTAGAGGAAAGAGCCCTCCTTGAATCTGGGTGGGGAAAGAGATGTAATAACACTTAAAAAGTAGACAAAAAGTGCTCTTCATGTGGTAAGTTTCATATATTTAACCTTTGCATTTAAAAATTTTAAAGTTGTACCTTCTATTTCCTAAACTGATGACACCTGAGGAAAACCAGATCTCTGTTGCCAGTTGCTTCAAACACCTATACCTCTAATACAGAAGTGGTGTTTTGCAGATGCCCAGGGAAGATGCAGACCTATGATATTGCTGGGAACCAACCTGTCACAGCTAAAATACAATAGTGCAAAACCTGTCAGCACGCTGAGCAAACCCAGTCCTTCATAGACGTTATGTCTACAGTGTTCTGTGTAAAAGCTGTTATCCCTTGGAAAACTTGCTGACACATTTTAACAAGAAGAATCAAAGACTTAGCAGTACTTCTGTAGGGTTCTCCTAATTTGTAGTGCATTCATAATCATAGTCAACTACTGCTCTCTTTAGTAAAGATTATATTGGAAACCATCTGTAGGTAAATAACTACTTGATACAGTTTTAACTATTCACCCATTTTCATATGGCCTGGTTTTGACATAGCAGGTATGTTCATATTTCTGAGTCCAAAATGCAAGGTAGCTTTATGTTATTTCTTTAGAAAACAGTAGGAGTCATAAAAGAAGGCCTAATCTTCAAAACAGAAACATTACATTTGTATTTTATTTAAAATAAAATGAATGCATGCAGGTGGTTGTGCAAGTTTCCTAGCCCACCTGTTTTGCCTGCAGAGCAGCAAAGAGCACAGTTTGTGCAATCATAAATCCTGTTCTCTCCTGGCAAACTCCTAGGGACATGGCTGTAAGGTGAAACCTGGGCTGGATGCAGCTGTAAGGGGAGAAAGGGAATAGCAGAGCTTCCCCTGCAGAACCCGAGGCACCCTGTAACTCAGAGGGAGGCTTACCTTGGTCCCTCCCAGCTCCCCTTGGGTCACACTGCTCAAGTCTTTAGGGGAGCTGAATTCTACGTGGTGCTGCAAAATGCATGTCAGGGGCATTGATATCTGCTGGCTCTGAAACTGGAGAGGCTGCTGTAGCTGCCTTGGCTGCTGGCCCACTGTACCCGTGGGTGTCCACCAGCAGAGGGTGGCTCTAAGACGGTTCATGTATTGCTGTAATGTTTAAACACTACAGCATGAATATTGAGTGTGATGGCCTCAGTGTTTCCTTTAGTGCCTAATACTTTAGTTAGTAATTACAAGAAAGTATCTAGAAGAGATTTTTGTTTCAGCTTTCCCTCCCTGATTTGTTTTTGAATTTTTCTCCTCTGGCATTATTGTTCCAGCTAAGAATAACCAAATATAATTAATTTAGGAAGACAGGTTTGAAATAATGATAGTTTTGATTGGGAACTACTTCTGCCCAGGATCAAGGTATTTGAAATAAATAATTGCATAAGTTGTCAATGCTCTAGCATTTATTAGGGATTGAAACATAAGACACTAGTAGTGAATGGAAGTAATTTCCCTGAACTTCAGACGCCTAAGGTGCCCAGTGTGTGTTTGGGCTTTCCTTGCGCTCCATGGAGAGCACTGCACACATCCCAATATTGATTTCAGCACCTTTTACCCTCATTCAAGATCTCAGTTTTGAGAACACGAGCTAGCAGGAGCCTGAGCCCAAACAGCAGTTGTGTGTGTATAATTATTCTCATGTGGAGTCCCACTATGTGCGACAGTTAATGACTAGATGGTTAGTTATGTGAGTAGTTTATGTAGGAATGGATTCAATTCTTGTGTCTGTGCTGCAGGGAGACTAATTTGTCTCTTGAGATGTTTGTTTGTTGACCACAGAGGAAGCAGAGGTTAAATTAGCTCAAAGTTAAGATATCTGACCTCCACATCTAGCTGAGATACAGCTCAGCCGCTGTGCCTGCAGGCTGCTGCTGCTAACATTGGGTAATACTCTGCTTCATCTTTGAAGGCCTGCACACACCTATTAGATTTTATAGATCTGATTTCACATCTAAGGGACTAAAGTGTAACAGTTAAAGTTGCGTAATTAGTAGACAGTAGTTAACTTTCCTGAAATCAGTGGAATTTTACATGGGACCATGTGTGTGTGAATAAGTAGTTCGGGCTGTTGTTGAACTGGAGACCTGTTGAGAAGCTTTACAAAATAAAAGGTAGTAGTAAATGATGATGGAAAATGGTTTGTATTCTAATATATAGTGATTTATATTCTGAATTAGATGCTCTGTTCAGAATTTTCCTACATATCTTTAAGTAGCTTTAAAAGGTTTGAACTAAAATTTAAACATTTCTGTTCTTGATTTCAGTTTATTTAGCACTCAGAAATTATTTTCAAAATAGAATTCCTATCTAAAGTTCTTCAATTAAAAAACTCAAACACCTGAGTACCAGCAGTTTGAACAACTGCAAAAGTATAGCACAGATGCAGCCTTAGTATTTACTAGAGCAGGTAAAATTCCTCACTGCGGAAATAGAACAACTTAGGGAGCAAATCAAGCAAAAAATTGAAGAGGCATCTTCACAAAGGCTACAAACAGCAGATACAGCATATGACCTCTGGCTTTCTCTTCTACAGAAGACAGGCAATAGCAAATACGAATAGGATTCACTTCCTCCTCCCTGCCTCATCGGCAGGTATCAAGCCTTTTGAACCTGTTTCCAGAACCGTGTCCATAGTGCAAGAAGTGTTTGATGTATGTAAACATAGAGACGTGCCACAACAATGATTAAGAGATTAGAGGAAAAGGGTCAGAAGGATAAGAGAAGATTATTGCAGACACAAGGGTGTATTCATGACACTAGCATACACAGTGGTTCTTCTGGAAGTTTCCAGTCTACACCAGACTATACCGAGCTTTCTGCAGGATGTAAGTGTGCCCAGCATTTGTGCTCTGCTTGAGGTTAAGATGAAAAATCCTGTGTGTGATTCCTTGCTGTAATGACCTGTTTGTATACAGATGGGCTTTCAAGTTATGGAAATGACCCATGACTTATGAAATAGCCTCTTCCTGTTTGTAATGATGCAGTGAAGTATTGAGTCATCTCTAACCCTTGAGCCTTCCCTGTACAAGCTCTGTTGTTTGCGACCTGTCCCCTGGGATTTGGATTGATGATACTGGACAACTGTTTTCACTTGAACTGGTCCCAGTTTTACCAGTTTTGGATTAATTACTGCTCTTTCCTAGGGAAAAGATTTGATTCACATCACTACTGATTTGAATTATAGTAACTTACTGAAAAATTACCTGTGTATAGTTAGGTTTAAATTAATGAATTCTTGATTTGGGGGATTAATTACTTGTATTTACTGTATGTCCCTAACTGTCCTCCCACAGCATAATGAGTCCAGGGGTCCACAAAGTTCTGGATTCAGTTGGAAATTATATACTGTAATGCTCCACAAGATTATATTTCACTACCTTTTGGAGAGAGGCCCTAATGCCAGTGAAATCTCAGCAATATATCTGATCCTTCAAGGGATGAAATAGAGTAGGTATCTGCAAAAAACACAAAATCTTTTGTGAGGTATTTCGTTGGGTATTTTATCCTTTCTCTACAAAATATACCAAAGGCTTAGGTAGAGCAGGTTGGATGGCCCTAATTTAGAGTAGTTAAATTTAGTTTAAATTCGACATAACATCTTGGCTGAAGAGCTGCATTTCTAGTGGCTGTGCAGACTGCTGGGTGAGCTGCTAAATAGCTGGAGATTGCAGAGTGATGTTGCTGTTGTTGTTTCTGCCAGGGAGACATTCCTGTTCATCTCTGGGACAGCATCATACCTCACTGTCTTGGTTTGAAAAGGCAGGTGTCTGCTAAGGAAGGCAGGAGCCTCCCTTGAAATGGAAAATGTAAAACCCCTCCCTCCGAATTATTATACTTTTGAAATTAAGGGGCTCTCAGGCAAAGACATGGGAATAGGAATAACAGTTCTTTACTAGGAAAATTAAAATAAAAATGCAGTAGTACAAAAAAAAACAAACAAACAAAAACCAAAACAAAACAAAAAAAAAAAACCAAACAAAAAAACAGAATAGAACCTGACACTATGTTGGTCAGTGTGTTGGTAGCAGTCTGATTAAATGGTGGCTGCAGTCCTCCTGGAGTGATAAATGTGGTTCTGTTGAAGCAGTGATTCTGTAGAAGGGTGCGGTTCTCCTCTGAAGGTCTAGTGGTGATGCAGATAGGTCTGGTCTTCCTCTGGGAATCCAGTGGGAAAAGGTTAAACCACCTGTTTTTAACAGCTGGCCCATTAACAGAAAATAACTGCCCCGCCTGCTTTTAACAGATGGTAACAGAATACATACTTGCGGTTACAACCTATCTTGCATTGCAACCTAAGACAGTCGCTTATTAATCCTGCCCATCGCTGGACCCAGTGTGAACTCAAGCATAATGTATATGCCAGTTTAAAGTCACTGTGCCTTCCTAGAAGCAGCTCATTTTAGCTGTTGTCCTATAAAGAAGGAGGAAAGAGGGTGGAACAAACCAAATTACATCAGTGGGGTAAAAGAGCCAACAGTTTTCCAGGTTTGCAATGCAATGCCTTTAGACATTGACAACTGACAGTTGCTTCATCAAGGCACAGAATTTTGCAAAGTCTTTGACAAGTTAAATACAGATGCAACATGAGGCATTTTCTTGTGGAACATTTTTAATGGCTATTCTTGGTGTTCCAGTGGGATCTTACTTTCTTTAAAGCAGAGATTTGTCACCAGTTAATTGATTTGTCTGAACTTACTGCCAAAATCAACAAAGGAGGAATTGACAGGACAGACTTTAGAAACAGGGAAGTTGTGACATGTTTGAAGAGAACGCATGCTCAAAGGAGGGTCTGCTTCTCTTTCAAAAAGCAGTTTCCTATCAGCAAAAGAAGCTCGACTCTTTCCTGAATGTATATTGTCTCTGCCTTGCAGCAATGCTACAGGGGTGCTTCATCTTGTGAGAAGCAAAGGGAAAGAGATGTACTAAAGAACAGCCTTGCACATGCTATTGCAGCTCCAGTCATTCTATTGAGTTGAGCTAAGGCAAGCATTCAAGCAAGCAGAAACTCTAAGGATTAGGAGTCTTCACAGTAATTACAGGGTCTGTTTTTCTACTGACATGCTGCAGCTTCTATGACAAAGGAAAGAAGTACATATCGGTACAATAGTACAGAAAAGTATCACCCTGCTGCCTGGTCATGGCTGATGTGGGGCAGACATGTCAGTCTCCTGAGAGAAATCAACAGTGCAAAACTTGGGTGGTTGCAAACTGCCATTTTTTAATACTGAAAGATCAAACTTCAAGCAGCGGAAAATGTGAGGCAGTGCCCAGAGCAGTTCTATCTTTCAGAAATGTAACTAAACAAAAGTAGCCAGGAGTTCAAGAACTAACTTAAAACAGAGATTATACCACTTCTCTCTCCATTCTTCTCCTCACCCTTCCCTGAAACACTACAACCAAAACCACCAGCATACCATGTCTTCCCAAGCCTCAGTATTTACTCACACATAAAGAACATGTGAAGCTTTTTAAAATCCCCTTGACGACTGGTACAAGAAAACTGTTTCGCTATGAGTGGAATGTCCTCTTACAAAATGCCAAACAGCCTTGTGTTTTTTAGGCCAAAAGCTAACAAGTTGAACTGTGAGCTCTTATTACTTGTTCTGTTCCTCCACAGTAAGAATCTGGAGTGCTTTAAAAATGCTGAGAGCATGACAGTGATTGACAAGAAAAGAAGGAATGTAAGGACATACTGTACTTTTTAAAATTTTAATTATTTTTGTAAAACAAAATTGACAGTGATGGAGGTCCCGCATTTGCAGTTTGAACCAGGAGCCAGGGCTGTTTTCTCAACCATGACCCTTACACACTGCCTTGCATCCTTATGTAGGAACACCAAATTTGGTAAAATTCCAGAGTAAGGAAAGAGATCCTAAGAAATTAAACAGCTGCTTGAACCATTCATGTTTTAACTTTTTCTCAGTGAAAGCCTGTCTTAATTTTAGTGTGTGCAGTGCATGTGTGAGGCTCTTTCCATCATTTTTACTAGATGTGTGCAGTGATGGATCTCCAAGCATATAGGTTTGGTTCCAGTTCAGAGTGGGCACACAACCACCTTGCCATTGAATTAAGATATACACATGCAACACATGAAGTTCATATGAGTTTTTTAATAGTTGGTAGCTGATATCTAATCTGACATGAACTGACAATGGCACAGAGAGAGCAGTACTTTTAGTCACATTAAGTGTGTCAGTAAGAAATGAGCAACACTTTAGAGAAATTTTAACTGACAGTGTGAGTGAAAGCTGGATCTGCACCTTGGGTAGCAGGTTATGGTATATCTGGTCCGATGCCAAGGGCCCTAATGTTGAATTTATTGTGTCATTAAGCCATGGCCAGAGAGGAGGAGGGTGAACTGCATGTCTTAAAGTTGCTGAAAAAGGAGAACACTGCCACTGGTATGTTCTTCTCAGTGAAAAAGCCAGTGCTATGTGAAAACTGCTGTTGGAGATGATTCAGCCATCATCTGTCTGCATGTTAAATCTTCAAAATACTCTGTAACTGCATAGAGATGCCAAAAACAATGTGAAACTGCTAACATGTACAAGCAGGGAGATTTAAGGATGTGTTGCAAGCATTTGTATAGATACACTTGTTGAACTGAGCTCAGATGCAGTTCTTGTCTGCTTGGATCATTTAACTGGCCAAAGACCAACATATACCCTTAATTTTCCACAGACACCTATGCCCAGTAATAACAGGGTCCTCCAGTGATGTGTTAACTGTGTCAATAAAATATTAGCTAAATAGTAGCTGGGTTTTTCTGGTTAAAAGAAAACTAGACTTTTGTTATATTCCAAGATAAGCTTAAAAAACCTTACTTTTTTCATTATGTGACCTGGTTATCCGCTGTGGTAACTTGGTGACTGGACAATTTGGATCTGCTAATTTATTGACTTCACTGAAAACACAGCCTAAATAATGGAAAATATAGATCATTGCTTTTTTTGTCATCAGTCCGCTGAAATTTTAAGTAAACTAGGTAAATGTGCTTTGTCAGATTCATGCATACATCGGCATGGTATCTGTTTACTTCATCAGCTCACAAGCTGGGTCACAGTCTGTGAGGGCATACAGCTTTGGTGTAAAATCACCAGCTTCTTGCACCCATCTCCACAGTGACTTCCTACATGCCTTCCATTACACAAGTTCTACATCCCCAATAAAGTGACAAGAGATTGCTATCCGGACAATGTAGCTGTTTATATAGAGTATAAACATGCATGTGCATTCTGCATGCACTAACATGCCTTAATTTACCCACATAAGTCAACACAAGGCACAAAATTGTCTTCACCTGTAATGAACACCTACCTGGACAGACAGCTGGTTTGGAACAGGACGAAACAGGCAGCTACAGGGCATCTAACTCGACTGCCGCAGGGCACAGCCTTGGGCTTCCTTCTGCAGCTTGCAGGGGGAGTACCTGCTCTCTTCGTGTTCACTATCTATTGTGTTCCCTGGAACATGGTGTGTAACAAAACATGCAGGCTGTTGTTTTGGCACCAGGGAAGATGCTGCCTCTGTCTTGGATGCTGCAGCTGTGGTTGGAACTCTGGAAAGGGGACAAGATGCTTTTCTTTGGTGCTGTTAAGCATGATCAGTTGAGTGAACCACTTTAAGGATAGGATGGACAAAGTGTTAGGAAGAAAGAACCTAAACTAACACGGGGTTAATTTAGAAACTTTCTATTCTGCCTAACTTGAAGAGTTCTCTGTTGTTGTTGGGGTTTTGTAAAAAGTATTCCTTTATGTTTAACAAAATCTTATTTCTGAAGTTAAGAGCTTTGTGTTTTGGGATGTATGTTTCAAGGGAAAACTGGAGGTAGGTCTGCCTCAAAGATCTGCTGACTCCACCAAACTGTTAATATAATTATAAATGTTTATTACCTCCAAAATGAGAAGGTGCCTGCTTTAAGGTGTCTTGCAGGATTATAATATGAATTTCTTAGTTCATTGCTGGAGATGCTGTTCCTCTGCCCCATGCTTAGTGGATTTGCACTTAGTAGATTTGCACGTGTACATGACAAGAGCAAATTGCCAAACACAAAGATTTGAATGTAAACTCATTGCTAAACTTTGGCCTGGAAGCATCAAGTTGTTCTTCTGAGCATTTGCACATACAAAAGGTGAGTACAGAGGTAAAGAGCAATAAAAGGGCAAGGCAAAAGAGAAGAATTCATAAAGCACCTCAGCAGACCTGCCCTGTTGGCCTGTATCAATGAGTCTGAGTTTGCCCTTTTAAATGCTTATGCCTTTGCACACTTTGCACCATGGGGCCCTTTACAACAGATGCAGAGCTTGAACAAAGCGTATTTGCAGCTCTTCTACCTATTTATGAGCTGGTGTGTACACTTTGCAGTGTTTCACATAGTGTGAGTGAAACAGGTACCTTTATACTTCCTTATTCCTGATGGAAGCAGCAAGGGGGAAAGGGCAAAAGGAGAAGCCAGAATTTCTGCTATCAGGAAGAAAATGGAGGTAGAGAAAATCTAAGATTTTATTTGAGCAACCTACTAATGTGTCTGCTTGCTAATGAGTTCTGCTATAAATCACTAGCTCATCAGTATGTATATATTCTGTTTATTTGCTGTATTTACTTAGTGACTGGATAATTAAAATCTGCAAATTTATTGACTTTACTGAAATTGCAGCCTAATCATATAAAATGTGGGGTAAATACATATCTGGATTATTGTGGGTTGGTTTTATTATGGGGCTAGACTGTGTCTCCTTTCACAGCACTGAAGTGGTTAACTAGACACAGAAACACATAACTTTTGTCTACATATGTTTTAAAATACGCTAAGACACCCAAGCACAGTATTGTCACATATAAACCCAGCTCAAAGCAGTAACTGGCTGTGACGAGGCCAGAAACCCGTCCCAATTCTATCTCACCTGGCACATCTCCAAGTGCTGATTCTCATGGTATGTCCCAATATACCTGCTGCTCCCAGCACAAAGATAACAGTTCGTTAGTTCATTATGGATTGTTTATGATTGACAATATTTACTGTATGTACATTTTGAACAAACACAGTGCTGTAAATAAATAAATAAATAGGGATATTAGGCAGCTGTTCCTATATGGTTCCTATACCATGCAAATAAACTGTAGCTGAAGCTTTTTTCCTGCTAACAACTCAGGCAAACAGATTGTAAAAGCAGTTGGGAATTAGCCCAGGACTTTTATGATGGTTGTGAAGAAGTACATTGTAAGTACTTCTGTAATTATTCCATTTAGGTCAGCCAGTTAATTGTTTTACTGTACAGAGTCCTCAAAATGGCTGCACTCAGTTTGGCATTTACTGAGGGACAGGCAAGGGCTTTAGGCATGGCCAGTATGGCAAGAAGTAATCGTGCTCATATCACTTTGTCTTGCAGTCCTGGGGAATGGGCTGGCAGGCACAGATCTGCTGCAGGGCCCCTCCTTCAAGGCCATAATTTCTGTCCTCTCCATGTCCCCCACACCAATGTGCCACCATTGCACTGATGTGATTGATGAGTAGGGTCTACTCACACCTTTGATGAAAGAAGCGCTGATTCATGTGGACCTTGTGTGGGACCCCTTGGGCAGGGTCTGCAGGGATGCTGTGACTTTAGCCCCATCCTACCCACTGACAACCACTTTCCACCTCCTCAAAACCTTTGCAGCACAGCCAAGGGAGCTTTCCTTTTCAGTATACCGAAGTGATTACTCTACTTACTCAGGGTGGTTTTTCCAAGTACTGTGGCTGCTGGCATCTATCTGTATGCAACTACAAAGCTCTGGGGAATCCTCTGGAGATGGATGCAGGCAGGGTATTCCGGCTCAAAAGTCCTCAAGGGCAGCATAAAATGTGTATAATCATTATGTCCTTCTGTATATTCTGACCCTGTACAAGATGAAGCTGTGTGTCATATGCTTAATATTAAATGGACTGAACAGGTTTCTCTTTAATTCTTTTAATCTTCTTACAAGATACAAAATAGGCTTAAGTCAAAAACTGTTCCTTAGTGTAAAGGGTTGAGGGGGCTGGTTGCTGGCTTGGCTGTATTGTGATGATGACAGCTGGAAGGATTGGGTTTGCCGAGCACTGAGACTACTCTCTGGAGCAGGTTTATGCCTCCTTGCATAAAGGTTTCCATAAAGATTTCTGGGAGACAATTGCAGGCCTAGCAAAGGAAGAATCAGAATGTAGTTAAACCTTCCAGCCCACACACATTAACAGGAAAATCCTGTTTGAGGAACCAGGGGAGAGCCTTTTCTGGATAACAAGAGATAAAATGCTGATAATGCTGCAGTCTCCCCACCCTCTATGTGGTTATCCCGCTAGCGGAGTCCAGCCCCCTGTGGTTTGATATTTTTCAGGGTCTGTCCAGGGTGGGTGAAGGACTGAAGAGGTTCTAAGAAGTGTTTCTGCAGTTGAGCTAGCAACAATTGTATTTTAATGAACACACGAGCTTGAGGGCACTGCAAGAATAATTTGTTTTCTGATCCATGCATGGTTTTTTTTGTCCAGGCTGAAAATTAGAGAGGGAAGAGATGTGTTAGTAGGGAGATGCATAACGTTACAAGCCATCCAGCATGGGAGTGGGAAAAGAGAGGGAGAGTGCCGGCTTTGTCTCGTACTCAATGGGTGTTAATGTTCCTGGAACATTACACCCTACTCCTGCCTGTTAATGTGTCCTACTCCTACTCGTGGGTATTAATGTTGCTGGAACCACAGCTGTGTTAAGAGTTAAAGCACCATCCCAAGGCGAGATTTACTCTTCTCAAGAGAAATGATGGAAACTTTCTGCAATATAATACAAAAAGATCTTCCACCATCACATAGTTTTGTTGGGCTAGTAATGTAAGCTGGACCCCAAAAATGGACACTTTCAGGCAAATGGGAGATTTTTAGCCTAGAATCACAACAGTTCTTCCCAGAAACATGTCCCGAGGAGCAGTATAAAATTCAATTCAATTAGAAGGTGCTTTCTTCTAATCTAAATGAAGAGCTAAAAAGAAAGACACCATATACCTTATCTATTGATTTTGGGAAATATACTTTCCACCTTATTGCAAAACTGAGCATTTTCTAATGGACAGGGTTCTTTTGTTAAAAGAGAAATTGAAGCTTTGCTTTAAATTAGAAAACACCAACCAAACAAAAAACCCCACAAATATACATTTTAAAAAATGTCTTGCAAATCTTTGCCAACATTTCATTTTTTTTTTTTTACAAGAGATAACAAAAACATTAGTAATTGACAACATCAATTTATCTTAAAAAAATATTTTTAAACCAATAGCAAACCTTGCATGGGTAGACAGATTTCTGGAGAGGAAAAAAAAGCACTGAAAATGTCCACATCAGCAGGGCTGTTGCTTCACATAACAGTCCCATAAGCAAAGCAGCTACAACTTCTAAGGAGGTGCAAAACTGGTTGTGTAACTGTTCTCAGAACATATTTATCAGTGATTCACTGTCAGAGCAGAGTGATGTGCACCTGCAGGCATTCATCTCAGTTTTGCTTCCATAAAGACTTAAGAGAATAGCTCTTTCTCTTCAGAGCTTGAAGTTTATACTCTTTTTTATTCCCAATTGATTTTCACAGTGTTAGTGTAAAGATCAGATGCTCCTCTGCTAGTCAAGTCCTCACTCACTGTGAGCACGCAGTGGTGCAGGCTGTAAATTCATTATATCAATCAATTCCAGCATTTCTAGTGGGTTACTGTAGGGTGTGTAACTTCAATACCATCAATAAAAAGTAGGATCTGATGGCTTTGGTCTTTGGAACTAGCAAATTACAGAGCAGCCACTTCCAGTCCTTCAATTTGGAGTAGATAAACAGTTACTTGTAAGCATTTGGAAAATAACAAGGAGAGGAGTAGCAGCTACAATGGATTCATCAGGTGTAAATTATATCTAGTAGAAATTGCAATCAAATTTCTTTCTATGATAGACTAACAAGACTCACAAATAAACAAGAAGTTGTAGATATCATCAGATATGTGGAATTCAGTGAGATTTTTGTCATCATGCATGTTCATAAACAAACTAACTGAAACCCATACAGGCCCTGTACACATTTGGTTTCGTATATTCTCAGCACAGAAAGGTGGCTACACGGTTCTATCCAAGTTTTTTCAATGTTTCACTAACAATGCAGATGATGGAATAAAAAATACCCATCTGAAGTTTACTTCAGTGCAAAACTGAGAAGGCCACAGTTATAATGAAGGATGGGATTCAATTTCAAAACAAACAAAAAAGTTTCAAAACAAACCTGACCACCAGAGCAACTTTTTCAGGACTTCAACTTAATGGGGACCAGCATAAAGTCAGACACTAAGGCATGAACAATCAGACACACATGCTGAGTAGGAGCTGGTGAGCAGCTGGTTTTCCCAAAAGGATCTGTGAAGTAAAAAGATACACAACACACCTTCCACCACCTGTCATACTTTGCAAGAAATATCAGTTGCATGAATATGACTGGAGAGAAAATACTGAATTTTCTCTCATGTGGATCTGTGTGCTGTCGCTGTTTGGAGTTAAAATCACAACCAGAAGTCTATAGCTTTCCAGTCTCCTTATTCCACAGAGTTGGCAGACTAGGAATATTTCTAAAAAGGGACCTAGGAAAATAAGATGCATTCTCCCATACCAACTTCAAACATTTATTAAGATGGTGCAATGCCCAGAAGCCTCAAACCCCTCCAGAATATCCCACAGGCCGAAACAGCTGTGCTGAGTAGAACAGGGGAGGCAGGAGGGGCTGTAATTCATGTGGCAGCTCCTAGCACAATGATCTGGCACCTACAACCTCCAGCAGATGCAAATGACCACTAAGGACAAGTGACATTGTTGTGTTTTGACCCCGGATGGCAACTAAGCCCTGTGCAGCCCCTCACTCACGCTCCTGCACCTGTGGGAAGGGGGAGAGAATCACAAGGGTAAAAGTGAGAAATCTTGTGGGTCAGGATACAGACAGTTTAACGGGTGAAGTAAAAGCTGTGCACACAAGCAAAGCAAAACTAGGAATTCATTCCCCACTTCCCATGGGCAGGTAGGTGTTCAGCCATCCCCAAGACAGCAGGACTCTGTCACAGGTAATGGTGACTTGGGAAGACAAATGTCATCACTCCAAACATCCCCACTTCCTTCCTTCTTCTCCCAGCTCCATATGCTGAGCATGACACCTTATGGCCTGGAATATCCCTTGGGTCAGTTGGGGTCAGCTGTCCTGACTGTGTCACATCCCTGTGCACCCCCAGCCCCCTCGCTGGTGGGGTGGGGTGAGGAGCAGAAAAGGCCTTGGCTCTGTGTGACCGCCACTAAAGGGATAACAAAACCAACCCTGTGTTACTAGCACTGTTTCCAGCACAAATCCAAAACACAGCCCCATACCAGCCACTGTGAGAAAAATCAACTCTATTCCTGCCAAAACCAGCACACACTTACATGTTAAAGGACTTTATATCAGACCACACTGTAACACAAAAAAAAAAAACAAAACAGTCCATGACTTGAATAGAGGCTGGGCTAGCTGCAGCCACATTAAACACTAAAACAACCCAAATACTGTTTAACTACATGGAATTTACTCACAACATTCTTGGGTGTATCTTCTTGCTAATGATGGATGAGACTGGCTCATCCAAACACTGCTGTAGACTCCATCTATCCAATATTCAATGATATTTATCCCATACTCCTTAACATCTATCCCGAATTGGTTGACAATCATTGAAAATAGTTGCAAAAGGGGATGTTGTTGTAGGAGGAGGAAGAGTTGAACTCTCAGAACTGAACAGCAGAAGTGCGGCTGAGAAGGGGATGGATTAAACACTGGACAGATAGTTTGCATAGATGGAAGAAGTTGTAGTGAAAAGGGTTTACAACTTGTGCAGAGGGAATCCTCTTGAATTTGTGTGTAGAAACAGCATTTCAGCTCTCCAGCGTAATGCCAAGTTTTAATGAGCACTCGCAGTGCCCTGCGTAAACAGAGCCTTAGCATCACGAGTCCCTCACTGCTATGGGTACCCAGTGCTATCTGTGCCAACAGCTGCTTGTGGGCAGAGGGAGCCAGGCAGATCTGAAACACCAGGGAATCCTTCCTATGTTAATTCCATGGTGTTATATGACTGCGTGCTCCATCTGTGAGAAAGCCAGCTGCCTCCTTGGTGGCTGTACTGCACGAGGGATGGATGGGGGAGTGTGATGCCATGTGATAGGAGCAGGCTTAGTTAAACCAGGAGTCTTTCTCATTATCTTTCTGAAAAACAGTTGACAGAGAGGCACACTGGAGTTGCTCTTCTGAAAAAAAAAAAAAAAAAAACAAAAAAACATTAGTCTCTAAAGCAAAATGTTTCCAAAATACAGTCTACCTTAGTAAACATGCTTTAAAATCTCTAGATATTAGCTCCAGCTAATTGCAGCTTCTTTCCTTGGAGCTGCCAGCCTGTTTGTAGGGAAGGCATGGAGAACTGGCCAGCAAAAATGTGAATTATTTATGTTCTTGCTGAAAGCATGAGTCTTGTCACTAGGGCCTTGTTTGATTGAATGGATCTGTAGAGACAGTTTCTGTAGCAACCCCGAACCTTGCCCAGCAAAATGTCACCCAGTTAACACAGAAAGGTAATAAATATCTCTCTGGGTAGCTGAAGATGACACAGATGTGCCAGAGTAAAATATATCTGGGTTTTGAGTCCTCCAGTTTCCCAAGACCCATGAAGATGTCATTTCAGAAGGTGAGCTGGTGGCATGTCAACTTGGGTGCCAGTAACAATCTAGCTGTGACAACATGGGGTTTCCAAAGATGACAGAAGCCTTCCTGGGGAGGCAGCAAGTCTTTAGCACCAGGAACACAAGGAAAAAAGGTGCTGTCAGCAGGCTTTTAGTGGTAGCCCACATAGTTAAAGTCAGTGTAAATAAGGATGTGCTTCATAAGATTTACTGTCACATCTTTGGGCGCTATGTCCACATACCAAATACTGAGTTTGATAATACTGTACAAAATATTTCAGAGATCTTTTAATTGCCATGGTATTTAGTATAGATTGACAAAGACAGGAATATGTAGATTCAAGAGTTTCTTTCCTGTCTATCCTTAGTCTTTGATCTTGACTCATTGCTGTTTGAGGTCTGTCTGCCTTCCTGTAAAGATGAACCCATCAAGTTGAAAATCTTACATAGATTGCAAGCTGCCATGACTATCTTGCAGAACTTTGAAAGGCAATACAGGTTGTCTAGACAAAACATTTGTCTAGACATACTAAACACCTTTTTCACTATGTCTGTGTTTGAATTTTTCCTAATTATCAACCCAGCAAACGATCTTTTACTAAATATAGACTTCCTAAGGCTAACATATTAGAAAAGTTACAATATCCAGAATTTTGAAAGTAAAGAAATGTTAGTAGGTGGTTCATTCATCATGCATCTCCAGCTCAGGTGTACTCCCCAGAAAAGTAAACTGCAATTTTTTGTGCTTCCACAGATCTGTAATTACAGCATTTCCTACATTTTGACCTTATGAACAAAACTAGGCTCTCCGCATTCAGAACAACCCAAGTGCTTAGCTCTAAACAGGAGATAATCCAGTTAGAAAAAGCTTGTGGTTATTCAGACAGAGGTCACCAAGGTACAACTCTAAAGGTGAATAAAAGTGAGGGAAGCTGCATGTCACCTATGTAACCTGGGCAAGGAGGAATCTGGCTGGCAGAAGACAGGGATTTGGTTTATATTTAAAAGTTTTGCTGATTTAGCAATAGTGGGATGTAACAACACTCACCAATCAATACAGCTTTGCCAGCAAAAACCCACAGGTGTGGTTTCAACAGCAAAACACCCTTTGCAGTTCTGGTATAAGCAAGAGATAATTATTAAAGCAATTTAAATTGGATCCTGTCCCTAGGAGGGTTTACCAGGTCTTCTACTGCAGCTACATCGGCAAACTTTCTAGTCAAGGATGTTCCAGAAATCAACTGCTGGTGACTGCGAGGCTAGAGACAGCAGAGCTGCTTTGGAAGCTTGAGGAGAGTATAAAGCTTTGCACTCCCACCCTCTGGGAAGCCCACCAAGAAACAGGAGAAACACAGCCTGCTTCTTTAAGACAATCTCGGCTGGAGAACAAAGGACTTCAGCTCATACACAGAGGGGTAATTTGCATCTCATTAAACCAATATTTAAAAATCGACACTATGTTTGTTTCTCTTGTGTCTGTCTTTTCCACTTCCAGACATGTTAAAAAGGAAGCATTTTTTAATTAGTTGGGGTTTTTTTCACTTTTCCAAAATCAAAAGCAGCAAGAACTTTTCTGGATCCTCCCCCGCTCAACCCCCCCGATGCTTGTATAGCTATAAAATAGTTTAAAGGAATTTTATAAAACTTCCTAAGAAAATTAATCTCATAACATAAACACATAAACACAAGCATGACTATTCTCAATTATAAATGTTTTGGAATGTAATAAATTCTTAGAAGGTGCTTTACCTTGACATGTTTTCTTATGTACTACAATAATATCACAGCTATCCAGCAAAACTTCCTTAATCACCAATTGCTGGTGATTCTCAAGTCATGTGTGCTATATGTGGGTCTAGTTTAGAGGATTTTTAGCAGTTTTTGTGCCAGCAAAACCCACAGCTGCATCTATAAAAAACCCTCAAATGACCCAAAGATCCAAACTTTATCTGACAGCTATGTCAACCATGATAAGAAGCAGTGGAATACAGCTGCACCAGAGGCATTTCTAGGTGATGCTTTCAGCAAAGCTCTGCTTTTGATAGGAGGTTCAAGAACACATGTATGAAGTGTGCTTTTGTGGGCATAGAGAAACCCTCACTCTGCGCACACTGCTGGCACAACACAATTCCTGTAATTAACAATACAAATAAGACAAATAATAAACAATTCTGTAATAATGATCAACATTTTCATTAAGGAGTCCGAGGATAGACTCAATGGGTATTCCTGTGCCACTCTTAATGAGCCGTTTCAGAAATCGCTTAGAGCATGAAGTGTTCCCATGACTCATCGGCACACAGGGGCTTCTCACCACCAACCAGGTGAGGTGCCACTGGCTTCACGTGAAGACTGGAAAAGGCAAACTTTATAATTATAAAAGGCAAAATATTATTACACTAAAACATGAGATCTGCTCAGGCACTTTGGGTGTACTTGGTCTCAGGAAGGCTCTGCGTTCTGGAGGCAGCAAACTGCTTTGCCTCACAGCAGGCTCGGTCCTTTCCTGGTTAGTGAACAGCAAATCTGGTTTTGAGGGTGGCCTCGGACCACACGGTGTCCTCATCAAGGCTGCTTTGTTTCTATTATTGGTTTTGCTCCTGTAATTAAGAGGAACGAGAATTCTAACTCACAAACACGGACTTTGGAGGAGGAGCTAGATTTCCCCACCCCCACATTTTTCACCTAGCAGCAGAACAGTGTGTTCTGGTTTTGCCAAATAAACTGGGTATACATTATGGCTTGATTCCTGGTACATAATTAACATTCTTCATAGACAGTGTGTCTTCAAACAGCTGGCTAACATTTACTCTGAGAAAAGGTCTTGCGATCTCAGCTTTGGTCAGCCAGGGACGGAAACTTCAGTTTTATTCTCTTATCTTCTGGTGACACACTGTAAAGGCGAAGTGGTGTGTTCAAAGTACAGTGTTCTGAGGCTTACAGGAACAAACACGAACGTGCAATTCAACAGGCAAGTAGAAGATGCCGTTGCATTTCTTGTTCCCTCCTTCTCTGTTTTTCGTAAAGGGGATACAAATGTGAACACACAAACTACATTTTTTAGCCATATAAAACAACAGGCAGCAGTTCTTGTCAGAAATGCATCAGGCTTATGTTTTTACTATATTTCTACAATATTTGCAGAATATATTTATGTCTGTATATATATATATATATATAGACAATTTGCACTTTAAACAAGATCCCACACAATGTGTTTCATGCAGTGTATTTTAATGAAGCATTCACCCCTTGACTGGTTTCAAATGCTGACAGTTCTCCGGTTACCAAGGAATAGGAAGTGTGGGGGGGGAGGAATGGCTACACCTGAAAATGCTTTTCAAGCAACTTCACTTCCAAGAGATACCTTTGGGCAAATCTAATGACCAAGGCAAGGCAGGTTTTGTCACTTTGCTCTCGTCCCCCCTACTCCAGGCTCTGTGTAGACCTGGAAACACTGGTGCGAGGGGTGACTGGTTAAAGGGAGGGCATCAGAGAAACACGCAGGGCAGGGCCGCTTGCTGAGGCGAACGAGTCACAGAATCACGGGACTGTCAGGGTTGGAAGGGACCTCGGAGACCACCTATTCCAATCCTCGCACGCAGGCAGGGTCACTTGAAGCAGGTGACACAGGAACGCGTCCAGGTGGGTTTGGAATGTCTCCAGAGAGGGAGATTCCACAAACCTCCCAGGGCAGGCTGCCACCCTCAACGTAAAAAAAGCTTTTCCTCGCGCTGAGGTGGAACTTCATGTGGTTTTGTTTATGGTCACTGCTCTTCGCCCAGTCGCTTCCCCTGCAGCAGGGCAACCCCAGCGCTCTGGGAGCGGCCGCGGCCGCCGCTCCCGTGTGGGGGCTGAGCCAATGGCGGGCGGGGCGGGCCCGGCAGGAGGCGGGGCTGCGCGAGCCGCGCCGAGCACCAATCAGCGCTCGGGGCAGCGCAGGAAGGCGGGAGGAAGAGGCGGGGCATGACGGGAGATGCGGCCAATGGCGAGTCGGGACGCGCGTGCGAGAGTGGGACTTGACCGCAGGAGCCCGTCAGCGGTGAGGAAGGGCGGTGTCAGCCAATCGGGGGCCACTGTGGTGACGGAGAGCCAATGGCGAGCCGCGCAGGAGGGGCACCAGCCAATCAGGGCGCGTCAGGCGAACAAAAGGGCCTCTCCAACGCGCCGGCCCCTCTCCTGAGCACAATTTCACATGACGCAACGGCTGCGGGAAGCGGTTCGCGAGCCGTGCCCGCCGCCGCCATTTTGTGAGCGCGGAGACTGAGCCGGCGGCGGCCCGAGGAGCGGCGGCACCGGCGGCGAAGCCACCGGGAGCCTCAGCGTGGAGGATGCGGTAGAGGAGCCCAGCGCAGCGGCGGGGGGGCGGCATCGGCATCGCTCGGCGGCGGCGGCGGCGGGGGATCGCGGGGAGGGGGCTGTCGGTCGGTGGGTCGGGTCCTGGTCGGAGCAGCATGTCGGCCCCGGAGAGCAGCGCTGGCAGCAGCGAGGCCCGGGAGGACGCGTGCCGCGATTACCAGTCGTCGCTGGAGGACCTGACGTTCAACAGCAAGCCGCACATCAACATGCTGACCATCCTGGCCGAGGAGAACGTGCCCTTCGCCAAGGACATCGTCTCCCTGATCGAGGCGCAAATCGCCAAGGTTTTTATATTCCACCGACTACTACTCCTACCTATACTGCTGGGGGGACCGGCCGGGGCAGCGGGGTAGGGCGGCCCGGGGGCCCGCAGGATAGGCGCGGGGGGAGCCGAGCGGCGGAGGCGGTTCAGGGGGACACAGCAGGGCCGGGGGACGAGAGGGCCCGAGGGTCGGGAAATGGGGCGAGAGAGAGAGGGAGAGGCTCGGGCGGGGTGGGCATGGCTGGGCTGGGGCTGCGGGGGGGCCTAGGAAGTAGTGCCGGGGGGGTGTTGATAGTGAGGGGCCGAATAGAGCGAGCAGGATTTGGACGGATTTGGGGGAGGATGGGGGTGTAGGAGGCTGGGGGTCGCCGTGGGGGAAACAGGCGGAGGCGGGAAGAGTTTCTGAGCTGGGACCAGGGAGCAACGGGGCGAGGCGGCGGGCGGGGGCTCCTCCTTCCATCGCGAAGCTTAAGGGTGCTGCTGCTGCTTCTATTCCCCCATCGCATAGGGAGCAGGGGACTCGAGGGAGGGGAGCAGCCCCCATATCACCCTGTTGGGAGTAGGGAAGGGTTTGGGACTCGCCCCAGGAAGAGCTGAGGGAGGAGGGCAGCGTGGCTCGCTCTGGGAGCCCCGCGTAAATAGCAAGCACAACATGGCGGCCCGGCAGTGACTGGGCAGCTGCACTTCCTCGCCCTTGGAGCGGGGTTTTCCCCCGACATGCAGCCAGCATTCGATGTCCGAATCTGGTGACTAAACCCTTGCATTTAGGCGATTTCTATAGTAGTTGGATACTGCAACCTTTAGAGAGGACCTGAGTGGGGAGATCTCGTGGAGAGCTGGGTTTTTCTTGGGGGGTGGTCTAAAAGCAAAATAAGGTTAAGTTTCTAGAACGCAAATTGTTCGCCACTGAAGAGCTAAGTATAGTGACCTGTAAGTATAAGTTAAGGCTATTTCCCCAGTGCGGTCCCTGTGAGAGATTAATTGAGGGGTGGAGGCTCCCTTATATCGTAGAAAAGTTTGTGGGTGAAAGGTGATCATCTCTTTCGGTTAGAGAAGTGTGTGTGGTGGTGCTGGGGGTTGTTTTGCTCTGCCTCGCTAGAGAAAATTCTGTGGGCTTAGGGTAATCTGTTTGGATTTCAGGTGAACTGTGCCCCGAGTAGCACTAGTGTTGTGTGCATATTTAATTTATTTTGGCCAGAGAAGTTTATTAGTTGAGGATGTGGTAGAAGAAATTCTCCCTGACTGTAGAAACTACAGCAGCCTGTAGGATCCTAACATGGCGTCTGAAAGGCACATGATATAAAAAGGGAAAGAGGAGGCTCCCTCTGAGCCCAGCCCAGGCAGTTGCTGACATCAGTCAGCCACTGTACATGCATGGGGGTTTGCAGCACCTTTTTAGCGAGCATTTTAGAAGAAAAGGGTTCTTCTTTCAATCCACCCCCCCCCACCCCGTATTCGTGCCAGCCACCCCTCCCCCGTTGTTTCCCTTGCTCCCTCTGATCTCAGGTGTTAAAAGGCTTTTTTTTTTTTTTTCTTTGGCTTTAATCGTGGTTTATAATGGTGAGAATTGTACTATCTAATCATGGGGCTGGGAAACATCTTTTAAGATACTTAATCTATCTTTCTATCAATGCAGGATGTCTTTTTAGTGTGCCACAGACTTCTTCCAGTCTAGTTTTAAATGCTGCCAGTGGCTGAGTTTTGCCATTCCTTGGGGAGGTGACCTCATAATCTAATAGCTCTCACCATTATATCTCCTAAAGGGCAGTGGATGTGTATAAAATGGTTTGTGATTAATAACAATGCTGTCATTTTTTTTTTTTTTCATTTCTGGGTGATTTAGAACCTGCCCTGAAGTATGGGGTTTTTTTAAAAGATGTCTTAAAACCTGTATCAATGGTTAGTTCTGCCTAGTTACTGTTTATGACTGTAGTTTATTCAAGGCAAGTTTTTAGTTGTTTCTGGGAAAGTGATCTCCTTTACTAAGCCACTTTTAAAAAGTGTTGCCTGGAGACAGTTTGTTTAGTGTAAAAATTGAGTGGTCTGCTTTACAATTTAATAAATGGTTCTGAAATGTGTGACTGGTATTATAAAGTTTGTAAATAAAAAGTGTGAAATATGTATTTGTCTTTTTATTTACCATTGTATAGAGCAGAATTTGTTTCCAAGACCCATTTTGTATACAAAGTTGCTTTTTTTTTTTTAACAAAATTTTTCACAAGTTTGTGACTTGGGGTTGAAATGCCAGATTTTATTTTAAACTTGAAATCTTATAGGAAACTAATAAAAAAGAGCCACACATTTCCAACAATAGCTTTCCTACGTTTTTTGAAGGAAGAGCGGGAGTTTTGTAAAGAAGTCTTTAATATCATGCTGATGAGCTCAGAGTTAGTGTTCTTCTGCGTTCCGGTGATTATACGGTGCCTCCCTGCCTTTTGATTAGTGTCGTGCGGGCATCTTTCTTGCTTGGGGGTGTTCAGAGACCTCCTGAAAACAAAATGCATTCCGATGTGGGATTCCCTTTTGTGGTTATTGAAATACGTGCTAGATGCCTTGACATAATAAACACTTCCAGAAGAGAAGATTTAAATATTCCGACCATATTTAAGTCACGTTTCTTAAAATGCGACACCTGAATAGCTTATGTTTGAAGTAGGGTATACTGCTGAGCTGCTAATTGTGCTCCATAGTTGGATGTTGGCTTCCTTACCTAGATGATGGTGTTTCCGTGTGTGATTGCTGTAACAGTCTGATGCATGATGAAAGGGACAGTTAAACTTTTTTCAGTGCTTTTGCTACTAATGGTTCCCCAGCTCAAATTTCCAGCTTAGCAGAGTGTAGTGAGCTACTTTCCTGCATTGGTGAAATGGAAGAATTCAACTTGGGGAGTAGCTCTTGGGCATAGGTACTTCTGGGACAGCTCTTTGTGTGTCTAACACAGCTGACTAAAAGTCAGAAATGGTGCACTGTCATTTTGTTACAAAGGAAGGTGCTCAGAACTGGAGTGTTTTTAATGTGCCATTGTGCAGACTGCTTCAAAGAAGCCAGTATTCCACATTCATTTTAAATAGCTGCAGATCCACAGTCTTCTGACTGAGACTTAAGTGATGCTTTTTTCTAACACGCACATTAGCTTGTTTACAGCTCAGTATTACGTCACAGCATGAAATTGGCTTCTAATGTGCTGCAATCAGTTTTAGCTAACGTAGCTGGGTTTTTGTCTTTTTATGTACAAACTGCATCACCTGCCTTTTTCTACTTTTTTCCAATATGTTCCAAGGCAATGACACCCCCCTCTACCCTCCTGCCCCAACTAACACGGAGTTCTGCCCTCTTCAATAATAAGTTTCAGGTCATGGCAAATTAGTACACTTCTAAGGGTGAGGAAGTCCCATTGCCCATGTTAAAATACTTTTGAGTGGGTGCCCTTCTGTGAACCACCTTAAAGGGGAAGGAATTGAATTTAAAATGGTGAAGCAGTAGCCCTTCACACACTTGTCTGGATAATAGGCCTGCCAAGTAAGGTGTCCTTAATGAATCTAGTAGCCTATTCTGTTTAAAATGAACAGTGAGTGAAGTTGTTCTGCTTTTATCCCGAGCTTACTAGATGGTGAATGGAACTTAAAGTATTACAAGTGGATGCTCTTCAAGGGGTTCATGGTCAACACACACTGCCTGTGTTGTCTTTCATGTCCTCTTCAACAAGTCTGTGTACTTGCTGATGTTTTTTGGAACTTTGCTGTGCCTTCTGCTTTGTGAAAGCTACTGGCAGGCATTAAAATCACTTTTACTGGTCCAGTACTGCTTTCTGTAAATTGGAAGTTGCTATAGCGGTCCAGGGTCACCACACTTTTATTGCATAAACTTGGTATGAGTTTTGAAAAAGGATTTTAAAAAAACCCAACCAAAACCAAACAAAAAAAAAAAAAACTCCGGTAGCAAAACTGTGTCCAGAGTTTGAAGACAACCTTCTATGAAAATGGTCGTTGCAGTTCCTGAGCTTGTCTGTGCATTTATCCAGTCCACCAGATGATTGAGTTTTGACTGGATTTTGAACTCTATTCTGACTGTTTTTGCATGTACTCTGGAAATCAGAACTGTTACCATCTGCAAGTGCCAAGAGAGAATGGGACTCTCTGCTATATCCAGTTGGATTACAGTGAAATAATTGCAACCTTTTCTACATGTAATTTACGAAAAACTGTGATAATCAACATATAATTTACAGCTACGGAAGTTCACTGACTTGGGCTATTTGCCAGAAGTCTGATTTGTGTTCTGTGAAATCCAGAAAAATCCATCCAGGAGGTTTGAATTATAAACGATTTTTAGAAGTTCCTTGAAGTGCTGACAATGGTTTCCTGCTAAGTTGCTTCCTCAGGGAAAAGGTTACACTCGGTACACTAGTGGCAATACTGTCTTGTGGGCTTCTTTTTTCCTCCTTTTTTTTTTTTTGTCCCCCTTTTTCCAAAGCTTTGATACACAAACAAATTAATCTAAGGTGTTCCTTTTTTTTTTTTTTTGGGATAGACCCACTGCATTATACTTTGAACTGAGTGTCCATTTTTCAGACTAAGTTTTTGTATTAAAAAAAAAACCAAACCAAATCCCTTGGTATTTATAGTGGCAACCAAAAAGAGAGGTCTGTATTTCTGGGATTGGTAATCCCTTTATTTGAAAAGGTTGAAGTATGTTTTTGTTGTACTAAACTTCTCAGTTTCTTCTTATTACTCCAGGCTCCTGCATCAGAGAAGCTACCCGTTATGTACCTAATGGATTCCATTGTCAAGAATGTGGGAAGAGAGTATCTCACAGCATTTACTAAAAACCTAGTTGCAACATTTATTTGTGTATTTGAAAAGGTATATACACTTTCAGAAAAGTACTGTATTCTAAGCAAAATTTGTTCCTGGTAAAATTAAGTACGTGATTGCAGGTTTGGGTTTTCTTGTGTCGTGAACTATACAAATTGATTGGTTTTTATAAATATCTATACTGTGAAAGATTATTCCTTCTGCTGTCAAGCATGTAAGTTAGCTGAAAGATGCAAAGTATTACTTAATTTGTTGTGTAAACATCAGTAGCTTTCCAGGCAAGATTTTGCTAACAGGATTTTGATTGTTGATGGCTTAGCTGGATGGACATTTTGTAATGTATAGACCAATTAATTACGAATCATTGGTTTATTTTTAAGATAGTTAATAGTCCTTATGCCAAGAATAGACTGAGAATTGGTTTCTTGTGAATTTTTCAAAGCCTCACTCTCCTCTACTTAGATTTGTTTGATTTGTATAATTTTCATTGTGCAGAATGAGTGCTTAAACTCAAGAGGGAGTAGCACTGACACCTGGTTCTCTCTTGGTGGTCTGTCAGCTGAAAAAAATGCTGTGACTGTGTGAGAGAAGGACCTTAAAATGTGACTGTATTATAAATAAGTTTTAATTTCATTCAACATTGAAAGCTGCTGCCATATATTTTAATTCTGGCTCTTAATCTTGAAGCTCAGTGAAGTAATTGTGCCTACTCCTGAGTGAGAAAAGCATATCAAAGGTTTTGAAAGGCTGGACTTGAATGGGTTTAAGTTGGATCAGAAAAGAAGGGTTAACTTCTGTGGTTTCCTGTATGTTAGAAGAAAGTGGTGTTCCATAAGAATGAGATGAATGATGCTTTTGCATATTTATCATTACATATCAGTGAGGATCTGAAATCCCAGTACGCTTTGTATATGGTTTTCAGATGTAAAGTGCATGATGAAGAAAGGAATAGATTGGGATCGTGACTGTAGAAAACTTAAACTCCTTGTGTGTAGAGCAGATAGAGATAGATTTACTTGGTTTTTCGGTGTTAACTTGTGAACGCTCTTCTACTGAGTTGTGGTTAAAGTTGCAGCTGAATGAAGCTCTGGATAATAACTCACCTTCAGAGTTTTGTATGTTAACTTGCTAGTAAGCTAACTAGAACTATTTATGTGTACTAATTAGATGTGTAAAGTGGCAGTCATTTCTAATAGCTTAGTTGGTCATGTTAAAAAATGCGAGTAGAATTCCAGCACACAGGCATTGTTACAGATTTGGGTTTTATCAGTAAATAGTCACTAAGGTATCTTTAGATACATGAAGTCAGAACTGTTTGCTTAGTCGTTCCTGCACATTTTTGCAGTGAACTTCAGTGAAGCCTCTCATGGAAAATTGTATGGAGGCATCATCCCCCAGTTACTAAGTATTAATTACTTTTATTGAAGTTCCTGCTCTTACCCAAAAAGAATCTACAAACTTTCCAGAACATTCTGTGTCTAGGTGTAAAATTTGAAAATGGCAGCAAAAATCATCTACATGGGCAATGCTTAATGATTGAATTGGGGTTTTGAAATTTGCCAGCTGCATGTATTTTGTCCTTTAATGTTTTTTATTTATTGTTTAATTGAACCATTTAAGTTATGAGATGAACTAAATTTTACTTTATTGTAAATTTCTAATTTAGCTGCCATGAGATAATCCAATTGTTTGTAAAGAGATAAAATGGGCCTCTGGTCTTACAAGTACATTTCTGTGACTCATACATAGATGGGTCTAATTCTGCAGCTGAACTGAAGTAGTAATTGACTTCATTTTAGCTAATACTTGTTTTATTGCATTTGTTGGAAAAAATTCTTTAGTGACTAAACAGCTGAGCAAAACACCTTTTTTTCCATTCAGTTTGTTTTTTCTTGATTTGTTTTTCATTGTTATACTCTGGCACAAACACTTGAATGATGTATTGTCTTAGAGGCGGTTGCCTTTCAATACTTTTGTTACTGTATTTTTTTCCACAGAAGTTGGGCCAGTAAAATGAGAATTTTGCTAATGGAAAAGTTGAAAGAAAATTCTCAGAACATGGTAATACACAATAAAATCTTCAAATGGCCTTGAAACACCAATTGCACATTTGAACTTCTGTTACTGATCCCATTGATAGAGATGTGTTGTCTGCACTGCTTATAAATTTTGTGTAGCAAGTTCTGTATATTGTAATGGCAAGATAGAAGTAGGAAATGAATGAAATCTTAAGTTCTACAGAAAAGTTTAAGAAATTGTTCTATATTAACTTAACAAGCCATAGAATTGTTTTATTGTTTTAGGTGGATGAAAATACTAGGAAAAGTTTATTTAAATTACGCTCCACATGGGATGATATTTTTCCTTTGAAGAAACTATATGCACTTGATGTCAGAGTCAACTCATTAGATCCTGCCTGGCCAATTAAACCTCTGCCCCCAAATGTGAATACTTCTAGCATCCATGTGAATCCTAAGTTTTTAAATAAATCGGTAAGTTTTTCTGCCTTTTGGAAGAACAGATGGTAATACATGTAGTTTTCATTGTTTGTGTGCTGCTTTTTGACAATTTAGAATATTAAGAATGAATTATCTGACCTTTGTAAACAGGTAAGAGAAATTTACAAATTCAGAATATTTGAAGGGTCTGTTTTTTTAATTTACTAATTGAATTCTAGGTTTTGGAACATTAAAGAATTGATATTAAATTCCCTATACCTGTCAAAGTAGGCAAATCACAGTGGGGCAAAAAAAATGCAGTTTATAACTGCTGTATGAACTAAGTCCTGGTACTGCATCATGATAACACTGAAAGGAGTTGATTTCATTAGGATTTTGAATGTAACTGCTCTCTATTTTGTTTTTAGCCAGAGGAATCTAATGCACCTACCTCTGCTGTCACTTCTGGTGCCTCTACTCCTCCAGCTGTTCCTGAAATACAAAAGAATTTGACACAGGAGCAACTGATAAGGCAGCAATTGCTTGCAAAGCAAAAACAGTTGTTAGAACTTCAGCAAAAAAAGCTAGAGCTGGAGCTGGAACAGACTAAAGCACAGTTGGTGAGTAGGATAGTTGATAAAACTTCCATAGTTGGGGTCTCTCTTTTGGAGAATTCTTGACTGTACTGGTAAGTACAGTGCATTGGTTTTTCCCTCATGTTAAACAAGTGTAGCTATTTTAGGACTGTTAGAACAATGCAAGGTGATCTGGGGTTCCTGAACAGTTTTTGTTGTCTTGAAACTTTAAGTATTACTTAAAAAAAAAAGTGAAATTCTTGAGGTTTGGTTTTAATCTCTCTTCAGAATGATACCTGACTCTGATCTGCATCTTTCACCTCTTGCAACTAACAGTAAGATGGGCTGTTTCAAATATGTTTGTTCCTAAGGAACAAGGGAGCCTGATTGTTTGTAAGCAAAATCAATTCCTTGGTTGGCAGTAGTTGAAGTCTTGCTGTGTTAGCAGTTGACAATACAAAATCAAGCATCTTTGAACTGAAGTGTGAAAATAGGATACTTGGCAACTGAGTTGCCTAGAGCATGTGGAATATATAGCAAAGCTGGCACTGCAATTGGAACGTATGCCAAATTTGCATATTTTGCAGGATTTACTTTATATATTGATTTTGCACTGTATTTGAATTTGATTTGTAATGGTACTACATTATTTTCGTGCTTATAATTAGCAATTAGTGGGTCAATTTCTGTTAAATGGCTGAAGCTCATAATTTTCAAGACATGGCTATTACAGTTTTGGTTTTGAGACAGAATATTAGCACCTCTGGGTAGGAGTCGTGGCATACAGATTAATGCTGGATTTTTTTTTTTTCCAATTTCAGGCTGTATCTCTCAGTGTTCAGCAGGGATCATCTAGTATAGCTTCAGTTCCAGCACCTTCCAAGCAACACATGTCTCCCACACCTCATATGACAGTTAAACCACCTCATCAAACTGCTGTGCAATCTGAAAAAAACAAACCATCCCCAAGTCCTCCACTTCATGATATCAAAATAGTGAACAGGGATCCTCGGCTTAATAGGATGGGTCAACATTCTTCTCATACTAAAGATCAGTCTCACAGGAAAGAATTTTCACCAAGTGTGACCAGTCAGTCTGAGACCAAGGGAAACAAAACAGCACAGGCTGAAAAACAGAACTCAACAAAGCCAGAAAAATCAAAAGCAAGTGAAAAAACACAGAAGAAAGAACTTGAACAGTCTAAAGCAAAATCTAAATCACCATCCCCTTTAAAAAATAAGCTGCCCGATACTAAAGACAGTAAAAGCCAGGAATGTGAAAGCACTAAGGTTTCTGACATCAGCAAGCGGGATCCAAGACTGAAAAGACATCTTCAAGATAAGTCAGAGGGGAAGGAAGAGGACGTCAAAGAAAAGAGGAGAAGTACAGAGAAGAAGGAAAAAGAGGAGCATAAGACATGCGAACATAGACCGGTGGGGAGCAGAAATAAAGTGATAAATGGTGCTGTTCAGAAACAAGATGTGATTACGGAGGAGTCAGAAAAACAGGGTGGGAAACAAGGAAGATCAAGTAGTAGAAAACGGTCACGGTCACGCTCTCCTAAGGCAAGATCACCATCTACGCATTCTCCAAAAAGACGGGAGAGGAGATCACCTAAAAGAAGACTTCGGAGTTTATCTCCTACTTCATCGACTCCTAAAATTGGAAAGATACGTCAGATAGGCCCTAAGCAGTCTCATGTTGAAGAAGGCACACAAGCAGCAAGAGATGAAAGAAATTCTAATAAGAGAAATGTTAAACAAGAGGTGCGTGATCCAAGGAGATTGAAAAAAGCCCAAGAAGAACGCCCCCAAGAGACAGCCACCCAACATTCTGCAAAAGCTTCTCCAGATCCAAAGGAGAATGCAGAAAACTGGCAGGGATCCAAATCAGGCAAGAGGTGGAAATCTGGTTGGGAAGAAAGTAAAAAGTAAGTTACTATCTTTTAAACAACTTCTGTGTGAAGTCAGCGGGAATTCTCCTGTTGGCTTCAGTATAGTTGACTTTGAGAGGCAGTGTTCAGATTGTTAAAATTGATAGGTTTAACTTATTTCTATTAGTGAAATACAGAGATGATGCATACTTAGATTCTAAGGTGATAGCAATGTTTTGCCATGATCCGTTCTAGTACAAGCCATTACATCCTGAATAACAAAATAATCCATATTTTACGTATATTCTTGTTTGCAGCTCACAGCAGAATGATGAACACCAAGCAGTTGTTAAATCCCCTCATCAAAGACATCGGGAAAACTGGCCTGCTGGTAAAGGAATTCTATCACCCCGAGCACCAAAGCAGCAACACCGGTTAAGTGTGGATGCCAATTTACAGATTCCCAAAGAATTGACATCTGCAAGTAAAAGAGAATTACTTAAGAAGGTAATACTAATAAATCTGTCTTCATAGAAATGTCCCAGGTGTGGGGTTTTTTTCTTCTCTCTTTGGAAGTCTAAATTTAAACTTTATATTACAGGCTAATGACCGCTTAACATCTGGAGAAATAACACAAGATGAGTTTCTCATGGTAGCTCATCAGATCCGACAGCTGTTCCAGTATCAGGAAGGAAAGCACAGGTGTAATGTCTGGGATAGCCCTACAGAGGAAAAATGTGGTTTAAAAAAGAAACCTCTTCTATCGGATGCAGAATTAACGTATTATGAACATAAAGCTAAACTAAAAAGGACACAAGTTCAGCATTCATTGTCAAGGCTTGATCTGTTGGATCCTGATGATATTTTGGATTATCATATACCTGATGCATTGCTTTCTGGAATAGAATGTGAGCAGGCAAAAGCCAAGCGGGGAGTACAGTTTGATAGAAAAGAACCATTTGCAGAAAGATCAAGGAGACACTCTCCTGTAAGTGGCACTACAAGACCTTTTGCTGAAAACCTGTCGCCACTTGAGAGTCGAAGAAGACTTGAAGACCAGCGTGCTACTAAAGGAGCAAGAGGTTCTGATCCTTATGACAGCTGGGGAGAATCGGATGAATTTAGAGATGCTCTCAGACAACAGGGGAAAAGTACAGCAGAGTTCCAGAAAACAGATGGAGATGCACTCTGTAGGTTTGATAATCGTGAAGAAAGACAGCTTCTTGGGCAAGCTGGTATGTGATTTTACTTTATTTTATATCTGTTAAGTAATTGACAATGTATTAGTGGTTATGTGACTTGTTCTGGTTTTTTTAGGTGGTCGAGAGGAGCCAAGGTCACCATTCACTGAACGTTTCAAAAGAGCTAGGTATGAAGATCCAGAGAAAGCACCGTTTCCAGAAAGTCCAGGATCAAGATTTGGAGGTATTGAAGCAAAGCAGAGGATAAGTGCACTGATGGAAGACAGACCTCTGTTTGATGGCTCACCTAGACCGACTGCTGCAAGGGTTGGGGTAGATGGACAAGGCAGTCCTTTTGTTGATGGTCCTGCTGGTTCAAGTTCCAGAATTGATGGGCCAGCTGGACAGGCTGCTTTGAGATTTGAGGGGCCTTTGGTGGGGACAGGTGCATCTCAGTTTGATGGACCACTGGCAGGAGCAGGGGGAGCTGGAGCCCTAAGATTTGATGGGCCACCGGGGCAGCTGGCAGGGTCCCTGAGATTTGAAGGACCCCCAGGCCAGGTTGGTGGAGGAGGTCCACTGCGGTTTGAGGGACCTCTTGGGCCTTTGAGGTTTGAGGGGCCTGCAGGGCAGCCTGTGGGTGGTGCTAGATTTGAAGGTCCTGGAGTTGGTCTCAGGTTTGAGGGTCCTCATGGTCAGCCTTCAGGTGGTCTCAGGTTTGAGGGACCTCATGGTCAACCTATGGGGCCTCGGGGTCAACCAGGGGGTGGTCTCAGGTTTGAGGGACCCCATGGTCAGCCCTTGGGGCCTCATGGTCAACCAGGGGGTAGCCTCAGGTTTGAGGGGCCACATTTGCAGCCATTGGGGCCCCATGGACAACTTGGAGGTGGCCTCAGATTTGAGGGGCCACATGGTCAGCCCATGGGGCCACATGGGCCATCAGGTGGTGGGCTCAGGTTTGAGGGGCCACATGGACCGTCGGGTGGTGGGCTGAGACTGGAAGGACCACGTGGTCAGCCGGGTCTAGGCCCTAGGTTGATTGATGGACCAGTACACCAGGGAGCTGGTGGACTTAGATTTGATGGTCCTCTTGGTCGGGCTGGTCCAAGATTTGATGGCTGCCATGGAGCTGGATTTGATGGTCAGCCTGGACAGCTGTCTCTCCTGCAAAGATTTGATGGAATTCATGGACAGCCTGGTCCAAGGTTGGCACCTGGCCAACAGGCACAAGCAAGATTTGAAACAGCCATACCTCAAAGATTTGATGGACCTCACCAGCCAGCCTCTAGGTTCGACTTGCCCCTTGGCCTTCAGGGTGCACGGTTTGAAAATGTAGCTAACCATCCTGCCTCAAGACTAGAAATGTCACCATATGGACAAGGTGGTCCGTTTGTTGAACATCCTGGCCAGGGCTACAATGGACCAGCTCATGGAATGCAGTTCCAGAGACCTGATATATTTGATGGTTCGCCTGGACCAAATTTCAATGGGCCAGCTGGCCCAGGAGCACAGAACTTCCCACTGAGAGCAGCTGGACATTACTTTGAAGAAAAAGGTCTCCAGGGTCCTCAGTATGGAAATTTCAGTAATATGCCAATGGGAAGTAATCAGGTAAGAGCTGATTGCATCAAATACTTCGCTTGCAGAAGTGTTTTTGTTAGAGAATTAGTAGGATTTCTTCTTGTAAAAATGGAATATTTTTCTGAAGGGTTGGTAGGCAGAGAGTCACTTTCAAACTAAAAAAGTCACTAGATAGTTTAAGAAGGACATGCATTGCTGTGTTTCAAGAGTCTTTTTTTAAGTATTAAAATACTGGATCTTTGCAATCACTTCATAGTTCAGAATATGTCTTTGAAATCATTATTTTCAACATCAATACAAAACCAGGTTATTGGAAGCCTTTGGTATTCTCATTAAATTTCAACAAAAGTGTATTCTGTATAAAGCATGAAAGATAATGTAAGTGATTACATGATACATGTTTAATTTTTCTAAGAAGTGTGAAGTTAGGACCAAAAATTGAGTTTTGGACCAAAATAGTAATTGTCTTTTTGCAGCTGGTAGTACTGGTTACAAGTAAAGAGATACCCATAACTTGGGGAAATTGAGGAAGACAGGGCCATTGTTGAACTTTCTTGCTCAACTGCGTTGTTGTCTTTTAAAATTCTTTTGGCACCATCTTGCTTTGTCAGTTCAGTTGTCTTTGCTGTTGTCTCTTGGAAACACTCTCTTCAAAAGGAGTAAATGATACTTTACAGTGGTGAAACGGATGTAATTTCTTGCAGTAGATGAGAGATTTTAAAAAGCATTTTTAATATTAGGGGATAAAAAGTGAATGTGAAGAGTTAACTGATTGTACAAAAGCAGGTAATGTGTCCTGCAGACCTCTAATGGGATAAAATCTTAAATGGTGTGTAAATCCAGAAAACAGCCAGTTAAGGAAAAAATTCTAAACCTTTTAATTACAAATGTGTTATAAAGACATGTTTTTCTACCTACAGCTTATTGTAGTGATGTGCTGAAAAGTCTTGCTTTTGAGATGTATGTCTGTACTGAACGCTCGTTCAGTTCCTGATAGGAATTAATTGTGGCGTTTATTAATAGACATTTACAGGTTACTTGAATTTCTTGAGGAGCTCTGTTCTGGTGAACATGAGCAATTTAAAAGGAAGTACTGTGTTTGGAAAATGTGATTATTAAGTAGAAGGAAAGGTGTTGTGGTAGGGGTTGGTTTGTTTGTTTATTTTTTTAATATTAGGCAAAATGAGGATGTGATCTGAATTTTCCTAGTGGAAAATGAAAATGGGGAAAGATTATTTATTAGGACTGTGGTCCTTTTCAATACCAAATTGATAAGGTTTATTCCTGGAAGGAGTCCAATATATGTGAAATTATTCAGAAACATCTAGAAGTTAATAATAAAATAATGTGAAAAGTAAGTTTATAATCACATAATTATACAAAGTATGCATAAGTGTTTACTTTCACAGGTTTCTCTCATGTCTGCTCAACCAGGACCTTATGGCCAAGGTCAGCAGTATTTGCCAAATCCTGGAAGTTTTGTCCAGAACCCTGCAGGTGTGTTACAGTAGAATTCCTTCTATTTCTTTTGGATTGTTCATTTGGTGGTAGCCACAAAAATGACCTTTTTTAATGTCCCAATTTCCTGGGTCTGTGTGGATCAAGGGAAGCCTCCTCAGTGAAGTGGCTGTGTAAATATGATGTCTGTAGCACCTTCATCTCTTAAGGAACTTTTATCAAACTCTGGAGGCTTTTGTTAGTTTTCATTTAACCATGTGGTTTGGGTATAAAGTTGTGCTGAAAAAACAAAAAAAATAGTTTTGATCTGTTTTTGTGGAAAGCATCAGTCTGCAGGTCTAGCTTGCTGTGCTGGGGTGTGCAAACATTTCCAGTGTATGAGTGGTTAGTAGTGAAAAACTTCAATAACATCGTAAAAAGTTAAACTGGGTGATGAAGTAGCTTGAGTGTGGGGAAATATCTATGTATGAATCCAGGATAGTCCTGCATTTCAAGAACCACCATCCAGTAGAGATCTGTGTATGAACAACCAGCTTAGATAGCAGTTCAGAATACATGATGAAGGAAGGGAAAATCTTGTTACGAAAATTCCCTGTTTCAAGGGGAAAAAATAGCCAAACACTAGATAAAGCAGAGACTTGGTAAATAATTTGTAACAAAGAATTAAAGAAATGGGAGGCAACAGGAAAATTGTGTTGGGAGATACACAGATAAAAATGAAGTTGATTTCTGATACTAACCTTTTGCCACCTTGAATGTCTATGTTCTTACCCAGGAGCCCTTTCCCATTCATATCCTGATAACCACCTTGGACAGGTTGATGTGAATGAATTGTTTGCTAAACTGCTGAAAACAGGGATCCTCAAATTGTCTAAAACTGATTCAACTTCAGCGCGTATGTAGATTTATTATGTTCTAACTATCAAGTCGATCCACAGCTCAAGTGTAAATCTGAGTATACAAACTACTGTGAACTCCTGTATAGGTTTTCTTAAACTGAACTCTATTTCTGGGAAGGAATTTAGTGCATGTGATTGGGTAAATTCTTAGTATCTTGTTTAATTTACATTTCAGCTATCCAGAGCAGTCAGTTTTGTCTTTGGTGTTGTGCTTTCGTAACTTGTTCTTGATTATAATCAGGGTCTTTTCATCTTCTGAAATATTTCTGTATCTGTGAACACTGAATTTTAAAGCCAAATACTGAGGTGAAAATTGTTTTCCTCATTTGAAATTCTGGCTTATTTTCTTTTATGCTTTTTTAAAATGGTGTCAGAAGATAACTTATTTAGCTCTTACACACTTGTGTTTGACCATAGTCAGATTGTCTTAATAATGCACGAAAAAAAAAAACTTTTAGGAGCACATAATTTCTTTCTGATGATGTATTGAAATTTTGATAAAATATCTTCATGGTTTCTAGAAGCGAATGAAACATCGGCTCAGCCGACTGCTGAAGAAGAAGATGATGATCAGAATGAAGATCAAAATGTTCCAGACCTCACTAACTTCATAGTCGAAGAACTTAGACAGTGCGTATAGTAGAATGGGCTTACAGTAGGAATAACAATGTGGCATTAGCTAGATAGCTCATTCAAGACAGTTAAAAGCTTTTAAAATATTATCTGTCACTTTGTGGTTCCGAGGAGGTTAACCTGCATTGTTTGATGTCAGCCTTGTTGGAGTTGAGAAAGGAGAAAGATGGAAATTTAACATGGGAAAACTTACCTTTACGCAAATATGCGTGTTGTTACTTCAGCGCTAAGGTTGTGATAGGCAGTGAAGCCCAGGCCTGGGCTGCATCAAAAGCTGTGTGACAAGGAAGTCAAGGGAGGTGATTTTCCCCCTCTGCTCTGGTGAGACCCCACCTGCAATGCCTCTCTGGGGCCCTAACACAAGGACGACATGGACCTTTTAGGAGTGACTCCAGAGGAGGCCATAAAGATCATGAGAGGGCTGGAGCACCTCTGCTATGGAGATAGGCTGACATTTGGGGTGGTTCAGTCTGGAGGGGAAAGGGCTCCAGGGAGGCCTTACCGTAGCCTTCCAGTACCTAAAGGGGGACTATGAGAAAAGCTGGAGAGGGGCTTTTCACAAGGCCATGAAGTGATAGGACAAGGGCAAATGGCCTCAGGCTGAAGAGCAGATTTACTGTATAGTAGGAGGAAATTCTTTACCTTGAGAGGATGACCAGGCACGGGGATAGATTGCTCGAGAAGCTCTGGATGTCCCATCCTTGCAAGTGTTCAAGGCCAGATTGGATGGGGCCCTGAGCAACCTGGTGGAAGGTGTCCCTGCCCATGGCAGGGGGGTTGGAAGTAGATGGTCTTCTAAGATCCACTCCAACCCAAACCATTCTATGATTTTAATTTTACTGCTTTGGTGGTGCTTTGTAAAGCTGGGCCAAATGAAGGCATTGCTATTTGTGCATTATTAGGTGAGAAAAGCTAGTAGGAATGAAACACAACACTAGCATGTTTCTCATGAATTGTTAATAAGAGCCCATTGTTTTTTGAATTGTTTAGGTTGATTGTGCTATGAAAATCAGGATGAAATGTAGTCATATTGCATACTTTTAACTTGGAGCAGATCCATGCTTTTTCCCGACTACTGTAGGCAAATGGAGCAATTTACTGAGACTTCTTAGTGTCTCTTTTTAAAGAAGTGCTAAGATTTTTCTCTCTTTTTGTAGGCGTTATGATAGTGTTATAAATCGACTGTACACTGGAATTCAGTGTTACTCCTGTGGAATGAGATTCACTACTTCACAGACAGATGTTTATGCAGATCATTTAGATTGGCATTATCGCCAGAACCGGACAGAAAAAGATGTTAGCAGAAAAATAACACACAGGAGATGGTACTACAGTTTAACAGTAAGTAATGCAGTATTTGTGTGGATAAATTACAGGCTGGATTCTGTGTTTTACTCCTACACGTGCTGTAGGATTGCAGCTGAAATTTGCATCATCACAGGAGTTGGTTGTGATAAACAGTGATGTCTTAGATAATTCAATAGTCCGCAAATGCCTGTCAGAATACAAAAGGCAGTTGTGTGATGAACAATGAACAGTTTAAAGCTGCTTACTGCACTGTTTTCATTCCACTGCAAATGGAATTTGAAGGATAGTGATTTTTTTGGTAAAAGAGTTTTTGAAGTGTTGCACTGTGAGAAAGAGTACACTGTGCTTATTCTGCATGTGGGAAATATTTCAGTTTTAACAAAGTAACATTTATTAAATATGATACTTTGGGATGTCTGAGTGAGAATGAACACTTTCCTTAGGACTGGATTGAATTCGAAGAAATAGCAGATCTAGAGGAGCGTGCTAAAAGCCAGTTCTTTGAAAAAGCTCATGAAGAGGTTGTGTTGAAGACACAGGAAGCTGCG
This sequence comes from Vidua macroura, assembly GCF_024509145.1. Lineage (NCBI taxonomy): Eukaryota > Metazoa > Chordata > Aves > Passeriformes > Viduidae > Vidua > Vidua macroura. Next base: position 80,056,547 of record NC_071572.1, on the reverse strand, counting down.
AAAGAGAAGGAGTTTCAGAGTGTCCCAGCTGGACCAGCTGGAGCAGTGGAGGTAAGTTTCAGCTTGCCAGATAGCAAGAATGTAGTCTTTTAAAGGCTTGTACTGTATTCTTCTTATTAAATGTAAACTGGAATATTGTACTTGGGCCTTTGTGCAGCCCCTGCATAGGTTGTGTGTTTGTGTAATGGTTGCTTCCCAGGGGCAGGAGTAGTAGAAACCTGTAGTTAAAAAAAATCCACAGCCATTGGCATTGTGTGGTTTTAGCAAAATTGAAATGGGCAAAGTGTGTTAATTTGCTGAATGTTTATGTAGAGAAAATAGCGTAGGCGATTTGTCCTTTGATGGCTGTTTGTCATTCAGATAACTACAGGATTTACGGGGGTTTTGGTACTTTCAAACACAAAAATTTCTTTTTTGGTAGCAGATAGGCCTTAGAAGAAAGAAATACCACAATTTGAATCTCTAACCAGTAGAGCTGTATTTTGATAGATGGTGTCGTAATCAAATACAAATGTTAGAATTACAATTTAGTTTTATGTGCTAAGTCTCTAAGAAACTACCTATGAAACCAGAAAGGCCTTTTTTAAAAATTTTAAAAAGCACCTTTTGTGCTGTAGTCTCTGGGTTGATAATTTTTCACAAAAGCACTAAAAAACTTCTGCCTTGTTTGACTTGAAATTGCAGGTTAAGGGGGAAGAATTAAGAAATACTGCCATAAATAAAACTAGTTAAATTGCTGTAATGGATTGTCTTACATGACAGTAAGACAGCATTACACTGTTACAAAGTGCTTTGCAGACTAACTAGCTAAAGTAGTAAAGCTTGCCTTTCTCAAGTAACAAACAGTATTCAGGGCCAGAGGGTGATCCTGTCTCTGCAAACCATACTCAATTTTTAATTAAGGTTTACTAATTATTAAAGTGATTTTTAAAGTGTAGAGGAAAGATCATGTTCTAGGCTTAATATACTTAATTTAAAAGAACCTTATTTGACTCCTACTAGGTTCTTGCATTTCATGTGTTCAGCAAATGGCAATAACATGATTTATCTCTGTTACTCCAATAAATTTTCAGAGCTGTGAAATTTGCCAAGAACAATTTGAACAGTATTGGGATGAGGAAGAGGAAGAGTGGCACCTGAAGAATGCTATCAGGGTAGATGAAAAGGTAATTTGATCTTATTTACATGTGATGCTAATTTATAGTAAAACCCCTGAAGAATTACAGAAAAAAAAACCTAGGAGGAGGTGGCAAGTGCTCTTTTTCTCTTGAAGGATTCCTACTGTAGTTTTTCTGGCTTCCAAATACACAAACATCTCTGCTTTTGGAAGTGCCTGAAATCCTGGTGTCATTGATATGGGCTCACCAACTCTCCCTTACACTGCAGTGCTCAAAGAAAAATGGATGTCTCTGTGTATGGGTGTAGGTATGGGTTCAGTTCTTCCTGCATGCAGCTGTGCACAGATAATTCCCAGCACTCACCAGGCATCTGTAATTCCCACCACTTAACAGCCTTCTGTATGATAACATTTCCTAAATAAACATCACAAAATCTTGTCACAGGTATAGTTGACACCATACTTAGCCTGTTCAGACCGTAGTTTCTCTAGATGAATTATGTGATAATGTGTACTAGACACTGTTCAATTCATTATCAGTGATCCTGCTATAATTTATTTTTACATATTTAAATGTATAACTTTTTTTTTCAGATTTACCATCCATCTTGTTATGAAGATTACCAGAATGTAAGTGAATCCTTCATATTTTTGGAAGCATTTTGCTTTCAGTTTGTTTGCTTCATCTCTTGACTTTGCAGGGAGCAGATGTGTTCAGAATGGGCCGCTCATTTCTCTTGCCAAAGACTTGGAGGCCTTGGGCATGGCAAGTTTATAATACAGAATTAGCTGAGATGCATTTCTGGTAGTGATGTACCATGACAGCTTGTGTGCCATAAAGCAAAGTTGTGGTTTGATGGATTTATTGTGGCGTAACGTGTGTAATCTTAGGAATTTGTAACAATGGGGTAGATGGGTATTGGTGTGTGTAACAAAATGTATTTATTTATTGTATTTATTATTGTATTTATTGGTGTGTGTGACATTTTTAATGCTTTGGGAGTTACACCAGTTCATGGTAATGTGTTAAGCATTTCATCACTTCTTGTGATACTTTTCAAAGGAATTGGAAAAAAAAGTAATGCTATTAAAAAAATGAATTTGTTTTCTTAAAAGCTTGACAGAGTAGAAGTTTGGATTTTTTGAGTGCCTGACCATCAACATATTTGGCATTTTGAAAACAGGCAAAAGAATAGGAGGCTAAAAGTGGTTATTTTAGTGTGCTAATGCTATGTTGACTTTAACTTTGCAGACATCATCATTTGATTGCACACCGTCTCCCAGCAAGACTCCTTCAGAAAATCCACTGAATATAATGTTGGACATTGTTAAACAAGAAACAGAAGAGTCCTGTGACTCACCTAAAATCAAAGAAGAACCTGATGACACCCCTCCTGCCTGTGCGGAAGAGAGCACACCTGCATCTACAGAAATCAAAACAGAACCTGAGGAGTCTGTTTAAATGAACTGCGGTATGATTTTTTTTTTTTTTTTTTTTTTTTTTTACAGAAGAGCTGCTGTGTTAATTCTGGAAGGCGGATACTTTTTATATGAATAAAATGTCCAATTGAGGCAGGGCCTCAACTACTGTTTGGTTAATAAATACATTTTTGTATTTGAAATTTCTTATTGCCTGCACAGTTTCAGGTGTCATTGTGTGAAAGTTCTGTAGATGCGTGAAAATTTAATGGTATATGTAAAAATGTAAAATTTTCACTTGTTGAAATGTAAATTATAAATAAAAGATATTTTTGCTATGTATGGAGTGTAATGTTTATGCACACCATCAAATAAATACAGTGTTTCTGTACTTTTTTCAGTTTAAAATTAATTAAAATGAATTTTTGCTTAATAAGATTCAGAAAAATGAAAGCAAGTCTCTTCCTTCAGTTTCCCATAGGTGGGTTATCAAGGGAAGGTGCTTCTCAGACAGGCCTAGATTCCTTGTCTTTTTAAAGTTATTTGAACAACCTTACATACCCAGATGTTTAAAAAACCAATTACAATAACAAAAGAATAAATCCACAGAAAAACTCACAAAAAAATTCTCGGTAGAAGGGGAAAATTTAACAAACCAACTGGAGTGCTTGATTGTGGTGAACACAAGTGCCAACAAAAAAAAATTAACAAACCAGGATGCCTGGTAGTTAAGACATTTTTAATGATACTTTTCCATTAGTCAAACAAATTTAATAAAGCTGAATTTTCTTCACGTTACAGGGGGGAATGAATGTAAGAATGCTCATTTGAAACATGGTTAACATTTTCTTTTTTGTTGCTTATGACTGGACTTAGATGGTAAACCAGATATCCTGAGATGTTAATATTTCTTAAATGTTATAAATAAAATGAAGCATATATTTGAGTGTGAGTCTCTTCCTTTCAGTGATGGGTCTGTGAGGCTGGTACATCTGTGGGAATTGAAATAAAGCTGTTTGTTTCAATATGCATTTGATGTTTTATTCACTCTGCTAGTTACAGTGTGTATTTTTAACTTGCTGGGAGCAAGACAGAAGCAAGACAGTGTACTGTCCTAGCATGTTACTCTTGCAGTGGGAATACCTGGGAGACAGAATTCCCCCTTAGTTTGTAAGTAGAAATAATCAGCAGTGCAGATGCTAGCTGCAAAAACTTAATGCAGTTTTTAAGATTTAATACTTGATTCTTCTGTTAAGGTTGGAGCTGTAGTTGTGAGCTTGTCCTGTTCTAGATACCAGACTTTAAAATGCTGTTTAATTAGAGACAGTCCAGAGGAACAAAAATACAATGGATCAGGGTAATGTAAGTCCATGCAGTGGTGTGTACGGCTGCTGGTGGTGTAGTGGGGTGTGTTAGTTATTGCAGCCTCTTCCTGGAGCAGGGATGTAGCCTGGTTCCCTGGCCCAAATATGATGCTTTGTGTCCTGGAATACTGTGAACTTCTAAATCACACCAACTGAAGTTCAGAGGAGACTGAGCAGAGATGTGATGTCTTTAAATATGTAGAAAGTTGTTCAGAAAAGGGAACAAATTACTCTGTCTACTGGAGATGGAACAAAAATGAGACCTGTAAGTTGCAGAAATAGGCCTTATGACAGCTCTTTAATGACAAAGATAATTAAACCCTAAATGGTTCATTAAACTCACTTGGTCCATGTAATTATCACTGCACACCTGTAAATCTGGAATCCTGGAAGCAGGATTCTGGAAATACAGCGTCCTTTTTATCCCCCCATCAAAGGAACCCGGCTTACCCCCAGGGTGCCAGCTGGTATTGACTAAGGGAATTGAGGAGCAGGATCACGTCACTGCAGGAAAGAAAAGAGGGTTAAAGATTCCCATAACGTGACTGGAGTCCGATCATCCAGAACACAAGCTGGTTCAATACCTCTTGCTCCGAGCATCACTGGGGAGTTCCGAGATGACAATTGGTACTTGTTACATTTCTCCGTGAGGGCTGTAGCCCGGGGCTGCCTAAAGGTGCGGAAAGCCGCGGGTAGCTGTAGCGCAGCCCGTGCGGCGGAGCCGGGCCCGCACCTCTCCCGCCCCGCCCGCCATTTTCCTCCGCGGGAAGGGCGAGCCCGGGGCTCATGGCAACGCCGGGGCGGGGAGCAGCAGCAGCTGGAGGGAGCTGCTCCAGGCGACAGCGCTCTGCCGGCCCCCTGTGCTGCGAGGGGCGGCTGTGCCCCGCTCCGGCCGGTGAGACCGCTCCGCCCGCCCCTCCTCCGCCTGCTCTTTCCCCCGGCCCCTCGCCGCGGGTGGCCGGCGGTCCTGTGGCGCGGGGCGGGACGGGCTCTCCCGAACCTCCGGGTCTGTAACACGGGGCTCCGCCGGGATCCACACACTGTACTGAGGAGGCTCCATATCCGCCAAAAGCGCGGGGAAAGGCGGTGTTTGAGGCCGGCCGGCCGGGCTCTCCCCCTGTCCCGGGCCTGGCAGCTCCGCCTCCGCCCCGGCGGGACGGGCCGGGTCGGGTCGGCGGCTCCTGCGGCCCTGCGGCTGCTGCCAACGCCGAGCTCCGAGGGATTGGGCTTGTGTTTTATGGAAACATCGCAGCACCTAAACTGTGCCTTTCCCTATTCCGAGCCATATCCTTCTTCACTTAATCTCTTTAATTGGATTTTGGGCAGGTATCGATCTCAGTGCTTTTACTGAATTATTTCTGCACATTGAACGAGTGTTTGATACCAGTTTTTGGTTAAAAAAAAATTGCACTAGAATTATGGAGCCTGCCCTTCGCTTTGAACATCAATGTATCTTCTTACAAAACTGATATTCACAGCTTTTTCTGAGCTTCAGTCCCAGGCTGCTGCCTATGTCTTGTGCCAAGAAGCCAGTGCAGCCACCCACCCTTGGCATTCGTCTCCATGCAGTAGTAAGTATCCAGAGGGAGAGGGGAGACAAAATTCTTTCTGCTGGTGGGCCTTGTTGTTTGCTTTTCCTCTGGGTTAAGGGAAAAAAAAACAAAAAAAGTTGCTTTGAACTTGCTGTACCGAAACATTGTGTTAAACACATTAGAACTTTGCCGAGCAGTGTAATCAGTACACAACTGTGATGTTGTGTAATTCGGCTGAAGTCTGTAACCCTCACTTGGTATAATGAGCAATTACATCCTTGGGGGAAAATTATGTCCTGGTGAAACTGTTCTTTAAAATAACCTAAACAACTCAAACCTCAAAAAATTAACTAGATGACCTCTTGAGGCCCCTTCCCGCTGGAATTATTCTGTGTTTCTGTGCTGCTGCTGTTTGTTTGTACAGTGTTTTGCAGGATGCAGTCCTGGTTTTGAAGTTTTCTAGGCTTCGTGCAGGGCAGTGATGCAGCCTGCCATGCTGGGGAGGTGGAGGTGGATCCAGCGGTGTGTTACAGCACAGACAGGGTGTGTTGCTGTCAGACTGGAGAGCTGGAGCTTCACTCCCTGCTCCTCTCTGTGGCAACCCTGAATCTGCCCGAGCTCTACTATCACACTACAGATTACATGAAAATAGGCACGGGTAAACTGCAGAGGATGGTTTTAATTATATCTAATGCTTTTTTACAAATATGACAAACACATCCGTGCAATATCTCTTTTATATTCTTTAATATTTTTTTACCTTGAATTGTGCAACAGTGCTAACTGCTACTACCATTTCTTCTCCACAGGTGGAGGCGGAGCTGAGGCACTAATACCTTGAGACTTTCAATTTTATGCTTTCTTGGCTTACTAAACAGTAGCCCAATTCTTCAGGAGTTCCAGCAGTGTGAAATGTAATCATAGCGTTAGTGCATTTTGGTACCGGAACGATGACTACTGCCGAAGGTGAATACTAATTGGTTTAGGTTCCTTTCATGTTTGACTATCTAAAGTTATCCCCCTTGGCCATTAAATCTACTTACATCTCATATTTCTGTTTACAAGTTTTGTCCAGGTATCAAGATGTTGCAAGGGGTTTGGATATGTAATTCTCATTGTTTCCAGTCATGTAGTTAATCAGTGAAAAGGCCTGAAGGGAGGACACAGGTTATTTGATTCCATGGCCTGGTGACAGAAGATTTTTCTTTTATCCTGCTGCTTCTACATTTTGAGTTTGATTCTGTGCCATGAATGCCAACTCTGATATTTCTTTGATTCATCACACATTCTCTATCTCTTAAATGTTGCTGATTTAAGCAGTGGACTAATGCCCTTTTATTACTCCTCACTAGTTGTCAAGAAGAAGCAAAATTACACTAGTGTGCATGAAGCAGTGAAAGCTGGGGATGTAGAACAGCTTGCATCGATGATAAGAAGTGGAGCCAGTATTAATGAGGTGGATGTAGTTCACAAATTCACACCCTTGCAGTGTGCGGCCCACTCGGGAAGTCTGGAGGTAAAACATTACCTTAATAGGCATAGCTGGGCTTTGATAAGTCCATATTTCCTTCTTTGGGAGAGGCTGAACATAGCATTACTTTGATCAGACTGAATCAATAATCTCTGCTTGTTTTTCGTATTAAATATATTCACCAAGTGCAGGAGTACAGGGTTTTTGATTTTATTTTTTTTCTTTCTGAAGACCCAGGCAATTTACCTAATCAACTACGCCATATTTTATGAAATCATTGCGTTTCTTACTCTGAGCAAAATGTGCCTTATGGCCTCCCTTTCAGACTCATGACCTTCTTTTGTGTCTACTGCATTTTCTCCTTCTCTTGAGACACCTATAAAATCCTGTAGGATGTGTAAAATGTTCTGAAGGTGCCTGAAACAGGTGAGAAGTGACATGAAAATATGTTCATTCTGCTTACCAATGTCCCATGCCTCATTCTCTGTAGAAATAGTCCTAATACATTATATTTTAATAAATGAAAATGTTGAATAGTGGTAGAGAAATCATCAGGTAATTGCATTAATATTTTAAACTTCCAGAAGGACCGAATTGCTGTGTTCAGCACAACATTCTCCTTCTTCTTGGAGCCTCCTTGTTCATTGTTCATGGCAGTCTAAACTTGAAGCAGCAAGGCCATTCATGTCCCAAAAGAAAAAATGTGAAGTTCTTGCTAGACTCAAGAATTGCTAAGTGCAAAGCTGCTTCTGGAATGCAGAGACACTGTCAAGAAAATGCTAATCATCATGTCAGCCCCAAAACCAGATTGCTTACCTACCCTTTCTGCCTCTATAAGTTCTGCCATTTTTCATTTGACTCTCCTACTTTGCAGTCAGTCTGTTGGACTTTATTGAATTACTGTCATCTGTTTGTCACTAAGCTCATTGGCAGAAATAGTGGAGGAAGCTGTAAGATGGCCTGAAAGAAGATAATAAATCATAGTAATATGTAATAAAAAGTTCTAACTGTTCCTCTAGCTGTCTTTGGATAGTTCATGAAGCTTTCCATTGCAAGCAATGATATCTGCTGGAAAAAGATGAATAAAACAAAACTAGGCCATGGAAGGATGAGAAGAGAGATGGGATTACATATGCCTAAGAAGCCTAATAAATTAAATGAGGCTTTAAATTTAGTACATGATCTTTTTCCTGCCAGTAATTTTAGCTGGAATTCATGTGAGCATGTTTGCATTGTTTTTTCCAAAGCTTTTACCTCATGCCATATGGATACTGTCACAGATTACATTTTAAATCTGGAAGAGTAAAATGATACTGTAACATTGATGCTAGGATCTGAATTAGTAGGTTATTTGCACATTTTGTACCCTTGGGTGAAACCTGGGAAGTGTAACTTACCCATAACTTCCTAATGCACAAATACCTGTTTAAGGCAGTATCTCTGGGGTCTCCTATTTCCATAAGGAAGTATTCCAACACTGTTTTTAAATGTAACTTTGATGGATAAATTCTAGTTGAAACGTGCCTTAGAGACAGGATGTGAATAATTAAGTAAAAAGCCCTTTGGTTTTGTTGAGCAGTGCCTTCAGTGGCTGCTCTGGCATGGAGCTGACACCGCACGTGTGACTGTGAGAGGCTGGACAGCGGCTCACCTTGCGGCCATCCGAGGCCAGGACGCCTGCATGCAGGTACTGCAAGTACTCTCAAGCCAAAGTTAGTAGGGCAGACCTTAAGACTGGACAAATTCATTATGAAAATCAGCTGAGGGAACCCCTCAGGGAGCTATGAGTAGCTCATCTCGATGTCTTGACATGTCAAATTAAATTAGTCATTTTCAAACCAGAGCACTCATTTGTGCTGTCTGTGCAAACAGATCTGTTTCGTGCAATACCAGACCCCTGAGGTCAGCCCAGAGTTATCCTGCTGGTCATCATAAACCATCCTTCTAGGAAATGTTTGCTTTTTCAGCTTGTGAAATGAACGTGTGCTTTGCATTTCTTTCAGGCCTTGTTACTGAACGGAGCGGACGCAGCAGCTCGGGACGAGCGCGGGTGCACGGCCTCGCACCTGGCTGCAGCCCACGGGCACTCGTACACCCTGCAGACCCTGCTGCGCACTGGGGCGGTGAGACTCCTGCCGGCCGTCCTGCTGCACTGCCAGAGCCCGGCGGCTTCTCCCAAGCAAAACTCTCCCTCGCTTAAACTGAGATTTAGGGCTGTAAATTAATTACTGTGGGGGAATTTATTCCGTGGGTAAATTTCCGGTTTTTTAGATTGTGATATACATTTAGGGACATGATGAAAAAATGTAGAATCAATATTGTGAGTAAATCACCTTTATCTGAGGATGTCATTAAATGAACATCAGGTACTGGGGTGATGGTAATTTTTTGCAGATGTAAAGGAGATATAAACTTAAATAAAGGTGCATATCTAAGGAATAATGACCAATGCAAGTCATTATGATGATAAAAACATGCCTAAAATGCACCTTTTCTAAGTGTATTAAGTAAAAGCAAGAACCTGTGAAAAGTACCTGTCTTGAAACTGGAACTGCATATAATGCATGAACTTTGAAAAATGTTATTTGGTTTCATTTAAATAATTTAACATAAAGAATATATATGGATTCCCATATATAAAATTTGTCTTGTGTCTTAGGATTCAGAAGTGAGTGAATTAACCTGCTACTTTCATTTTAGGATGTAAATGTTTCGGACAGGAATGACTGGAAACCTGTTCATTATGCTGCTTTTCATGGTCGCTTGGGGTGTTTGCAGCTTCTTGTTCGATGGGGAGCATGTGTAGATGATGTGGATAACAATGGAAACCTTCCAGGTATGTCAGGATAAATCAGATGTTTTTAAACCTTTGGTTTATTGTTGTTGTGAAATGTGATGATTGAACAAATTATAACTAATGCACAGCAGCAACATTTGCTATTTGATTCCATGCAATCAACATAGATAGCCCATTTTTCTAATGATGGGAGGTACTCTGTTGGTGACAGTATCCCATTCACTTCCTGCTGCTGCTAGCAAGGATGAGAGCTCACAAATGCTGGGATGGGGAGCAGGCTGAGCCTGACTGGGAGCAGGTGAGCAGCATCTCCTGTGTGTGTGATAGAGCTCGTGTGCCAGTGGAGGTCACAGGAGAAGGATAGGTGGAGGGAGAGGCAGTTTCATCTGCTAGGTGTTACTTTTTAACTTTGATAGTATGATGAGGTTCTGGTGTGTTTGCATGCAAGTTTTTGTATCCCACTGTTTCTTAATTGATTTTGTAGAACAGTTGTTTTCATTTTCCTGTGATTTCTTCATCTTGATTTCTGGAATACTGCTTTTTCTGGATTATCTGTACTTTCTTTTCATAATTATCAGTGTATTCACTTCAGCATAAAAATTTGCCAGTAATCGTTCCTTGCTTTTTGTATTTTCTCCAGTATCCCTCTCCCTAGCATACCACTGTATCCCTCTCCCTAATATACCACTCAATATCCTCTGTAAACTCAATGGTATTGTTCCTGTCTTGGATTCTCCTTGTATCCTTTTCCTTTTAGCATTTTCCTTCTTATGGTTTGTCACATTATTTGTTCCAAAGAGCATATGTTTTTCTCTATAACTTGTATAGAGTTAACTGTATAAATCCCTTCTTAAAACCTTTTACCCTCTACTAAGAACTACTTACCTAGGAAACAGATAGCCATGCTGTGTTTTCAAACCCGGGTCTTGTTAAGGATGTGAGGCTCCTGCATCCCAGCAGGAGATCTGGTGCACTAGCAATAAGGGGTCATGATGTGAGGCACCCTGGGGGGCAGCATGGAAGGCAGCTTTATTTGCGTTTGGGAACACTTCCCTGATAACAGACTTCTGTGGAGAGAAAGAAAGTGCCAGCACAGTTCTGCTTAAATGCTCTGTATAAAATGGTTAGTAGAAAACTGGTTTTGTTGTATTTTGACATCTACAGAAACTTGATTGTCCAACCTTTGTTCTGTTTCATTTGATCATATTATCTTCCAAAGGAAAGAGGACATTTTGGGACATGGCTAGTAACAGATTAGTAGAAGTACTGTGCAAACCAGCTTGTCTGCTTATGTAACAAAAGTGAACTTACTTAAATTATCTTTACACACTTCAGCTTCAAGATTAGCTGAACCGTGCAATAATTTTTCCTAAGAGAATACTGAAAGAAATTTTTTGAGGTTGCTGTGTCAGGCACCTGAAACTTAAAAATTGGCTTCATCTTTTGTATATGTGTGTTACAGCAAGGGGTATAACTATCTTTGCTAATTTCCTTGCTAATATTCTGGAAGAAAAAACAATTCTGTGGCTCATTCAATGTACAGAATGGGTTGTGCTTATTAACTGAACATTTCAATTTGCTTTCTCTCTGTATTCATTTTGGGCCATGTCCATGCTTCTTTTATTGTTCACTAGTCAAACTTATTCTAAATATTTTTCACAGACACAATTTTTTGACTTGTTAGTCTGGTTTTATAAAAGACAAGATGAAACACAGAAGTTGGTATCCCAACAGATTTTAGGTATCTGAAAATGGATTCATAAGGGTTGAGTCAGTTTTTCACTAGCTGACTTACCTTTAGTACCCTTCTTTTCCCTTCTCCCTGAGAACCTAACTCACTGACTAAAATTCAGACAATGGCAAAATCTGCCCTTATTTCAGTGAAGCTCAGATTTTAACAATCATCTGTACAGGGGTATTGTCATCTTGCTGTAAAACCAATGTCCATGACCTTTTAGAGCAGTTATGCTCTGGAAAGCTGTGGATGGTTTGGTTTGCTATTGAGAACTTGTGTGTGCCAGAAATGAAGTGACATGGGTTTTTTGAGTCCTGGGTACATTTTTTGTTGACTATGAAGATAGTGAGATTCTTACCTGGAGACAAATGAATCCTTTTGCCTCTAGAACATCAACCAGCTGTTACAGAGCATTTTCATGGAGTGATAGATCATAATAAGCATTTATTTGGCAAATTCTTCTCATTAATGGGATTAGAGGATATTACTTACATCAAACGAGTCAGCATGTGTTTGGTACCTCTTACTTTGTTGTAGGCCCAGCACTGTAGTAATATTAAATAAGTAAGCCTCTGCATAGCCTGAAGGTCAGGTGAGGAATGTACCTTCAAATATTTTGTCCAGTAAAACACCTATCCTCACTGTCCTCATTTTATAGGTGAGGTAACCGAGGGTGTGATGCAACTTGTTTGTGGTGGCACAGTAGAGCCTAAAGCAGAAATGGCCTTAGCTCCTAATCAAGGACACTGCTTGCTGTCCACCTACAAGGAATATCCCTGGGACAGCAGGGTCAGCGAGATCCATGTTCCTGGGGAAGTGAGGCCCCAGCAGTGCACTCTCTGAGCTAGGCCTCAGTGCTCTGTTGGGAGTCTGTTTTGTCTCCTGCAGTCAGCTCCACCAGGGAAACATCTTTGCAGATCCCATCCTTGGCAGCTTTACCTCCTTTGCCTAGAGCTGAACTCTGTCCTGGGTGGGAGCTGAACATCCACAGTTCAGCTGAGGCTGCTTTTCCCCTTGTGCAGTATTGGATGGCTCACGTGCTGGTAGATGAACCAGCTCTAACCAGTGGTGAGGGCATTGCTTTCTCAGTGGGCAGCAGGGCTCAGCTCTAGCACCCTTTGTTTCATTTGTGCTGTAGCACATCTGGCAGCAGTGGAAGGACACTTGCATTGCTTTAAGTTCTTGGTCGGGAAAATGGTCAGTGTTACGCACACTCTGAAAGCCAGGAATGACCATGGAGAGACTCCAAGGGACTTGGCTGAACGGTTCTACAAAGATAATATTCTGCGATATATTGATGGTGTGGAAAATGAGGAGGAACATCCAGAGACACAGGAAGGTGAGTATGGATCAAGATACACTTAAAAAAGGCATTATGTATAATTCTGTAGAAGTGCACAAAGGTGTACTTGTTATTTCAGGTCTGTGAAATTAATCTCTTCACTGTATGAGATACCTGTAGCCATAACGAAGACTTGTTTAGTCAAGTGTCTGGTGAGCACTGATGGTTACACAGCTGCATTTCAGCTGATTAAGGAGCATTATCCTTGCTACTTCTGAAGTGTCCATATATAAGTTGCTATGAGAGAGGTGAGCTGTGAGACATGTTCAGTAGAACTGCTGGTATCTGCTTGGAAACATGTGCCTTTTATTTTCAGTTTTAGCTTTCCCAGCTCATGATGCTGCTTTTAACGGGGACTTGTTACTGGTTAGAAGACTAGTGAGAAGTGGAGTAGTCAATATTAATGAGAGGAACAATAAGGGATCCACTCTCCTGCACAAAGGTCAGTAAATATGATCTGTGTTTCAGCTTGTTACTCTTTGTTGCTGATTCATTTACTTTGTTTTTCAAGTGGCTGCTTATCAGATAAATTTAATGACAAACAGCATCTCATTTCTTGAGGGCTTGGAAAGGCAGCCCCAAACCCCGTATTTTGTAATGTAGGTGTGCCTGGGTCACTTTGAAAACAATATAACCAAGCTCAAGTCAAGGAAAAAGAGCTTACAATGAAGAGAAATCAGCATCTAAACTGAAAACTAAGTAGCTCTGACATTTATTTACTATTTGTATATCGATATCATGTCAGGTTTGTTGGAATTAATCCTGATTTTCAGTGATGGAGAAAGAACAGATCAAGCACATGGATTCCAGCTTTGAGTGATAAGCAAGGTTGTATTCTAGCTATAAAAGTTTTTAATTTTCACTTAATTTAATGTAACTAAATAGTTATGATTTTTTTTTTTAATCAGGCAAGATGTTGCTTTTAGAAACATCTGGCTGGCTAAGTATAAGAATTATCTGTACTGTGGCCTGGGCCTTTATTTACTGAACACATCGGTACTGTGGGGATATATTGTAAAAACCACAACAAAGTCATTTGGTAGGATGCTGTGAAGAAAGGTAAACTTCTGGTTGACACTTTGACATGTAGTGGACTGCTGAACCAGAAAAAATGGTTCTTTTGTGTTTGGGGTTTCACAGTATTGTCTGAAAGAAGAAACAAAAGATTTAAGAAAGAGGGAAGCATATTTGTAATATGCTTTTAGCACATTTCTTACATTTCTTTTTGACTAGATATATAGTAGAATTTTACAAAACATAATTGAAGTTCCTATTAAAATAACTGATATGTAGCAATTTAAAAATTCCACTTTCTCTTCTCGGAATGATGCTGACCTACAGTTGTTTCATCCCCAGTGTTTACATGCTGATGATGTAACTTCATTTTCTTATCTCAGTAAGAAAACAAATATAAAAGATATCCAGAAGGGAGTGCTGTCAAGAAATGGATTTATTCTTCCTTGAGAAAATCAGTGTACAGTTTCATCTAGTCTTGCCAAATACCATCTTCCATAAGTGAGACATTGTTTCTGGCACCACGTGGTGGGAGCAGTGGCCATGGCACATCATATGTGTTAGGATGCTGCTGAGAGGTGCTGCCTTGAGTGTGTGCCCCAAGAAATGCTGTACCTTTGGCTCCAGCACAAAGCCCTGCTCTCTCTCCTGAGACAGCAGCACACACCATAGGCTGGGGCAGCCAGCTGTGTCTGACACCTGGGAACCCAAAGCCAGGGAGAGGTGACAGCTCTTGGCTGCCAAACTGTGACATGCAGGTCTTTCTTACTAGGGCAGCAGTTATTTGTGTGTCTTGTGCTCTGTACATGAGACTGGGCAAGTTTAATTTAGCTTGTGTTCAGCAAGAGCTGCCAGTGCATTTCTAGAACTAGAAAGAGTCACCAAACCACACTGCATGTTCTTCCCCAAAAGTCTGTGTACCCAAGTGATTGTCAGCATCTTGACACAGGTTCCTCTTGAAATAGTATCTCCCTTGTGGTGTCTTACTGAACCCAATTTCTGACATGTCAAATAATGGCAAGAGGAGGACATTTTAGGTTTGAAACACTTCAGTTGTATATAATTGACTTGTGTATGCCTTCCTTCCCTTAGCTGCTGAACAGGGGCATATCCATTGCTTACAGTGGTTGGTTGAAATGGGAGCTGACTGTGACATTACAAATGATGCTGGAGAGACTCCAAAGGATGTAGCCAAGAGGTAGCAGTACATATCCTGTAGCTCTGACACTTATTTACTTACTACTTGTGTATCAATATCATGTCAGCTTTGTTGGAATTAATCCTGATTTTCAGTGATGGAGAAAAAACAGATCAAGACCATGAATTCCAGCTCTGAGTGATAAGCAAGACTTTATTGTAGCTATAACCTTGTAACTATAAAAGCTTTTAATTTTCACTTAATTTAATTTTCTTTTTAGTGAGCTCAGACACAAAAGAGGAAAACTAGCTCATTTGCAAGAGGACAGTTTTGAGCCCGTATGCTCACAGTTTGCTGTAGAAAGTAAATGAGAAGTAGCAAAGGCCAGCTGATTTTTGCATTAATAAAAATAATGCAGATTCTAATGAGATTCAATTAAGAAACCCTGCAAAGGAAAGAGATGCCTGTGATGTAGGAGCCATTGTCATAAGATTCCATCGAGGCAGAGCTCATGCCATAAGAATACTACAAAAAGTAGATAGATAGTTGTAGTGTGTGTACAGTGCTTCCTTTAGTCCTGAAACCCCTCAGATAAATGGGAGGAGCATGGACAGTTTGAGAGTTTCTACCACATGTGTTTTTCCAGATTTTAACTCTTGTCTGTGCAGATTTGGCCATCTGGCAGCTGTGGAACTTTTGACACCAAAAACTGGAAACAGTAACTCTAGTGATGAAGAACTAGATGCAAACAACATCAAGTTTTTTGAAATACATGGTGTGGAAGGGAGTACAGATAGCAAAGAAGATTTAACCCTGGATAAAGCAGAGAAAAGGAATGCACGCGGTAAGCACTCTATATTCATCATTCCTTGTTTGCAAAAGTTATCAAGACATTATAGTCCTAACTAGGATAGTTCCTGCCAACTGCTCTGATCTTTTTCTTATGAGATGGTTGACAGGATATCAAACAAATTGAAATAGAAAGCACACAGAAGGCAATCAGATCATAATTGTTAGACCATTTTAATCCATGTTGGTGCAACAGTGTTGGATTGCTATTTCTTTTTTACATGTTTGCTGTGTAGGTGTCAGGTGTAGCTCAGTGTTTGCTGAACAGTGATTTCTGCTCTTATGTTTGTGAGACTTATTTTCCAGATTATTGGATTTCAGCATGACTGTCTTCTTGCATTTTACCTACCTAGAGAACTCTGTCTTACAGTAAGGGCCTATCACAAGATTAAAGAGCTTCAGCGACTTCTAGAAATTGCCTACAGCAACTACAGACAGCTGGGGGGAGTAACTGAAGAGGACAGGAAGATGAGAAAAGAAGAAAGGAAAGTTGAGAAGTAAGGTCATTCTGCCCTGCTAATGTTTAACTCTGTGGGGCCCATTTTAAATCCTCCTTTAAAGCTGATTTACACTCAAATTTGCATTTGGCCATTCTGTCTTTTCCACTTACCAACTTCAACCAGGCCAAAAGAAATGAACTGCAGCAATTTGCCTGGCCATTTCTAAACTTCTACTACCAGGATCAGCCCCATAACACAATTGCTTGATAGGTCCATGATTCTTGTGCAAGATCATCTGTTCAGTTATCAGGTTTTTCTGCAGATGCGTGCAGTAGGTCTGCTAGCTTCTGGCTGTTTTATTTCCTCTGAGGATGCCAAAGACATGTATGCCCTTCAGGAAATCTGAAAATAGGCAATAGTCTTAGGATGGTTTGGATGGAAGTGCATATGCAGCAGAGATTATTCAGTGACTTGCTAAAATTTCTGTTCATTGGCAATATGTTTCTGTGCTCAAGAAAGGATTAGCTTGTATCCAGACCACAGGAAAAAAACTATCAGCAAACCTGCCTTTGCATGTGAAGCATTGTTCATAAGATCTAATTCTCAATGTCTCTATTAAATCAATGGTTCTGTTAGGCTGGTCAGGTGATTTGATGGACAGACTGTCTACATTTCAAAGAAAAGGCTATCAAAGATATAGAGATTTAACAGTACTGCAGCCTCCAAAGACAGGCCTGTCTCCAACTCTGCCAAAGATTTGGCTGTTCTCAGTCTCTGTAGATAACCACTTCCATCATGTGTTTGGGCCAACCCAAACCACTGTCTTTATTTGGTCACTGAGAGAATACTGTCTGGGGGGCTTATATGCCATCAAGAAGACAGCAGACTTAGGAGTCTGTGGATCTGGAGCAGATAATATGTGTCACAGATTGCAATTAAGTACTTTGTTTTACAGCCATATCTGAGCCAGGAAATTGAGGTCAGAATTTCATTTGGTTCCAGGTCACTCTTTGACTCAGCTCATGCTGAAAGTCCATCTTGCTTAATTTGATATGTATACAGTAGGTAACAGACGCCTCTGTCTGAGTTAGTTATCATAAGCTCCTTTTTCAACTTCTTGGAGAGATGTAGGCACTTCCAGGGCATAATTAGACATATTTCAGGATGAGATTCATCACTTCTAGAAGTGTCTCTCCTGGTTTTAGAGAGGGTGACCAGCTTAGATGTTGATGCCCACATTGAAAAGTCAGAGCAATCTGGTTTTAATGATAGAAAAGTTACTGTTGAATACTGACAGGAAAGATCATTTTGGATAGAGCAGCTGCTCAAAAACTAGCAATGTCTATTAGAAGGCTCTGCTGGGGCTCTTTAAGGGGTGTTGCTTTTTGTGGCATGTGTGGCTAAACTAGAAAAATGGTGAGGTTCTCTGAAGGGTTTCTCCCACCTGTGAAGGCTAGAAAGCATCCCTAGCCCCACACTCTTCTTTTGAAAAGAAATGGGGCTTCTCAGAATACCTGCCTACCCTTCTCAGGGTACCTATCTGTAGATAAACCCCAAGGTGCTTGTATCATAGGCCAGAAAACCACATTATTGATAAAATACTTAATGACAACACTATTTTGCTAGATTAAATGCAGGAGTTGCCACTTGGGAAGGCCACTGTAGCAGATTTTGAAGATTTCTGCTTTAGTCCAGGTTTTTTGGCTGTAAGAGGCCTGGTGTGAATCACTTCACAGTGCTTTAACCAGGGCTCGTTGCAGGAAATTGTCATCATGTGTGTGCCACACGGTTTGGGAGCTGTGCCTCTTTAATTGGAAGCATGGAAAGAAGTCAACTGTCCCCTGAGCACAGGCCATTCTTGCAGTGTCAGTAAGGCTGACTGGTAGCTCAAAGGGCCCGAGTCAGGAATTCCTCACTCTGGGAAACATGGAAACATGGTAGGTCTTGCTGAGAGCTTTCCTCCTGTGCTGTTTGAATGCATAGGACAGATTTCTCCCCTTTCCTTTTACTGATCTTCCATCCTTTTGTAGCTGTGATAATTCATCCTGATACATGAGAGAGCCAGCTCAACTCCAGAGACTCAGTTTATGTGTGAATTACGTGTCAGCTAAACAGTTCCAGGAATCTCAAATAATTTAGGAGCCGCTGAGGGTGTAACCAGTGAGATCTTGTGCAACTGTGTATAAGCCAGTCATGCAAGCTGTCATCTGAGTATTCCTCATCCGTGCCTAAGCCAATCAATAGGAAGGATGTAGAAGTACCAGATGTGAATGAGAAGGCTGCCCCTGACCTTTCCAGAATGCTGTCGGCTTTGTGCTTTTTCACTGTTTCATAATTTCGTTGCTGCTCGGGCACTTCTCCCTCCCCCGCAGCTGGAGCTTGGCCTGGTCACAGGCAGCGCGGCCCGGGCTCGGTGTGTGGGCAGACGGCTCCATCTCGTGGTCCCATCGCGCTGAGCACCGCTGGCAGCCGAGGAAGGAAAGCTGCTGCTCAGCGCTGTCACCAAGGGTCCGGAGCCTGAGCACAGCTGGCGTGAGGCGTGCTGCGCTGCTTTCTGCGTGACTGACCTGTTCCCTGGCAAAGGCACTGCGCCACGTGGAGCAGCCGGGGCAGGTTTGGATGTACTTCATGCTCTGCTTGTCTCCTTTGCTTTTGGCAGGGCTGTGAGGGAGCTGGAGGCCCAGCTTGAATATGAGCGAGTCAGGCGGGAGAAGCTGGAGAGCCAGCTGGATGATTACCGTGCTGAGATAAACCAGCTCCGAGAGGGCCGAGGGAAGACACGCCCCGCCTCTGCTGCCTCCGCGGTGAGTGCCACAGCAGCTCCCCGGGCGTGGCACAGAGGCCACTGCCTGTTGCTTGTGTGCGTTTGTTCCCTCTACTAGAGGGCACAGTGCTAGGAAATACTAGAGAAGATGTGCTACAGCTTTCAGCTCGGGATGCTGAAGTGAGCAGGAGCCCTTGTCTGGCCTTGACCCTGTCGCTGCTGTGAAAGGGTATCGGTTTCTTTCTGTACCCTGGCAGAGAAGCACTGCTGTTCACCTAAGGAGTGGGCTGATCCCAAGTACTTCCATACTGCATATCCAGTGACTGGCAGTTCCCCTTGGCTGAGACCTGGTGTCTGAGATTGAAATGGTGCTTCAGGAGAGGTGTTGTCACCACCTAAAGGGCTACCCAGCCTGCATGGGTGTAGAGATCGCTGCCATGGGTCCCCAGAGAGGGACAAAGTCAATAACAGGGACTTGATCCATGTCACAGTGTCTGGAGTCAGTCAGGCATACTGAATGAGAGCCCAAGATCTCATAGAAAATTCATGGAGAGAATTCAGTCTGTTTGGGAAAGGAACAGTACGTGCAGCACTAGAAGTTCTCAGACAGAGGTTCTATTTTGAATTAAAAATTAAGCTCTTATGATAGAGACATAAGAGGGAAGAGGACACCAACACTGCAAGCAGCTAATAGATGATGATGTTTCTAATTTTCTAATTTTTTACTTTTCACCTGTACAGGCAATAGATGATGGTACTTCTGTTCTTTCAGAGCATTTTTTATTTCCCAGACTATTTTCACCTTTTCAGTCAATTGCCTCTGCAGTCCCTTGTTTTTGTGCTTCTTGGTGGAATCTCGGTCTCTGATGCTAGGTGCCGCAGCTGTATTTCATAGAGGCCAGCTGCACTTTTTCAAGGATGTTTCTGCTTCTCAGCCTTGTGATTGCCAGGCTGGCAAACATTTTCTTTGTCAGTATTTTTCATTAGGCAGGTTTGTGTTTTTTTTTTTTTTGTAATTTTCCCCTTCTAACCAAGCAGCCTTTCTGACTGAGTGACTGCTACAGCCAAGGGACCTTCAAGTCTCACACTGCTGTGCTGCCATCCCATGCCCTGGGACTATGCTCTGCCCTCAGCTTCAACTCAGTATTCTGTGGTTACTCCCAGATTTTCACATCCTTTCAGTGGTTGCTGTTAATAGCTGCAATGTTCCTTGTTTCAGGAAGCTGAGACAATGGCCAAGTCTTGCAAAGATGAAAATAAAGAAGCAGTCAGCGTGCAGCCCAGGAGGAGTGCGACTACACTGAGGAACGAACCTCAAAGGAGGGGCAGCAGACTGGAGGTACAAAAGCAATATTCCAGATAATGTGAAGTGTTTGCACAGCCTAGCTCCACCGATGAGCTGTGGGTCTCTACCTTTCACTGAACTGCTTTTAGTTCTCTAGTTCTCTGGCTTAACAACAGGAAAGTCACAGGCCCTCATAATTCTGAGGAAAGTATCTCCATTCACTGGTCTATTTTGTACTGCCACCTTAGGATGGAAAAAGTGCACATTACCTCCTAGCATATTTGGTGTGGAAGCTGAATAGTGGATGCGAAAATTACTTCTCAGCTGCAGAGAGGTGCCAGGCCCCTTGATTTTCATCTTTAGTCATTCCTAAAGAACGCAGGAAGTGACTCCTTTGTGAGGTGCCAGATGACCTGCAGCAGTCAGTCTCTTGAGTCTAACTCATGACTGAAGGGTTTACTAAGTTATGGGGCAGCTTGTAGTTAGAAATAGCAACCCTGACCTCTCCTCCAGACCTAAAAACCATTTAATGACTACACATATAAAAGCTTTTCTAACAGCTGTCTGCTCTTGTGAAATTGTTTTCCCTCTGGAACCCCAATTTTGAGACTTACAAGGTAATTATTTTAGTGTGTCGGTCCTGATCTGTCCTCTCCCTAGTACCAAAGAAAACTTAATCCCTGAGAATTTCAAAGATACTGAAAAATAAAAATCCATGGTTTTGTGTGCACCATGAAGGAGAGGCGTGTTGACTTACCATATGTCTTGTATCAAGACCCTAGTTCAGGGTGTGTGAAATGATGGTTGTGACAAGCTGCACCAGATGAGCTATTTCCTGCATCACCATTGGTGCTAAACTTTCATGCAGAAATTCTCAGATAGCCAGACAGCAAATATAAGAAATTAATTTTATTTTCTTGAATTATGATAAATAATTTAATACAGAGAATATATATATTGGCAGAATACCAGCAAGTTCAACTGTAAACAGAATAAAACAGCGATAAAAAAAAATTGCCAGTAGTCAATACTACAATAGTTGTTAGCCCATAAAAGGCCTATTCTTACTTCAAAGTTAATCCAGAAAGACTTAAAAAAATATTATTATACTAAAAGAATCAAACCAAGCATATGCATTTGTACTCAACAATATGGAACTGCTTCAGTTTTGGAAGGCATCCACCTGTGCTGCAACTCTGCAACAGGAGCTGTCAAGTCCTTGCAGAAGGCAGAGTGGTCAGGAGGGTCAGTGTGTCCCACAGGATTACTAAAGAGCCTGGAGGCGGATCACGACCACCACCACCCTGGCACCAGTGATATTTTGAGTATTTCCGTATTAAAAGCCAGATGCTAGGCCCAGAAAATATGTGCAGGTTTCTTAGAAATACTCTGCACTACTTGAGGGGGGAAGTTAAGAGCATTTATCTGCCCCAGGGCTGTGCATTTTCCCTTGGAAAGGCAAAGACAGAGAAGTTTTCCCATTCTTTTGACCTCTGGGCTTACAGAAATTGCAGGACATACTAAAGAAAATCTATAGAGACATTCTCTACATGAGATTTTGAATTAATGTAAATCACTTTTCAAGGAAAAAAAAGGGTTCTTTAGTAAAGGCTCAGGAGTGTAGATAAAAAACCCAAAGGGCCAAGCTTCAACTCATCAAAAAAGTGAGGCAAAATCCTGAACCTATGTTCAAGATTAATTTACCTCGCTCAGTTTAGGTAGGTTGAATCTGGTATTAGCATACCCATACTGGGAGCTCTAATTTGGGAATTGTATTCCCATTTCAAGGGAAAATGTTTAATATTTCCAGTTTGAAATGAACTGGGAGTGAGAATTTTCCAGAAAGAAAACAAATTTAATTCTAAAAGATATTAGAATAGCTTAAGAAATACTTTGAAATAAATACAGTATTGAATAGGAGGCAATGAAATATTACTGTTTGGCTGCTTCCCCCCATTTATTTTGATCTTTATTATTACATATTCAGAAAACACTTTTATTATACAGGAAGAATATCAAAACCAAAAGGTGCCAAGGTTATTGTCAAAGCAGTGTTGCCTGGGTGGCCTTTTCTGTCTGTATTTAGTGCAGTCATTCCAAGCAGATCTATTTCCAGAACCTGTAAAACCCCAGTGCTATTGCCAGGCAAGTGAACACTGAAGCTGTTAAAAAAACCAAACAAAACACAAAGAATAATTAGCTGAATGCTGTTTTACCACTTTATCCATAGAGGAAATTAGCTGCAAACAGATGGAAGAATTAACAGCTCTAGAGCAGAGCCTCCTAAACCTCCCAGATTGCTGCAGGTGCGACAGAACAATTCCAGAAGCCAATGGCTGGTCTCAGATGCCGTACCCTGCACAGCAGCAGTGCTGAGATGGAAGGCCCAGTGCAGCAGCCTGAGGAGCCATGTTTTCAGGGACACATCCCAACTATGCTGAATACCTCAGAGCACCACAGGCTACAGGGGCTTGTACTATTGTCACCCAGCTACTGGAAACTGCACTACAGCAGAGCTGGCTACACCAGGGCTCACATTAGACATTCCAGATTTCCCATGGAACCAAAATGACAATGAATTTGAAAATAAGCTGTCAAACACGGCAGCAGTCCTGAAGCTTGATGAGGTGTCTTTTGGATTTGTTATGCTGCTGTTTCAATTAGAGTTAGAATAAAGCTAATTACATTTTCCTTTGAACTTATTCTCACTTCCAAATATAATGCATTACTCTTTTTATCCAGCTCCTACACAAAAAAAACTTCACTGGTTATGTACATACTGAGAAGACTCATCTCAAATTATGTTTCTGAACAAGCAAAACAAGCATTCTGAAATTAGCTCTGCTTGGCAGGGGAAAGTACAAGTCCTGCCACACAGAAACTGTGTGTCTGTGGAGACACAATGGGAGGCAGAACTGGTCACTCTCAAGACCAGTCCTGAAAGACAGCAAACCTTCAGGGTAACGTAAATGACCTCAGCAAAACTTCTGTAGCAACTCCATCACGTCAGTGGCTGCTGCAGCAAGCAGAGGTACTGTCAAACTGGGTAAGGTATTTAGGCTTTTTTTTTTTAAACCATGTCCATATTTGTCCTTATCCCAGTTCTGGGCACAATCCTAGTCCTACTGTGGCATGCCCCCAACTCTTCTGTGTTCTCTGTCACGTTTCTTCCAGCTAGAGAGGGAAAGAGAGATCTCCTCTACCCAATCCCAGTCGTCTGCTGCTACAGCTGACCTCATTTAGCATATACCCCTGCACAGAATTTTATACAGCCACAATCCAGTATCAGTACTCACCTCTTTGCCTGTCACATACCTGCCAAATAGCGAATGGTATCAAGTTTATTCGATTCCATGAGTGTTTTTAAGGAAGCTATTTCAGTGTCAATTTTATTACTGATTTCTGAGATAATGCTGTTGGTATTTGCATCCTGAAATATTAGAAGACAGCATATATTTGACAATGGTCTCTAGCCCCTTCACCTTTCCAAAGCTGAACTAAAATACCATGCTACCAGCAACAAGAAAATTTCCAACCTATCACTGCTAAGAGACATTAGAAGACAGAGAAACTTGCTTCATACAATCTTGGAAGATTGCTGAAGGGATAGAGACAGACAAGAGAAAACTTCAGTGATCATAGAATCACAGACTGGCTTGGGTTGGAAGGGACCTTAAAAACCATCTCGTTCCTACTCCCCTGCCATGGGCAGGGACACCTTTCACTAGAGCAGGTTACTCAGATCCCCTTCCAGTCTGGCCTTGAACACTGCCATGGATGGGGAATCCACAACTTCTCTGGGCAATCATATAGTGCCACTGTCTTGCCACTGTCATGACAGACTTTTGTTTCTGATGTGCCAGTGCCTCCTGAAAGAGATATTCTACAGTACACAGAACAGTATTCCTGCATTTCTGAAAAACAAAGTTTTAAGCATTCACAAGGCATATCGCAAAAATGGAAGATATGCTCAAGTTAGGACATGGTCCCTCTTCAGCCCCTTAGACTTTGGTGTCCTCTAGCTGCTTTGGGACTTCCAGCCCTTGAATTGCTTGGCTGTAGGCACCTGCACCATCCCTGTGGTACAGCACATCAGCTGACACTGGGAAAAAGGAAGCTTGATAGCTCACATCCCAGCTGTGCCAGCCTGTGACAAGGTACTTGGGAAGTGAGGGACAAGACTGGAATGCCTCCCTCTGCTGATTGGAGTTTAGTGTGGATCCCACAGGCAAGAAACACCTGCAACAGCCCTGAGTGATAGAGCCTGGCTTTTTGCTTTACCACACCCATAAACGTATTAGCTTTCAGCAAAGTTTGGGGTTTACATAACACGCAATGCATAACTATATCCTGCTTTGTTCAATACTTACTTTTTTATGAAACTCTGTAGTTGCTTCCATCAGTTTCCTCTCCTGATCTGTAAACTGCGAATAAAAAATAAATCACAGCTATACCAACAGAAACACAACACAAAGCTAATAAGGGCATCTCACAGACCAACTTACCATATCTGTCACCCTGCTCCTCTCCAGGTTTATGTCTAGCTTGCTGTCAGCTCGGATTTTACCGGTTTCAGTCTTTAAAACAAATTAAGATTATGAAAATAGCTATTTATTCTCCCTAATGGGAGTGTGTAGGTACTTGCTGTTTACTTACCATTAGCTGCTGTTTAACTTGATCTAATTCAATTTTCATTTTCTAAGGGCAGAGGAGAAAAAAGATTCTTACAAATTCAGGAAACATAACCAAATGAATCAGTGATGTGTTATCACTGCATCCATGCATTTTTCCCCACAATGGGGAAATTTGTTCTTGATTAAATATCCTAACTAATGTATTTGGATGCACAGGCATATATAATCTGCTGGGATTTTGTTCAAAATAAAGGAATTATTTTGTAAGAATTATGATCTTGTTACTCGGAGTCTAAAGACAGCAGAGAAATACCAAAATACCATGAAGTAAAAGCAAAATGTGTCTCAATCACCAAATTAATTAAATTGCTGCAAAGGAATGGCTGATTCCTCTACCTGCACTATATGGTTAATGGCCAGAAACTAGCAGTTACCCTTAAATAAAGTTACAGAAGATGAAAAAAATGTACACATCTTAGAATCCTTTACAGAATATCTGAGCAGGTCATAGCACGTGAAACATATTTTTATGTGATCTCTGAAGTTGTAGCATACAGACTCTTCAATTCTGATTAAAGCATCCAGAATTACTTTTACATTTATATTTTGTTCACAAAACTGTACATCAGGTAAAATGCAACAAAGTAAATTGCTTAATGAAAATATGTATTAGTACCTCATTTTCTGCTCTCAAGTTTGCAAATTCACTTTTCTCCAGGATAACCATATCTTTTCGAATCGAGTCCAAATGTGCCATTATCTGCTGTAAAGTTATTTCCTTTAAAAATAAAACATGCCATTGATTAAGGTGCATTCTTTCTGTCAAGTAAAGAAAAAATGTTTAGGTCTGAAATGATGAAATTAGCTACTGCAAAGCACAAAAGTGGGGAGTCTCCCTAAGAAGAATGTGAAAGAAACAGACAATTTAATACCAGCAGTTTGTTTGAATGACTCAAGTTTTCTGCTTTTTCTGTTGCTTTAATACACCAACTCTGCACTTAAGCAAAAAGGTCAGAGGTGTTAGTCCAAGTAGGGATGAAATGAAATGTACCTGAAACTACAGGTCAGTCCTGCAGTCTCTTCCACTTTCAATGAACATTCAGTAGCCTCAGAAGCATTAATTGTTGATCTGAATGCAGCTCTTACTAACCACTTCCATTTCTTGCCTACAAACCCAGTGAAAGCCAAAGACTTAATGATATGAGTATTATACTGCCAGCTTCAAAGTCTGATGGACAGAAGTAAAACACTGCTGAAATGCACTGAGAAAGCTTTCCTGGGGTTCGAACTAACAAGTTCAGAATTCAACCACTACATATAAAAACAGGAAGAAACCCAAACCAGAAAATAAAGGAAGAAGCTCAGTATTTTAAAATGGTGAAAGCAATATCCTTCACCCAGCATATGGAAGTTACCCTACTATTTAGCATGGAAAAGACACATTGCTGTGGGATTCTCTGATGCACAGTGATGGTTTTGATCATTGCTCCAGAAGGCTATGCAGGCTGAAATTATGTGCTATTCTTCTTCAATTACTTAATGTAATTAAGCATTCATTGCTATTTTATTTGAACTGCTGAGCCTTTCTTCTAAGATTTTTATCTTACTGGCATTTACTTGTAATAAAAGTTGTCTAACTTTTTTTCCCCTTCTAAATCACAGAAGAAAACAAGAATTTCTGTCTCTGTGATTTTCTTTCATCAGAATGAAAACCTTTCTTTTTGAAAATCCTATTACATGCAAAGCATCCTGAACAGAATTGGCATGGAATTGCATTAGACAGAAACACTGATTTTTATAGTGTAGTTAGTATTGATAATGAATATTTTAAGATGGCATGAGGCATATTAGCTCCTCCGTGTAAATGCAACCAAAGTTTTCCCAGGAATGGTAAAAACTTCTTTGTGTTCAATTAAGTAGTCAGACTTCAGTGGAAGCAGGTCAGGCCCTATAACTATCTGTTAAAATCCCAAGTGAAACTTAGGAACACCTGGCACAGGGAGGTATTTATAGTACTAGAGAGAGCTGCTCACTTGTGTTTTAAAGATGCAACACAAGCCTTTACAGCTACACAGCACAGATGAGGTTTTACCTGCTGGGCCTGTGTAACCATGTCCTTGTAGACGGTGTCTAAGCTGACATTAGACAAGGTCATCAACGCTGACACGATGGTCTGTGCTTGCTCCTTCCCAAAGCCTAGGGGATAATTGAAGGACGACAAGTTAAGGTGGTATTAAAATCTGTATTAGGAGCAAGAAATGCTCAAGTGCCAGACCTAACCACAGCAGCACATGGGAATTCACACAATGACTGGGAACTGACAGCCAGGAGCCAGGCACTATGACTTCAGCTAGAAAAAACTTAATGCTGCAAAAATCTGAAGCACAGCACCTTTTAATGTACTGGAAGTCTAGACATGCAGCTGAAAGAAAGACCAAATTTCTTCATACAAGATCCAGCCGTTCATGCATTATAAAAATAATTCAGCAAAACTTTACTTCATAATGACCTTTCACAAATTCTGTTAAAACCGAACTTACCTTGAGCTACAAAGCATGCATTCTATAGAGTAATAACAAGTAATTCTGCATATATTGGAACTGTCCTGCAGAGATTTTTATAGTGATCATAGGCAAAACTGATTTTTAAACTGCTGCATCCATTGCCTGCAGAATTAACTCAAACTGGGATTTTTGCTTTCTGATGATAAAAAGTACACTTTGTCTGTAGCTTGGTGTAAATCTGAAGTGCTACAGATGATGCATGGTGAATAATGGGGAAGAAAAATTGCTCTCATTTTAGTCAGATCTGGTCAAGTGCTGAGAGCTTTTGCCCTAGAGATTTATTTCCAGCACTCTGACTGATATGTTGTGTTTCAACTACCCCATTCTATAAAGTGGGGTCAATTAACATCGAAAAATGCTTTTAAGGTACGTTATTTAGAGAACTATGCCACTGCACCCTTCTAAAATACTGGTACTGTATCTGGTTTACATGTCTAAAAAAGCTACATGTGTTTTACAACAGCTTCTTTCCACTACAAAGTGTGATAGTATTGCTTCAGTTTGTCTGAATTTTCAGGGCTACTTAAGCTCTTGCCAATTTCTGATGTTGTTCTTCCTCCACAGCAAGAAATTACTGTGTTTTGTGAAAGTTTAGAAAATGAGGAAAAATATATGTAAGTAAGAGACTGAAGCCTGAAAACTGCCCAAAGCTTGGGAAAAATTAAATGGCTCTCTTATTTTTGTGGTTTTACCTATAAAGACCTGTCACCATGGTAGAAGTATTTGAAGAAGTTATAGAACAAATTAAACTGAATAACAACTGGCACCAGACTTCACCCCACAAGTTCTAAAGGAACTTGAAGAAGAAATTGCTGAATCAGTCTCTGGGACAAGTAACATTTCACAGCCTACTGTGGAAAATAAAAGTGCCAGTTTTAAAAAGCAGTTCTAGAGAGATGTAGGGAAGTGCAGGCTGTCAAGTCTGACAAGCATGATAAAAATAAACATAGTTAGCAGATTACTCTGTGTCTTTTAACTACTAACACATATTATTATTAGACCCAAATAGTGGAAACAATCCTAACCTCTGACAGTACAAAGCTTCTACTGTCACTTGGTATTTTAAAAGATAGTTGCTAGTCTGATGAAGAGATCAGCTCAAAGCTCAGCAGGGATGAATAAAGCAAACCAGACCCTTTGAATGACTAGGAAAAGGAACTGAGAACACAACAGTGGACACAACATTACTTTACTATGCAAATCCATAGGACATTCAGGTGTCAAGTAATGCCAGCACTGTTCCCTGAAAACATGAAATGGAAAGGAATGTGACAGAAGCAGAAAATATTAACAGAAGGTCATAGTGAATAATCAAAAATATGGAAAATCTACTGCTTCAGGAAAAAAGCAACAAGCTAGGATTCTTCTGTTTGGAAAACGATGGGGCAGTATGACAGAAGTTTGCATAATCCTGAGTGACACGAGAGATTCAATGTTCACTCCTTCCCACAGAAGAGCTGAGTGGGCATCAAATTCACCTCACAGATGCCAGATTCTGCATAAACAGACCACATGGATGTCTGAAGTTCCATGAGAAAGGATGTTCTGGATAGTAATCAGTTTACAGTGGCTCAGGGACTGCATAAACTTGTGAAAAGATTTTCACTGAAGGTTACTAGAACTCTCAACTGATTTAAAGTAAAACTCCACGTAAAGTAAAACTCCATGTTTTTTTTTTTCCGGGGGAAACTGACAGCACTCAAAGTTACACTACTTAATATTAAAAGTTTTCCTTTGAATTATTTACCTGATATCACTTACCATGGGCTTCCAGATCCTGCACTAAAGCATGGGTATCAAAAGTCACCTTCCTCTGCTCCAGGGGAGTGATATCAACTCTTCTGACATCATATGACTTCCTGACGAACGTGGCAGCAAAACCTGGAAATAACCAAACATGCCTTAATCTTACCTTGATTGGCTTATTATGCAATACACTTATTTTAATTTCTTTCATCACAGAAAAGCTGCATGGATGTTGCAACAAAAAGCTGGGTTACAGCACACACTAGAAACCATCAACCCTTTTCCACACGGAATTTACATTAAATGGGACTTACAGATCTGTCTGAAGTGTGTTCACGTAACTGTACAACAGACAAGCATCCTGATACAGCACAAATAAACCCCACAGCCAATTATTTTATAATCTTTGGGAAACATCACTTAAATAATTTTCATACTTGTAAAACACTAAATGACTTTATGCAGTTAAGTATTCATTGCTATTTTATTTAAATTGCTGAGCCTTAATTCCAACAGCTTTTTATTTTATCACAGAATCATAGAATGGTTTGGTTTGGAAGGGACCTTAAAGATCATCTAGTTCCAACCCCCTGCCAGTAGGGACACCTTCCACCAGATCAGGTTGGTCAAAGCCCCACCCAACCTGGCCTTGAACCCTTCCAGGGATGGGGCATCCACAACTTCCCTGGGCAGCCTGTGCCAGTGCCTCCCCACCCTCACAGTAAAGAATTTCTTCCTTATATCTAATCCAAATACCTAATTTTCAGTGGCTTGTGTGAACATAAAGCTACAATTAAAAAAAAAATATGCAAGTGTTATTTTCATGATGAATTAATTTCTTGGTTCACCAGGAAAGTAACTGGGCAATAAAGGGATACAATGTTTGTATGTAATACCTCAGAGATTAGGAATACCTAATCTCTACAGAGGTATTAGTTAACCTCAAGTATTAGTTAAATATCCACTCTATTTATGATGTGCCCTCCCACGAGCAAGTTTCACTGCTGCTCCTACTTTTACTTCAAGCATGTGTTTCTCTTCACCTTATGTCTGTGTGCCTTCATGTATTACAGATTCTGCTCTGATTAATTCTTTGTTATCTAAGCAGCCCTGTTACTTCTTCATCTGTTTATCTGAAACTATATGCACTGCTGTCTCTCTTCCTTAACCAAATTGTTCTGTGTCTTACCCAGATCTTTACTCAAAAGCTTTATAACATTTAAATGACAGGGAATTTATAATTTTGTGCCATAAATCAAGTTATGTGCCATCTTACAAATACTATAAAGATCTGACTATAACTAAACCAGCCACAGCACTGTATTATTAATGACAATATTAGAGTTAAGATGCACCAAATGCTACATACAAATAACGAAAACCAATTTAAAACATTGTTTTTATGGAGCTGTCCCAGCTTTTAAACACACGGCTCTTGTCTTCTAAACGCATAGGCTGGGTTGAACAGCTACATTGCACAGACAACATCTCAAGAAAGCTGATATTACAGTTCTGGTTGCTCGTGGCCATACTGCTCCACTCCTGCAGTCTCGAGTGGATGCTCCTCTCCCAGGCCGGAGCTGAGAAAACCACTCCAGAAACGCGCACCTGAGACACCGGTGGGTGACGCCCTTCTGCACCCCGGTAACTCCTCCCGTCCCGAACACCACCCGGCTGCCCCCGCCCGTGGAACTCACCCCTTGTTCCAGCCCCGAGGGAAGGCGCTCAGCGCTCCCTCACACAGCGCCTCAGGGACGGGCCCCGCGGCCGCTCCCACACACCGAGTCCGGCCAGCGCCCCGTGCAGCCCCGGCGCCGCTCACAGACGCGGCCCGGGCTCACCCGACACCGGCAGCCACCCACCCCGAGGGGCCGCAGCACGGCGCTGCGGCGCCTCTCACCTCTGCGAGGAGCCGGGGGCAGCCGGGCCGGCATCGGGAGCAGGAGCGGGCCGGCCCAGGCGCGGATGGCACCGCTGCTCCCGACGCCCCTCATGGCGCCCCAGCCCTCCACTTCCGCCCGCTCACTGCCGCTTCCGGTCGGCCCCGCGGGGCATGCTGGGTACTGTAGTGCGCGGCCGCACGGCAGGGCTCGGCCGGAGGTGACGGCGCAGCGCCCCCGTGCGGATGGGAGGAGCCTAGCGCTCTGGGCGCCGTGTCCGCCCTCAGCCAGCGCCGCGCCGTGGGGGCTGCTCCGCTCTGTGGCGGGAGAAGATCACAGTTCCAAACCCCTGCCATGGGCAGAGACACCTTCCACTAGACCAGCTCGCTCAAAGCCCTATCCCTGGCCTTGAACACTTCTAGGGATGGGACATCCACAGCTTCTCTGGGCAACTTGTGCCAGTGCCTCCCCACCCTCACAATAAAGAATTTCTTCTTTATATCTAATCCAAATCTCAGTGGCTTGTGTGAACATAAAGCTACATTTATTTATTTTTTTTTTTTTAAATGCATACAAGTCTAATTTTCATGATGAATTAATTTCTTGGTTCACCAGGAAAGGAACTGGGCAGTATAAGGGATATGATGTTTGTATCTTAACACCTCAGAGATACCTTTTCTGGGCAACCAGTGCCAATGACTGGCCCCCCTCACAATAAAGAATTTCTTAGTAATATCTAATCTAAACCTGTTCTCTTTTAGTTTAAAACCCTTGTCCCATGTCCCATCACTATTGCTCGTTTAAAAAGTCTCTGGCTTTTCACAAGCACCCTCAAGGTGCTGGAAGGCTGCAGTGAGGTTTCCCCTTAAGCCTTTGATGAATGTGCTCTACTTTCTCAGCCTTTGTAGGAGAGGTGCTCCAGCCCTTTGATTATCTTTGTGGCCTCTCCTGGACCTGCTCCAACAGATCCACATCCTTCTTCTTGTGTTGAGGTCCCAAGAGCTGGACACAGCACTGTGGGTGAGATCTCACAAGAGCAGAGCAGAGGGGCAGAATCCCTTCCATCGCCCTGCTGCCCATGCTGCTTTTGCTGTAGCTCAGGACACAATTGGCTTTCTGGGCTGTGAGCACACGCTGCCAGGTTGTGTTCAGCTTTTTATACATGAGAGTCCCCAAGTCATTCTCCTCAGAGCTGCTCTCAGTAAGTTCCCCTTGCAGTCTGTGCTCATATATGGGATTGTCCCACCAGATGCAGCCCCCTGCACTTGTTGAACTTCATGAGGGTCTCATGGGCCCACGAATCAACAGCTCCTGTGTTGCCGAAATACAGACATTAAAAACAAACCCCAGCAATGGCAACAAAGAGCTGTCACTAAGGGAGAAGAGCCGCAGATCCGCGCCTTCTCTGCAGGGATGTTTTTGTTCAATGCTAACAGTGTCACACGCAGGCTCAGGATGGCAAATGCTCCTTGAGCAGCACACAGTTCTCTCCATCCACAAAAGCTTCCCTGGCGGCGCAGAAAGGCTGCGTGCCCCAGGCTGTTGATTTTCTACTTCAGACAAACAGCGAGATGGCAAACTGGGTGTTTGGAAGCTGTGATTTCTGTCAGCCGGAACCAGCAGCTGAACTCGGTACGCTTCAGCAATCCAGAGAGCCGCTCCGGGCACCAGGACTGCTGTCCCAGTTTGCCATAGGAGGGCAGCAGCCTACAGCCGGATCGGCTGGCGACGGGAGTGTCTGTTCTGACCAGGTCACCCTTCATCTCTATTTTATTCTCATTTGTACGCATTCAGTGGAGGAGAGCCATTCCCATGCTCTCAGCTGGCTATTCTACAGCTTTTGCACGCACACAACTCACACATCTCGATATTATCAGTCCGTTTGTCTGGGTGAGGGCCTGCAGCAGGGATTACTTTCATGCTGCCATACTCTGCAAGGATGTAGAGTAGAGCTGTAGGGTAGAAGGCTCTCCTCTGAAACAGATGAAAATAGGGAAGGCAAGTGGATGTGGGCCACCAAGAGAAAAGTGTTGAAACCAGTGAGATGGTTGGAAAGAGGGGAAATAACAAGACACATCCTCTGTCTGGTGTTGGGACCATCTGTCTATTATCCCCGCCTCAGCATCCACCAGCACACCTCCCTCCCAGCTCTGTTCTGCTTCACCTCAGGGAGTAAGAGGAAAGTATTCCTGGAATCTGATCCCTCTCTTACCACACTGGTGAGACAAAGCCAAAGTGCAAGATACACTTGGGAGCTTGGGAGGCAAAGCTCAGCAAGATGCAACTGCCTGGAGTGAGACAGAAGATAGCTTGCATCTAGAAGATGCTATTAATCATAATTTTGTCCTCTAATTGTTTCAGCACTGGTTGGTATTGTATATATTTAGGAACATGAGACCTCCAGTGTTTCTTACTCAGGTTAATGTGTTGTGCTGTGACTCTTCTGCGTTACATAGCCAGGCTATGCCACTGTTGGCTACTCAGTGGGCTCTTGTGCTTCAGCATCATGCTAGCAAACATCTCTCAGGATTTCACTCTCATTTGCTAAAGGTACCTTGCAGGTGGGAGGTTGTTACCCAGCAGCTCTCCAGAGTTGCTTAAACTTTCTTTATGGGAAACCCAGAGAGAAGGGCTGGTGCATTCTATCCAGTTTTGAACTGACTGGAGCTTAGGAGCTTAACTGTGCTTCACAAATATATGGAGACAAAGAGCGGGGAGCAGGTGAATAATGCCAGTGCAGATCAACAACAACAGTACAATAGATTCTGTATTCCTCATACAATTTCACTGAGGCATGCATCCTGGAAAGCTTTCTTCCTCCTAAGGTACCTATCACAGTTTGCTTTCCACCTAGATAAGCACATTTGCAGCAAATTAGATTACCTTCTAAATAAACATGCAGGGTGGGGCATAGTAGCCTGGGGTAGGATAGGTCAGTGCTCTGCATGATTAATTTACTTACATCAGGCTCAGATAAATCTTACTAAATTAAATTTAGATAGAGTATGGGCTGTGGACAGACAGATTTTGAAGCTGTGGTCGACATGATGTTGATTTTCATCCTTGTCGGTGTCTTGAATAACACTGAGACCCCAGTGGGAAGGAATAATAGAAGAGTGATGACAGATGTATTTGATTAAGTCTTGTCTAAGTCAGTGAGGTGGCTGCAGTCGATGGAACCCTGCTGACTTGTATCAGCAGAGGCTACTGCTTGTTCTTTGTAATCTTGTAGTACTGAGAAGCCCAAACCATGCATCAGCATCTCACTATTGTGAAATCTCAGTATGTAGATCCTGCATGCAGACAAAGTCAATTCAATTACAGTGTGGAAATTAGTTAGGGAAAAAAGACTTTGGTGCTTGTTACCTGATGGTCCTCTTGCCCATCTTTCTGAATTACCCTCTCCTGCCCTTCACAGAACTTCCATCTACCACCTGTCTGATACTTTGGTGGTCAGATGCACCCGTCAAGCATAAGCCCACCCACATATTGCATCTTTCCCTAGATGTCGTGATGTTTCTTGGGCTCACTAAGCTATGGATAACTGACCCTGACATTCCCAGTCTAGGTCACTCCAGAAATCCAGATGGATTCTGCTCCCTTGTAATCTGATGATGTCAGGGTACGCTGTGCAGCAGTGTCCAACAAAGCCTTCTGCTTCTGTGGATCACATCCCAGGCCGTCAAACCAGTGTTCTTGGATGGGTGCTTTGTACAGTGGTTTTCCTTGTAGTCTGTGCATGTGGGCTTCTAGATTTGAGGTGGGCACATTGTTCCACTTCT
Organism: Vidua macroura; assembly: GCF_024509145.1. Lineage (NCBI taxonomy): Eukaryota > Metazoa > Chordata > Aves > Passeriformes > Viduidae > Vidua > Vidua macroura. The sequence goes on along the minus strand of NC_071572.1, from coordinate 80,021,674 downwards.
TCATCCTCCTGATTGTGCAGGAGGAACCACAGGCTGGCATGGCATGCCCTGGATACCCCTTTCCCTTTGACAGGACAGAGACAACTCTGAGGGGCATCTCTGGCAGCTGAGACCTAGACCTTTGGTCAGGGGGAGGAGGGGAAGGTCTTTTTGAATCATGGGAGTTAGTGGTTCAGGGTCTGTCCAGCACATCAGCCCCACGGTGTTGGCATTGAACACTGGTGAATTATGTGCACCTTCTGCATATGGACTGGGTGCAGTCCCACCACCTCTACTTCCCTCAAGCATTGGGTGCCTTTTACAGTGGTGGTTCACTTGCCCAGGCATCATACCAAGTCATCCTTGAGGGAGTAACTGACTTTCATTGTCAACAGGAATTATGTCCAAAGGCTTCCCTTTGCCAGTCCCGCTGTCTCTCCTTAGGGATCCCAGCTGCCTGGCTTGCTGGCTAACTCCTGGCACCAGACCCCAGTATCCTGACATTGGAGCAACTAGGCAGCTATCTGCTCACCTGGCTTGTGGCTGTAATTTTTCCACAGATCTTGCAGCTCCTTTAAAACTTGGGGTTTATGGCCTGAGTGATTTCTGCCTCGGTCTCTTTGTCACTCCCTCATCCTGCCTTCTCTGATGGTGCTGGGCTGAGGCTCAGTAGGCACAGGCCAAGCCGTAAAATATTGTCAAAAATTGTTGGGTCTCATTGATTTAGGCAAGGCACCTTCCTTCTAGTGGTGACCCAGTTCAACAGGTTTATGTGCCTGTTCAAGTGTAAAATCTCAGACTATTGAAGGTGATAACTGCTCTAGGCACTGGCTCTAGGCACCTTCCCAAATCCTCCCACAAACCTTGCCAACAACAGCTGGCCATCTTGGTGCACATTTCTTTGCCACCTCACCAACAATGGTTTATGCTTTGTTTACTCTTGTGCCAGGACCAAGTCAGGTTCTGCAAGCCCAACAGCAATCCAATAATGCTTGAGAACATAATCAAACAGCATGCATGATCACGTACAGGGAATTTGGGAGCCCATCCAAAAAAGCTGGACACATCCATCCCAGAGGAGCAGATGATCCATCCCAGGGGAGCAGAGGGAGGTGTAATCCCTAATGCTTCCCACAAGGGAGCTCACACAGCACAAGAGAAGCATCAGTGCCAGTCCTGGCACACGGCCATTGCCTTTTTCAAAAGGTGTCCAGGCACAGTGAAGTAAAGCAATATGCACCACAGCAAACAGCAGAAATGGCCTTGGACTGTAATATACAGTAAAGAACACAAGCTGCATGATCAGCACAGGACCTGCCTCTAACAACTCTAGCTGCTGATAGAATGCTCAAATGGAACCCGTTATCTCAGGCCCCATGCTGCGCTTGGAACAGACTGTTGTGGCCAACAGACACCTACCCAGCTGCTCACTGATTCCCCTCCCTCATGGGATGGGGAGAAAACAGAAAGAAGGTGAGGAGATTTGTGGTTTGAGCTAATGATAGTTTAATGGGGAGAGCAAAAGCTGCATGCACAGGCAAAGAAGGGAAAAAAAAAAGAATTTATTACTACTTCCCACTGGCAGCCAAAGGTTTTGCTACTTCTTGAAAGGAGGACCTCAGCTTTAATCGAGAAGACAAATGCCATAACCACAAACATAACTGCACAGAATCACAGAATCACAGACTGGCTTGGGTTGGGAGGGACCTTAAAGACCATCCAGTTCCAACCCCCTGCCATGGACAGGGACACCTTCCACTAGAGCAGGTTGCTCAGAGCCCCATTGAGCCTGGCCTTGAACACTTCCAGGAATGAGGCAACCTGTTTCAGTGCCTCAGTACCCTCACAGTGAAGAATTTCTTTTTAACATGCTCTGTTCTTCCTCCTTCCTCTGAGCTTTTACTGCTAAGCATGATGTCATATGGCATGGAATATCCATTTTGTCAGCTAGAATCAACTGTCCTGACTGGGTCCCCTTTCAACCCTTTGCCAATCCCCAGCCAACTTGCTGGGTGAGGTGGGCAGAGGAGGAAAGAGAGAAAACCACAGATGCTTTATAAGCTCTGTGCAGCAACAGCCAAAATACTGTTGTGTTACCAACACCATTTCAGCCACAGCTTCAAAGCACTGCTCCACACAGGCTGTTAAGAAAAAAAGGTAATTCCCCCTCAGCCAGGCCCAGTACACTTGTCTAGCAAAGATCCTGAAGGACACAGTTGTACTGGAGAAGCTGGCACAACTTCATAAACAGGTTCGTAAAAGTCACTATAATCTTATTTACAAGTTATTGTGGAAATGGCTGGCAGCTCCCAGGGAGAGTTTTTCACATCTCCTGATGTTGCTCTGAAATTCTGATGGAGTCCAAAATGCTTTGACTTAGATTGCACAGTGGGGTTTTAGTGTTTTGAGACCACACAGACATTGATGCATTGCCACATAGGCATGAAGAGCACCCACTCAATCCCAGTGCTCTCTATCATGGGAACAGCTTGCAGACCATTGTTTTCACAGATCTTCTTGCTTGAATAGGTTATATGAAAACTAAGAGCTTTTTGCAAAGCGATCAAGTGTTTATGAGCCAGGAAACAGAGCAAAAATATTTCTTTGCAGGTTAATGTAAATCCAGCTGGAATCTTAAAAAATTTAACAGATGAGATTCAGAAAGGTACACTGCTTGCTTCAAGACAAGTGGAGACATGGCAACATCTCCACTTAGAGCTCCCTCACACGCAGAGGGTACTGTCATCCTGGCTTGGCGAGGTTGTGTCAAGGGATACGTGTCACTGTAGCAGCTGCTCATTTCTAGATGCTCATTTCATCCATCTGCCCTGCAACCCGTTGTGCTGTTAACTGCATTTGCCTGTAAGGACATTTGTCTTCTCAGCAATTCTGTAGTGGTTAGACACACTACAGCCAACTGCTAAATGCCACAGACCATCAGAAATGAATGCAGAGTCATATGGGCCATTGCATAATGGAGTTAGATGAGGTCATTTTTCTCCCCTATTCCAGGTACCGCAGTTTGCACTGAGGGGCTCTGTCATCTCACCCAAAACTTAATTAAACAGGAAGTGTCTAAACTACCAGAATAAGAGAGCCCACGCCTGACATTCAGTCCCCAGGAAGCACTTTTGCTTGGTAGATAACTGAATGACAGAGTTTCTGAGTTTACCATACACACACCCTCACACACACACACACACATGCATTTAGGTAAATTCCATTCCCATTTGCATGGCTATAAATTAGTAGTGAGTTTGCTGTGACATTGTCAGACTCATTTGGCAGCAACCTCCAAAATGCTTTATGCTAGTTGAAATTCAGTTGAAACCAAATCTCTGTTGATGTCATTCAAGTTCTGCTTGTTTTCCCCAACAAGAAATTTGTCCTCTCTGTTGGTACCTTGCATGAATAAAAGTTCTTTTATTCCTGGCCACAAGCTCACAAGCCAGGTGAACAAAGGCTTTCTGCACTGGTGACCTCCAGCTTGGTTTGCTGCAGGGATTGTAAATGGAGATGAATAAACATATGCTACATATTTGGATTTTATTGTACTAAAGAAGCAGAAATTCCTCATTCCAACATTATGTTGATTCCTCAGCAATCAATCCAGTTTAAGGCTATAATGCTACCTTTCAATAGGTTTACTGACTTTAGGTAACAGATATACAGAATACGGAATGAATTTCCCTGACAAGGTTGTTATGCCGTTTCTCACACTAAGGGCAATAGGTTTGTCCCAGCAAAGGGTAAGATTTATAGGAGTGAGTTATAAGTCTTTTTAGTAACCAGGTTTTGGCTGTTTCAGCTTCCTTGTCCAGGCCAAATGGAAGTTTGGGTATTAGAAATTCAAATGTACAGTCATCTGCCCTTTCTGTATGGCCAAGGACGAGGAACACATCCAGACATGAAGAAACAGCCTCTCAGCCACCATTTCATGGTCAGAGCTGCATCAAGGTTTCAGACTCTCTTGAGACAGCTCTTTTCCCCAAAATGAAATTATTCTTAGTATCTACAGGTAATGTGCAAAACTGAAATCTCTCCTACCCCAATAGATAAATCTAATTAAGACTTACATAAGATGTTCAAGGTGTTCATCATTGGAAATAATGGAGTTGAGGCTGGATGGGGCTTTGAGCAACCTGGTGTAGTGAAAGGTGCCCCCCACCCATGGCACAGGATTTGGACTAGGTGATCTTTAAAGGTCTGGAATAATTTTGTGGTTTAATGATAAACCTCTCAGGTTTGATGTGCCAAGAGGATTACTTCTGAATAAATGTTATGTAGATCATCAGTTCTAGTGTACAAGAGGGAATATGATGCTCAAGATCAAAAGTGAAAAAAATTGTATAAGGGGATGCCAAGAGAAAACTGATCTGGGGCAAGCTTGAGGTGGAGTTCAGACTCCTTTGCATAAAACCAGAGTTTTTGGCATGGCTCTGTGAAATAGATGAGGTCTTTTATCAGGAGTGGAATGGAAATGCTGCCTGCTTGTACCATTCACAGAGAGAACAACTGAGGAAACAAAGGCACAACTCTGCCCAGAGCTCTGTAGTTGCTCTGCAGCAAAGATGAGAGTAGCACAGAGGCATTCTGGGTCCTGTGCCAGAGTCTAGTCACTTCATGATATAATATCTTTTTCTTTACTACAGTTTAATCATTTGGGCTGAAGTATTCCAAGTTGGAAAATCTGTTCATGGCTGAATTTGAAAACTTAAGGCAGAATGGTTCAGATCTTTCTGAGCAGGCAGCTCTGGTACTCACACATCTTGAAACAACATAGTAGTTTTGGCAGGGCATTTACTTGGGTCAAATCCTTTGCTTTCTCCTTCAAATTTTATAAGAAGGAATTTAGAAGAATCTACAAATTCATTACAATTCTGCAAGTGGAAGACTTAACCCACACTTCTGTGAACCACGGAAATACAGACCTAAGCACTGAACGATCACAGATCTTTAGGAAAATACCATGTGATCTTGTTGTTTGGAGCTGACTCATAACACATGCACAGGATGAGCAGGGTAACCTTAAATCTGGCATTATGGTACTTACATATGCTTGGATTTTCAGGTTTAATAGCCTGTGTGTAATATATATTTATCTGTCTGTGTCTATATACACAATATATGTGTTTAGGCTTTGCTATGGAAAAGCAGCCAACCTCTGTTTCAGTAGCAACTGGGAATTACACAGAACAGTGAAATAAAGCTGTGGAAAGGATTGTTTTGATCTGTTATTTCTGTTCTGATTTATCTTTTCTTTTCTTCCTTTGCCTTAATCAAAACGATTAACCCAAGATCACACCTCAGAGCTAAAGCAAGCCCATGGGGAATTTCTGAAATGTTCAAAAGGAGTGCAAAGAAGCAATTTTGCTTTATTTTGCAATGATTGTAGATGTTCTGTGCCAGGTCTGGTCCCTCCTGTAGGCTCTGAAAAATTACTTAAACAGTCCTAATTGATGAACACCAATTAACAGGCATAGATAAACTAGCATTAGTGTGCCAATCTCTCCATGCATGAGATGAATCATGCCCTGGAACAGACCCAGCCTAGAAATAGTGCTGCTCTGAGAGTTGTAATAAAATTATTTGAGTTTCCACTTTCTAAAGTAACTCTTCATCTCAGTGTTGATATGTGGACATGGCTAGCAGCAACAATCCTGGTAGTAATAGAATTAAATTAAAGAGTAATAGGATTAAGCTAAGGAATGGAAAATGAAGCTTCCATAATAAATTTCCTGATGATGAGACTCCACCTGACAAGTAAAGCTTATCACTTGACACTGAATCACTTAGGAAATATACAGTGCAGGAATTTTATAAGAGAAGGGATTAAATCTAATGCCTCTTCTCCATCTCAGAGTTTTATGATTTCTATCTTCTTTGTAGGCTCATGTAATTTAGCATGAAGAAAACAATTAAAAAGAACAAAAACTTTTTCAAGTCTACTTTTATAAATCACCCCCCTGGAGAAAAGGAGGGCCTCTCCTGTTGTTGACTCTGAACAAAATGATCATGAATTGAAAGAGAGGTTGCAGCAAAGCATACTCTAAATGTTCATGGGAATCACTCACATTTGCAAAGGAAGAGGTCCTAGACTCCTATTCTATAAACCTTCTTTCAACATAGACAAATCATTTTTACTTATTTTAAATGCCTTGGAATACCTTTAATTATTTGTGTGTTGCTTCCTTGAAAATCAGAGAAGGATGATGGGTGTGGATGATTCAGCTGAAATAAAAAAAAGTCTTTTAAAGACTTTAAAACTGGCTGTTCTCATATTCCTGAAAGATAGGAATGAATTTGTATTACAGAAGTTCCGGTACAGTTGACAAAATACTTAGGAAAATGTTAATCTGGGTCTAAGATTATGAGTCCTAAATCAGAATTGTACCCAACTGGCAGTACATAGGATATTTCCCTCCTGTCTGCAAACTTTATCCATAGAGGAGCTAAAGACTAGGCTTGCAGATTTCCTTTTGCCCTCAGAAATGCCTAGAGAGCAAGATAAAATACAGGGTACATCCTCACTCACTCACCATACTGTCTGCTTTGCATATGGGTAGGTTGGCAGCCTGCATCTCACATAAAATCTGGGGCACTTACAGGCACCTAAATGATGAGGAAGGATGACCATGGGCCTTCATGCATTAGTAGACCAGGCTAAGCTTTTTATTTTTTTTCGGAATGTGCTGTAACTGAGAGTGAATTTCATATTGAAGCAGTTTGGTTTGAGGAGAGCGTGCGCTGAGGTGATCAGTAAGGCTCAGTTCTTAAAACCTGTGCCAGTATCTTCACCAGAGATCCTATTTCCCTTTTGAATAAGTGGGATTTTATTCACCAGGGCCAAGAATCACTTCATTCAATGGCAGGTGTATGAGTTGAAGCTACTATAGTTTCTATTAGCTTAAAACCATGATTTTTTGTTTCCTTGAAACTGGGTTGGTGATGCAAAGGAGCATAGAGTAAAAACAGTCATAGCTTCCTTCTTTAGTTTCTCTCTCTTTTTGTGAGGAAATGAAGGGCCTCTCCTTTTGTAGGCTGAAATTATCATCTGCCTTCTTCAGGAAGCCTTTTCACGCTGGGGACACTAGGACAAGCATGTGGACATTGTTGTTTCTAGGAATGTGTTTGTGAGGTTGGACATGATGGCCACTGCCTTGTCCTTGGGCACATCAGCCACACAGGTCAGTTCTGATTGGGATCAGCAGCAGCAAGGAAGCAGCTCTGGGAGGCAGTGAGCAATTCAAAAGGATGTGATGAACTTCCTGCTGCTGTTGTAGACTTAGACATTTCTTCATCCGCTCCTGTGTTAGGCACAGATAATGGGTTTGAATAGTAGATGTAACATGGCAAAACTGGTTAAAAACTTCCATTTTCCCATGAATCTGTCTGAAAAAAATTCGGAAGTATTTCCTAGCCAAGGAGTTCCTGGTACCTTCTGGTCTCTAAGAGTATATCAGCAGAGCCCTGTCTGCTTGACAAACAGACCTAATGTTATTTGAATTTATATCAACCAAAAAGCAATGATGAGTGTTCTGGCTTTGCAGATACGAAGTCCAGGTAGGTAAGTGGCTTGAGTTGGAGAAGTGTAACTGTTGCATCATAAAACAATTTCCTAAGTCACTTATAGCAAATAAATTTGAACAGCTTCTTTATGCTGCCAAGCAAATCCAGGAAGGTAACATGGCAAGGCAGTGGAGTGAGAGAAAAATCAATTTTCATTTAACTCTGGTGGGAGTTAACTGGAGTGTTAAAATTTGGTGCTCAATTCCTGCTATAGAAGGAAACTGTTCTCATTGTCCTGAGGGGCAGAACTGTGGAAACAGCTGTTTTTTTGTATTCATGGCCTAAGTGAAAAATCACTAAAATTAATTTATTTGTGTTTGATCAAGAGCAAAAAGACAAACAACAACCTAACAGTAAAACCAAATAGCTTTCATATCAATTGGAACAGTTAAATATATATTTTTTAACAACTGAGGAAATACATTTAGGAATGGGCTAAGAAACTTTGTTTCTGTAAAAAAGGTGGAAATAAGATTTGACACTTTTAGTTGCTGAGAGCATCTGAATTTGTGACAACCTGTCTGATCAAAACATTTCATGCCACTTTGAATGAACTCAAAAAAGTCTGTAGTGGAGCTACAAGCTGCTCAGGGACAGGTTTCTGTGTGTCAGAGCAGGGACTGCTAAACAATCTTTCCACTTCACACGACAAAAAAGAACATTTCCATGAAAGTGGAAGCAGCAGGACAGAGGAGACAGGCCAATAAAAGATGAACGAGCACTGGCAACCTGGTGCTTTCCTCATGATGTGGGTAGTCATGAAGAGCAAGTCTGTCCCAGTGTTGTCAGGTTTTACCTGTGTGTTTAAAGTGAGCTGATGTGAATGGAGGGGCTCTCCTGGGTGTGGAGAGCTATGACTTGTGCTGTGCTGCACATTCAGCACATGTGGTGCTGCATGAACCCCTACCATGAGTCAGGTGACTGCAGTGGAGGGGTCTGCCAGTTCTCTGCCTGTGTGGTTGACAAGGGCTCTTCCTTCCAACGGGCAGGACTTCGCTGAATTTCAGGATGTTCCTTTTTTTGCCTTCCTCCAGCCTGTCTAGGTCCCTCAGAGCAGCAGTCATTCCTTTTGATTTTGTCCCTAGTGTGGTGGAAAGAGAAGGCAGATGAAGAAATAGAGATGTTTTTGTTTTTGCTTCTCCCTTTTGTTCCTTGAGCTGCAAAGAGGTTTCTTTTGAGGACAAAATCAAGAAGCATTTACTAATAAGTGCAATTCAGGTGAAAACTGATCAGTAAGCTCCACTTCAGTAAGCAAGCAACAGCGAATCTATGGACAGGAGAAGAAGGATGCAAAATTTAAAAAAGCTTTCATTGAATGTAAACCAGTGTGATGAGATTGATGTTCCCAGTGCTCTTTGATACAGAATTACATTGAGCTGGTGAACCAAATAAAGGCAGGGAGTTCTGACTTCAAAAGCCGTAAGTCTAGCTAATTTTAACAGCCTAACACAAGCATGCAATTGCTCTTCTGTGAAGATATCATGGTGCCTACTAATCATCTCATTCTTGGGATGTCTGAACTCGGGCAGCTGCTGCTCCAAACTGGCTGTGAAATGGGTGGTGTCTAGAATGAATGGAACTCCGTCACACTTGATGAGATAAATTATGGCGTAACAGTTTTCTGCTCCTAAAATGGGAAAGACTGGCATTTTGCAGTAGGGAAGGGGTTGCATCTTTTTTACAATGCCATCACTCTGTGACAAATGAGTGCAAACTTGGTAAGAATCAGTAATATCCATTCACAAAGAGTTCCAATCCAGGTGTTACTGCATATGAGAGGAAAAAATACCATGCTCCTTGAACAGAAGATCTACTTCTTTCCATTGGAGCAAAGTGTTACCAAAAAAGAGCTCTTCCCTATTCCCATGAGCTCAGACCTACTTTTATCAAGATAAGTAACCAAATGAAAATTCTTAGAATTCAAAAGGCAGGCTCAGGTATTTTGAATATTTGGTGGCTTAGAACAGTTAGAATTATTTCTGAATAGAGCTGGACATAGTAAACCATACCTTTTAATGTAGAATTAATCTGCTCAGAAGACTTGAGCACAGGAGCAGTCTGTCTGGCTCAGAAAGGATAGCCAGACTATCCTCATATCCCAGCACAACAGCCTGGCTACTGCTGCACAGTTGTGCTCCCTGCATCCCTGCACTCTCTCCAAAGGTTTAGCTTCTTTGGAGCTACTGGGTGCTGTGTTTTATAGGCATTTTCAGCCTTCAGTAGATTAACTGGGTGCTCATCTGGTCCACAATTGTAGGATCACAAAAAAGAATTTTGAAGCATTTTCATGGTGTGCTCTCAGAATGAAGGTGAAGATTGAGTCTGGAGGCTCTGCCTCCTTTGAGCCTGTGGAGACAAAGTGACAGCACACTCATACTTTCTGCTTATTGACTATAAGTGCAGCTTGTGGCCATCAGCACAGCTGGATGGTGCAGAGGAAAGCACAGCTTAGAGCTGTGTACTGATTGCATCAAGGGCTTTCAAGGAGCAACTCTCTAGATCAGCTGTTTTCCTCATAAGCTCACCCGGTGGTTTTCAGCAGGAGCAGCTCAGCAGCCTTTGTAACCATTGACAGGAATGTTTCTTCCTCCTTGCAGGGAAGAATGTAAAATAATGTGTTATAATTCAATATGGAAACTAGATTTCTTCCCCTCCACATTATGAAGCTGTAAGTGTAATGTGATTTAAGTCAGCCTTAGGAATGCAGATTAAATGCAAATAAAGAAGAGAAGGATATATTGCTGTACATATATAATATATTCCTATATATTCCCCTACTTGCAGATGTTGCTAATACAGTTTATGCAGAGAATTCCAAAGCAAGAGTGACTATGGCTTGTCTACCATTCATAACTTTTAATTGCAGTTCTAACTATTCCCTTGCAAATGTGTATATTGCTGATAAACTGGAATCATCTATGCTAAAGACCACTAAATTGATGAGTTGATATTCACACACAAGAGATTCAAATTATAATTGCTGCATAATTGAAATACCTATACAAATACAGAGCTAGGCATAATGGCAGATACTGCATTTATTTTGTCAATAACCATTGTATTTCTATTCGAATTATTCCCTGACTCTTGGTAAAGTTTATAGATGTGAAACAAATTTGCCTTACTAAATTGTTGATATTGTATACTCAGTTTGAAACTGAGGTGGAGGAAGATGGGATGGGGAAAAAAAAAAGGATGAAAAAAAAGGATGAAAAAAAAGGATGAAAAAAAAGTCCAGCAATAACAACCAGAATCATTATGGTTGGAAAAGACATCTAAGATAGCTGAGTCCAACCATTAACTTTTTTGCAGGGATGGTGATGCCACCACTTTCCCTGATCAGCCTATTCCAATGTCTGACCACTCTTTCAATAAGGAGCTTGTTCCTAATACCCAATCCAAACCTTCTTCCCTGATGCATCTTTTTTTTTTTTTTTTTTTTTTTTTTTTTTTTTTTTGAGAGAGCAGCATATTCCTCCAGCCAGGCCTATGGGGCTGAAGCCAATCCAGCGCACAAGAAAGGTGAAGTGCTTGAAGCAGGAATTTTGTGGACATGCTACAGTGACAGAAAGAGCTCAGCATTCCTCCCCTTCCACAGAAGCCAACCCCACTGCCTTCTAGTCCTTCTCTAGTCAGCCATGCCCTCCCAGGCCTCTGGCAACTCCCCCTCCTCCATGCACTCTCACTCCTTCCCACACCAGTGCATGAGTGCACCTTGGCAGGGCTCCAAGGTCTTCCTTCAAGGGGCAGGATTTGGAGTTCATGATTAAAAAAAAAAAAACAACAAAAAAATTAAGGTTCTTATGTTCTTTCTAAGCTTTTAAGAATAATGTTTTTATCACTGAACTATACATTTTCCATATAAGTTTGCAGATTACAGGCAACAGTTACATACTGTATTGTATGGTGTAGTCTGTTCTCTGACTGTTGTATTGCAATAGGTATTTGTACACTTACATTCATCCTTTTTTACAATCCATAGCACCAGTCACAAGAGCAAGTAGTTGTAAGCTTTACTGGCTGTGAGCACATTTTGTCTAAAATACTCTTATGATTTATTACAGAGACATTTTAAACCTTAATGTATTAATGTCTACAGCAATGCTGTTCTAATGCTAATAGCCCTATTACTCAATTAAGAAAAAAATGTTTTCTCATTCTGCCCTTATGTTCAATGTCTTACATTTATTTCTGTTCTGCTGAAGTTTTGTGCATGTGATGTATCCCCCCATAATCAGTAGTGGGAAAAGAACAAGTCTTTTTATAGAAGAGAGAGTGGTGATTGCTTTTAGCATAGGTGAAGAGTTAATGAGCATGTAGGAGGTCTGTATTCAGGTCAGCCAAAGGGATTCAATAACATATCTCATAAGAGAATGGTTTTCACAGCCTAATCAAGACAGACATTTTTGAATCTCTCACCCAGTACAATACCACGAGGCTGCTATATAAAATGTGATACACTGATGTAGACACACAGTTTGTGGTAATTGAGAGTGGGGCTGCAGCTGAGCCTCATCTCCAGTGGGCTACAGCTGTGCAGGGCAGGTGAGCAGCATTGGAGGTAGTGAGACCTGGAGTGCCCAGGTGCCCTGACCCATCAGGAAAGGGAACAGAGGGCACACAGGTGCCATGCATGAACATGAGGGGTATAAAAGATTGGGATAAAGAACAAGAAGGGCAGATACCTGAAGCCTTCTGGAGTGGTAGGGTGTTACTCTGTATGGGTAGATGCCTAAAGCTTTCTGACAAGGTTTGGTGTTACTCTGTATGGATTGAAGCCTTCTGAAATTTTATGTTGGTACTCTGTGTTTTGTGGCCCTCTTGGCTGTGGTGTGTGCTGTGACACACTGATGGGGTTGTCTTTCTGCCTGTTTTAAGCACTTATGCTTGTATTTTGTCAGTAGGCTTTTGGCCTGTTAGACACTCTGTGAGAGCCTGTGCTGATCTGATCAGACTCCCAGGGGTCTGTGTGCTTTTTTGCTTAATTTTTGTGTCTGGCTTGAGTAGAAATAGGTACTAATATAAGAGAGGGAGAACATGCAGAATTCTGTGTAGCTGGGCAATCCAAACAGAGTAGGTGAGCTACATCTCTCTATATAGCCATAGCAAGAGCTGCCCTGTTGGGAATTGTAAGATAATTTCTGGGTAAGTCAGCACTAAGGCTGGTTGTAAACTATTTCTCACTTTAGCTTTACAGTGGGGATAGTCATTGTGCAGTATTGCTCACTGCAGGAACATTAGTATTTTTATTTATGAAAGTCAACTGGGATCTTCTTTGCTTGGGGGACATCTAATTGCCTCTAGGAACATAACTCTGAAGGGTGAACCAGAGAGCAAGAGCAGGTTTACTGTTCAATAGCTGATGGAAAAAGGTATGGCTTGGTCTGCTCTGAACATTTTGAGGGTTGTCAAGAGCAATCCTGAGAAGGGAAGACATCCCTGCTGTTGCACTGTGCTCCAGATGCCTGTTAAAGACTACATGTTACACAAAGGGTTTTCTTTGGGGTGACTCTGGTGACAGGGAGCTCCCAAATCCAGCTCCTGGGGGTTACCTGGTAGCACAACATGCAGTCAGAGGATATGAGGGTTGTTTTGACATGTGTTTGTGTGGACTGGAGTCAGTCAGATGTCCAGGATCCTACGGCGTTATGGTCTTTAGAGTCACTTATAGAGTCTTAAGGGAGTCTGGTATGATGGATGGGCATGGATGCTCCAAAACTATTCTTCAAACTAAAATATCTTCTCACTGCAGTGCACAGCCCATAAATCATCACAGCTTTCTCCAGCTATTAATTTCCTGAAGAGGTCCACTTTTTAGGGGAAATACTGCTAAAGGGATTTTCCACACCAGTGACCAGGCCTTAGCTAGGTACCTTCTAAATATGACAAATGTGTTGTCTTCTATGTGCTCCCTTTCTAAGATGAAATCCAGAGTGATTTCTCTTCTATGAAATGATCAAGAAACTGCATGAGAACATCTCTTGGAACATGGCCAGCTGGCCATGGTCAAAAGCAAGCCCAGAGCTGTTCCAACATGTGCAGGTGGTGTCATTGCATTGTCCACAGCCTATGTGATTTCCCCTGTGCAGAACACCTTAAGATGAGCAGAATTGTCCTGACTCTGAGACTACACCAGAGCTCACACAAAACTGAATAACCCTACTCGGGTAGCCAAGTTGTCTGCACTTCACAGAGGTGCTTCCACCGCTGTTTGTCTGAGGTGAAAGCAAAAATAACTCCCACTCTTGGAGTAAGGGCACCTTTTCCATTTTGCAGCATGTGCAATGCCAGCTCCTGTTGCTCCCATTAAAGGTTCTTGCTGACTCAAGAAGTTCTTTGCACCTGCAAAGGTTAAGAGTAGTAGTGGCTGCCACATCTAATAATAAGGGCAGGATGACACGTTTTACAGAATTACAGGGTAAATCAGTGCAGATATCTAATTTTCACTGAGAGTGAGAGCTGTAGGGATTTACAGCTTGACCTGTGAAAATTATTTCCCTAGATGCCAGCTGAATATATTTTTCAGGCATTCACAATGTTTTAACTAAAATACAACATTATTTGTGCAACAGTTTATACAATAATTAAATTTTATATTATTCACTTTAGTGCAGTTATGGATAGAGAAACCCTAACCCACACCCTTGCTGACTTGACTGATCCACCTACCTATACTGGCATATTTTAAATTGGTAAAGCAGCTCCTGAAGTTTAATTTTGTTAATATCTGTGGAAAGTTCATATGCTACAGGAGAATGCATTGAAATCTATTTTAGCTTTTGTATCACAAAACTGTTTTTTCTAGTGAATGCTTTGTAAGTCAATAAAACCCAACCAAGTTGCCTTCCTAATACTCTGCTGAATATGCTGTCAGTTAGGAATAAGACCAAATTGATTTTACTTGCAAATTGGACAGATTTGATGTGGAGTCATTGATCAAGTACAGAGACTCCAAGACTTGGACTCTTTAAAGAGAGGAATTATATTTCAAATTTAATAATGCTTTTTAAACTTGCTGTCATCCTCCCTGCACTGCAAATAAGCAACTGTAACTACCTGGGTATTTCTCCCCTGAATTCTTGGTAAATAAATAAGGGATGAAGTGATTTTAAGAAATGCCCAGCACATATTCTGTGTTACACTCTGGGCAGCATGCAACACAGCTGCTTATTTTCTTCTTCTTAATTTCTAAAGCATTTTTGATTGAAAAGGACTATGGCTTTGCTGCAAGCACATTATCTTGAAATCTGGCTTCCAGGTTGCTGCTGGGTGCAAGGTTCTGTTTTATTCTGTGAGATGGTAGCTTAAGAGGCTGAGCTTAGTGAAAAACAACAGCACTTATCTGAACTGTGGACTCCAGGGGACACTTAACATCAAGGCTTTTGTTGCTGGCAGCACAAAAGGAGCTGCTTTAATGAACTTTAAAGTCACATTAGAATGCTATAAAAATCAAAGTTCTCACAGGGTGTACTTAGCAGGGTCTGCTCCTTGGATAGACTCATGGTTAAGAAATTCCAAAATGGGTTTCAGGTAAAAAATATTTTATTGTGAAGTTCCTCTGCTAATTATTTCAATTTTCCAACTACTTTTCCCTTGTGCTATAATAATACTGAGCAAGAAATTAATAGAGAATGATTTTTCAGTGGACTTTATTGGTTTTAGCCAGTGGTGCTGGTTGTTAACCATTTTCTCAGAGTTCATTCAGTATTTAAAATCTATAGATGAGTAATTCCAGAGTGATATTTGGTCTCTAATTAATTGGCAAAGAGCTCATTGTGCCTCCTGGATGTGACTGATGGATGAGTTTAAACAGATGTGTATGGCATGTGGTTGGTTTATTCTTTCATTGGATGCATTTAATAGGATAATTGTGTTCCAGTATAAAAAACTGCATTTAATTTAAAGGTTATTGCAGAGTCCTCTGAATCTTAACTACAGTGGGAAATAGCCATGTCAGTAGGGATGTATCATCTGTGATCAAAAAAAAAATTGTGATCAAAAAGTTGACTATCAAAAGGCTATAGATAAATAGACCCCCGATTTCACATTTTCTGTTACTTTCCCTTCAGATGGGCTGAAGCTTCTTGGTCAGGCTTAAAATCAGCTTTTTGTGATATGCATCTCTAATCTGGTTAAAGGAAAGAGGACAATGGAAGACAAAGTCTCCCAGAGACAGTGTTAGGGCTCTGCCCTTCCTGCCTCTTGCACAGGAGGAAGTGGAGGTTGCTGGCAGTGGGAGCTGACCTTACACCCACATCTTGTGGGCACCAAGATGCGCTGGGGAAACTGCAGGAAAAAGCTTTATTTTAGAAAATGTACTTTAAGACTCCCGAGTGTGGAGCTGCCCTGTATACTGCAGTGCGTGGTGTGCTGGCAGAAATGCCTCCTGGGAGAATACACAGCTTGTGGCTGCTATTTTTGGAACAGTCAAAAACCATTGAGAAAGAAGCTCCTCCCAGCAGCTCTCTGAGCTGTTATTTTGCATCCTTTTGTGCACTGAGAAACCAGCTGAGGGAAGGCTTGTGGACACCTCCAGGGTGGAAGAAATTAATATTTTTGGCTTTTTAAATAAAAAAAAGTAGGAGAGATAAGACGACATTTCAATTCTTTTTAGAGGCCAGGATGTGCCTCCTGTCTAAGCAACTTTGCTGATGTCAGGTTGATGGCATTGCAGGTGGAGTAGAGGCACTTGTTTTCCCTTGAGCTCTTCATAGCCTCCCTGCTTCTGTTTCTGCCCATTTTCCTTACTCACTCACTCCCTGCCCATACACGGTGAAAATCAGTCAGTAATACCTGACTTATAGGCTTGCCAATTTATTAAAAATAAGAATCATCCCAGTGTCAAAGCCAGGGCAACATGGAAACCTCAAATTTTATTTTTGAGGTCTTTGTGTATGGTTTACCTGAGCTTCCTACTGTAGAGCAGACTCATAATGACAGCACCAGAAACTTGTATCATATAGGACATGAACTGAATCAGCTTTGTCTTGTCCAGAGTCTGTGGTTATCTATGATTTCAGGTAGCTGCTGGGAGAGCAAAGCATTGGTAAATAAGAAA
Organism: Vidua macroura; assembly: GCF_024509145.1. Taxonomy (NCBI): domain Eukaryota; kingdom Metazoa; phylum Chordata; class Aves; order Passeriformes; family Viduidae; genus Vidua; species Vidua macroura. The sequence continues at coordinate 80,005,068 of NC_071572.1, read as the reverse complement.
GAAGGTGCTAGTGCAAAGATTGGGGCTGCAGAGCCATGCTGTGTCTGTTTACCCAGCTCTCTTACAGATAACACCATGTAGCTGTCATTTCTCCTGCTCCTAATTCCTGTTAATCACTGGAAATTGGAATCGTGTATCACCAGCCATAGCACACCTGATGTCACAAATGTTGGTAGCTAGCCTGTACTTCAGTGTACTTCACAGTCTGCTGATTTCAGGACAGCCCAGTGAGTGCCAGACTTTGCAATTTGCTGTGTTGAACCTTGTGATGATCCCATGGGTCCATGTCTTGAGCTTGTCCATGTCCCTCTGGATGATATCTCATCCTTCAGGCATGTCAGCCACACCACTCAGCTTGGTGTTGTCTGCAGACTTGCTTAGGGTACACTTGATCCCACTGTTAATGTCAATGATGAAGGTATGGAAGACTGGTCCCAGTACAGACCCTTGAGGGACACCACTCATCACTGATGTCCACTGGGACTCTGAGCTGTTGACCATTACCCTCACCCACCAAACAGTCCTCCCATCAAATCTATGTCCTTCCAATTTAGAGAGGAAGAATGTTATCAAAGGCTTTACAGAAGTCCAAGACTTGGTGCCTCTAGCTCTCCCACTGTCCACAGATGTAGTCTCTCCATCAGCCTACATATGTAGACTCATGTCAAATAGGGTTCTCTAGAACCCAGCTCAGTGCTACTGAGTATAGTATAAATTGTGTCTATCCATCTGTCATTATCTAAATACCTTAAAAACTCATTAACTAATTGAGTTGCCACTATGTCAGGGATGAATTCAACTCATTGCTGTGAGATAAGTTTTCTTCCTGTTGTTTATGTGGCTGTAAAAATTCAGCTCAATGTGACATCAGCTCTCATTGCTCAACAACTGCAGTAAGATTTATGACAGTGTTTCCAGCAGCATGTTTCTTCTGTTGTTAAAGAAGACAGAAAAGATGAGCACATCAAAGGCATGCCCTCATCCACCAAAAGGCAACGAACTTTACATAAAGCTGCACATCATTTTTGTCTTCCATTTGCTGCTGATGTGTTCTGTAATGTGGCAGCAGCTGTGACAGGAACAGTGAAAGTTCCAGGATCCATGACCTCCAGCCAGTGCTGGTAAATGCTGTGGAAATGCTGTGGGATGATGGACGTGCAGTCTCTTTAGGCAAAACTTCATGCTCTAGAAAACCTTTCTTACAGAGTTTAATTTGGCTGCGTAGACAAGGGACTTCCACACAACTGGCCTACTGCCATGTCTCGTTCCTCTCACTTGTGTGAAAGAGCTTCATTTACTTTGACAATGGTATCTGCTTTGCCAGCATATCTCCCTCATGCTTTTCCTTGTGCTGCCCCACAACAGCTTGCTAATTCTCTCCTTCTTACCCCTGCACCAGATAGCTACAAGTTGGGTCTTGTAGCCATGAGTCACTCATGGGTCTTTTCAGCTGTACATGAGATGCAAACCCCCTGTTCCAGATGGGAGATGAGATCACTGCAGTAGAGAATCAATTAATCCCAAGCTGTGACTGCAGATAAGGAGAAAGTATTTAAATTTGGTGTTACAGGACTCAGAAAATAAGGATGGCAAGAGTTCAGTGCAAACTGAACTCTGTCAGTGGAGTTCACAACTAAGTGAAGTCAAAGCAAATAATGAGGCAGACAAGCTTATGACTTGAAGACCATCAAGCTGAGAATATGGGAAAGGAGGGACAGGAAGGAGGTGTCTGAAGACAAGAAATAGAGATCAGAGGGGATGTTCAGAGACAGGCTTCACATCTTGCTAAAATGTGATCCGTGTAATTCTCAAAGGTGAAGAGTGCTGATTGTGATTACTTGGTGGGGTTAACACATGATCACAATTTCTTTCTCCCTGTCTTTAAGAAGGCAGCAAGACCTCCTCAGCACGAAGCTGAGGCTTTCGTAGGTGTGAGGGAAGAATGCTATCTTTTGAATTGAAACTACTACTTCCACCAGCTAGGTCTTCTGTCCAGCTCCTGATATGGCTTCATGGGCAAGGAATAATTTGAGGTACTCACTTGATCAACATCCCACACAGGGCAGAATTGTGGAATTTCCCATTGACTGCTGGAAGTCAAAGAGATCCAAATATATTTATTTTGTGCCTCTTTTAGTTCTTATTAACAATGTTCTTTAAATCAAAGTCATTAATTATTTCCACACGTGTTGGAAAAAAGTCCCTATTTAAATGCTTTTTCATCAAGCAACTTTCAGTTTACTGGTTTGGAAATGATGAGAAAGAGACACATCAATTTTCAGTACTAGGTGTGTTATGACAATCAGTCTTTCTTCCATGCTCACTGTGACAGCTCTTCAGACAAGCATCAATCAACTGATGTTTTCCAACTTCAAAGGCAGTGTTTGGCCTATGACACCACAGACTTGTTCATCAAGCAAGATATCCTCAAGAGACAAGGTAGCATTTAGATGCTGTGAGTTCCCTGGTAAATATACTTATTCAATAAACAATGCAAGTAAATAACGTCATGCTTGGAGCGTTGTAAAAGCCAAAACTATAAATTACTAGTAACCTTTGGCAAAGCTTAATTTATGCATTCCCATTCATGCAACAGTCATGTCTGACTGCATCTGTTTACAAGTGATCTCAGAATAATTTCTTCTTCAATTCCACTGATGCATGCAGTAATAATCTCTATTTTTTGCTAGTGAGTGTAAAAGGTGAATCAGCTCCATATTATTCTCAATCTTCCCTCCCACCCTTGGCTTAATTATGCTCTAGAGGGAGATGAAGGTAGGAAATGGGACTGAACAGAAGCATTTTCTTCCCAGCCTCAGGTAGGTATATACAGATATATTCATTGAAATGCAAATTTATACCATGTTTTCCTCATAAAGTGCAAAAAAAAAAAAAAAAACCAAAAAAATTTTAGGTGAGCTAAAGAACTACTCCCATTTACTCCCCTGTTGTGTTTTCTGAGGAAAAACAATAGTTGGAGCATTTTAGAAAGGGGAGATTATTGGAAGTTCCAGACCTCTGCCAAGACAAGCAATTGGAAATCTTGGTGTATACCTCCACAGTACCCCAGTGTCAGAATCTGTGATATTTAAATGATCCTGAGATTGTAGAAAGTCTCTGTCTTTCAGCCCTGCTGCCAAAGAAGAAGTCGTAATTTGTCTGTGCTGGTTTTCAAGGTTATTTATTATTTCTTATCTATAACATGTTCTCTCTGACCTGCAGCAGGTCTGTCTTGCAGGACAGCGTGTGGGGCTCTGCCCCTCAGTGGGATGTTACAAACATTATATACTAGAAACTACGTGTGCTATATTTACAATAACGTGCTGATATCTATCACCCATGTTGAACAGTGTGCCCCCAGCCTAAACCAATAGAAAAATGCCAACACCACAGTGAAACATGAAGGGCATGAAGAAGAAGAAAAAGGACAAGGCATGCTCAATTTTCCTCCATCTTGCCTTCTTTGAACCCCTTATCTAGAATCCTAAAATTCTATTTTTGCACCTGTGCCACACTAATTACTAAATATCAAACACTCAGAGCTTATAATTCATCCTGTAAGACTGAAAACTCTTTTCCATGGACAGAGATCAGAGACAGTGTCTCTCGGGGCTCTGTACAGGGGGACTCCTGACCCCCTGCCAGGGTCCCAGACCTTCCAGGGCAGCCAGAGGGATGCCCTGGATTCTCACACCTTAGCATAAGAGAGTTCCAAATAACAACAAAAACAAAACGTATAAGAACCTTCCATGTAGGTAGTGCAGGACTTTTCCTGTATAACTCTTCCAACTAGCACAATTTTATTCCATTTTAATATTTTGATTAATAGAATAAGATGCATTTTTTCAACCCTGAGTCTTATCTTAATAAAACATAGATAGCTGGTTAAGATAAGGGAGCACCATTCCCATTCCCAGCAAGAGGTGAACATTGTTAGCAAGAGTGGGACTGTTCTGGGTGTGTTGAGCTTACCATTCTTTCTGTCTTCTGGATACTCTTCAACAGCACTGCAAGGGCCAGGCTGTAGGTTGGTGGTTCTGTGCAAAACCTGGGGTGAGTTTTCCCTTGTCTTTTCTCATCTGTGGTTATTAGCTGGAAAGTAGGGAGAGGAGATAAAACTCTGGGATTACTCTGAACATGCCACACTTGTGCCGTATATTGGATCAGAGGAAGCCTACAGAAAATTTCTAATAGTTGTAAGATTTTGTTTGCTGGTGATACAATTGCCTTTAATCGCTCTTAGTCTAGCTGTGCAAGTCCTTCAGGGAGTGATAATTTATAACTAGCACATTATAGAAACCCATGAAAAAAGACCTAAAATAGAATTCCATCTACAATGCCCCCTTTTTAGTGTCAACATTTTAGAAAGATTTGATTAGTTCCCTGTTGGAGAGGTGAAATCTCATTTTCCTAGTTGAGTAGAAATACAAGATGTTAAACCTTATGTTGTCACTGATGCAGGACTTTTTCCTACATCCATTATTTCCAGGTCAATGGAAGAGGTGGTTAGGCTGGATGTTTGAGGCTACTCAATAGTTTTATCTGGTGACCATCAAAATCCTGAGAGAGTGTTTTCATATGCACGGGAAGTACCTGAACCTACATGCCAATCACTGACTCTTACCCACTTAGTTACATTTCTGAGCTTTTTAGAATTTGTAATTCCATGGCCTTGACTATTCTTGGACAATTCCTGAGGGTAATTGAGGAGGAGGAAGCAAACCTCCCTTGCATCTCCTATTAGCATTTTGCCAGCTTTATTTCAGAGGTGAGTAGTGAGATATGTATGCCTGGAGAAATCAAATGGTGAGTTGCTGGAACAGACTGTTCAAAACTTCTTGTATTTTTATGGAGAAGTGTTTTGATGGATACACCCTGGTGAAGGACAACCTAGATTAATCCCCATGCTAATGAGTTACTCAGTGCTTAGATTCAAACAAGTTTGGTACTTTTATTTCCCCACACTCCCTGTTCAAAAATACTTTTAAAAGGTGAGTCTCATCTGACCAAATGGAAACACCTACACATATGATCTCATCATCTCATCTACTTTAGTAATCAATGACAGAGTAAGGGGCACTTCAGCTCATGCCAAAATAGATACTGAAAATATGCCAGATGTGTCACAACTTACAAGTGAATGTATCTCTGTATGTGTATGAATGTAGAGTAGTAAGAGACAATGGGGAGTATTTCAGATACAGATATTGATACTATGGATGTTTAAGGCTAGATTAAGATCCTTGGACCTATTCTGGCAATGCTCAGAAAGACCTTTGGAACTGAGATTTACTGCTAGGTTTCTTTTTTTTTTTTTTTTTTAATGTGGTCTGTAATTGTGGTCATGAACTTTTCACAAAGGGAGGCAAAAAAGTTTAAAACACTTTGAGCACAAAAGTTGCATAATACTACTATACTAATGCCTAGAATGGCTTATAATTAACGTCTCCACCATGGATTCCCTATAATTTCTACTGTATTCATTGTAGTGCTTGCAACTGAGGCTAAATGCTGTCGGTAGACATGTTTTCTCCACCTTCTTTGTGATTCAGAAGTATTCACAAGACAATACGAGACATGGCAGATGACATTCTTGTCATAATTTGCTTGGTGCTGCTAGATGCTAAGTAAGGGGTAACAAGAATGGAATTGGAAGAATTATGTTGATACAAACCTGTGTGTTCAAGATCAGAATTTGGCTCTTTTTATTTCTTCTTAACAGATAGGCCCCTAATTAAGCAACTTCTTTTGCAGTAATATTGGTAGGAATAGTATTGAGGGTTGGTTAAATTTCTCAATAGCTTTCTTACCAGCACCCTCATTCTTGGATTTATTGAAAGTAATGTTAATTGATATACTTTCCTGCTCTTACTGTAATAACCTTTTTATACTAAAAAATTATTCTTACTCAGAAATGTCAGCAGATAATAATGTCTATGAGTGAGCTATAGATTTGAAAACTAAAAGAACAGCCTCACAACAGAACAGACATGGGACTTTGAGTGAAATCAAATTTTTCCTTTCAAGCTAAAGTTCTGTTTATTATCTAGAGCAGTGAGCACTTAGAGATCTTTTGCAGACATCCAAACTGAAAAACAGCTGAGTGATTCAGACATCAGAGGACATACAATACAACAGCGAATACTGATACACTAATTGTTGTCCTGCTCTTGGGTTTATTGAAAAAAAATTCTGTTGCTATTTATTCCCCTACAACTAATATCTAGCTTACAAACAAGCTCTATTAGTAGCTGCTTTAAAAATTAATTGGCCATATAATATTATTGAGAAAAAGCTGCATGTAGAAGAGTTGCATGAAATTTCTCAATTGTATTTATCTGCAAAACCAACAAGGATAAGTCACTAAACAACTCTTAAGGACTTTTCACACTTCAGTTGCATCCCAAATAGAAAGACATAGGAATATAATAACATTTAATAGAGTGACATGTTCATACTAATTCTTACACTGCAAACAGCTACAATATTTTAGAATCATAAAAATCTTAATCAGACCAAGAACCAAAATGTTGGAGAATTAATCAGACCAGGAACCAAATATCTGAAGATCCATAGAAAACCAGTGACTCCATCTTTTGCTCCAATCCATAGCAACCAGGTCTGACTTGGTCGTGCTTTCCCCCGTAGAGGAAGAACTTCTGACTTGCTTGGATAGATACTGCTTCTTCTATCACCTCTATTCTTGAATATCTGCTTCACTCATGGCTTGAGGGACCTCTTGAGTCCTGTAGTCTGAAGGCTGAGCCCTTCTGTGCCTGCCAAGCCCTCTGTGATTCAGTGCAGCATCAGACTGCAAGGGCTTCAGGGGAGTTATGCAAACCTGTAAGTTCCATATTCTGGCAAAGATGTGAATGGAAGTGCTAACCTAGCCTTGTCCCTGGCTCCAGTGCCTAAGCAGTGTGCTTTTTCATAGAGGAATGTGGATTCTCCTGGAACTCAGACAGCAATGAAAATAGGAAACTGTGCAGAATCATAATAAACAAGGCTCAGAGAACCACAACAGGAAAGCTGTTAAAGCCACCTGTGAAGGTTAGTGTTCTGCCTCTTGGTCATGCTGTTCTCTCAAATGTGCAGCAAATAGAAGACATCCCATTAATTTTGGGTTTACACCAGCACATATACCAGCTTCTGGGAAATTTTCAAAATCACTTTATTATATCGGTCCCTCCACAGGTAAAAGTCAAGTGTTTGAATTTGTGTATATTTTATCTTTTGGAAAATTTCTGCACTTATTTTTCATGTTTAAGAAAGACTTCCATCCAGCAAGCTTCTCAAAGATTTACTTCAACTCCCTTTGAGGTGCAAACAATATTAACAACATGTGAGTTACAACCAGATTATTGATAGTTCAAGAAATATCAATTGTTATATCAAAAAGAAATTAGCCATCTGGGCAGTTTCAGCTCTGTTAATGTTTCTCTAATCTAAGTCATAATTGCAATCCCCTAAGAAACTCAATATCATAACAAGCAAACCCAAATACTTTCAGATCTATCTTGCATATTACCCTGATCCAGTTCCAAAGCAGTTATTCTCATTAACAGAAATAAAATTAATTGGAATGCTTTTCATGTCCTTCTGAAATACCCTTTCTGATATATCCCAGTCTTTGTCTGAAGGAAAAGAAAGAAGAAAAGATTTATTTCCTCATTAAAGTGCCCTGGTCAGAACAGAGTTGATAGCAAAAGTCTAATTAATGGCAAGAGAGGCTGTACTGAATTAAGGCTCTTTGAGAGACCAATAGATTCAGCAGAAATTCAGGTCATGTTGCCCTCATTCCTACAAGTCTGTTTTAGAATTTTTAAGTAGTCCTTGTCGTAGAATTCTGTTTAGTATCCAAAGAATGGAGGGAATTTTCCTATGTATTAAAGAAGTACTCATCCTGTTTTGCAGTCTCCAGGTCCCTTTTTGCTGTCCTTGTTCAGCTTCAGTTTTTCTAGCTTTCCTGTGGGCATAATATTTAGTCACCTTTCAGGGCTGTTGTGCTTTCCAGAAAGGTGGCCCATGAGATGTACTGGTGCCTGGGACCATCCCACCCCAGGGACAGGACTTTTTTTCTTTTTGTTAAACTTTGAGGTTGCTGTTGTCCCATTTTCCCCAGTCTTTCAAGATCCCTCTATAAATGGCAGTGCAACTGCTAGTGTTAACAGCAGCTCCTCCCACTTTATCTGCAATTTGCTCAGAGTGCAGCCTGTCCCGTCATCCAGGTCATTGATGAGCATGTTAAACAGCATTATCCCCAGTGTCCATCCTGAGGTATACCACTAGTGCCTGCTCTCCAGGTGGGCTTTGTGGTGCTTGTCAGAGCCCAGTTCAGCCATTTTCAGCCCACCTCACTGCCCATTTATCCAGCCTGTACTTCACTGGTTTGCCTATGAAGATGTCATGAGGGCAATTGTTGAAAATCTAACTAAAGTCAAGAGTTAAAGATGAGTCAGGATTAAACAGTGTCAACTTCTTCACCCCATCCACCAAGATAGTAATTTCATCAAATAAGGCTGTCAGATTTGCAAAGCATGATTTATTCTTCCTAAATCCAGGCTGACTACTCCTATAATCACATTTTCATTCACATGTGTGTTTGGAAGTGCTTTTCAGAAATATGAAGCATTCATTACTATTCTGTCACAGAATTTCTTTATGCATATAAGCATGTATATATACATAAAGGGGAATCAGAACACACAAATCTGCAAAGCCATAGTTCGTAAAAATACTAAATAGTCATGGAAAGAGTTTGAAAATAGGAATTTATAAGAGAAAAATTGCTGATGCACAGGAAAGGCTATAAGGTGCTATATATAGCTACTGTCCTGCTTAAATATACATGGCTCTGTTTGTTCTATCTTCTGTTGTATTAGATAAACTCAAGGAGGAGCCTGAAAGTCAACTCCTAACAACTGCTTTCAGGTCTCTGGAGAGGCCTATGGCTAAAAAAATACCCTGCTTACATATCTTGACACTGAAGTGTTTGTACTTAAAGGAAAGAATAATAACTCTAAGATCAGTCTTTGTTGTCCTCAGCACAAGAAAGGATTCCTTCAGCAGTGTATTCTTTCCCCTTGTCTGATCAATGAACTCCTCTATCTGTTATCTGTGCTCTTTGCCTATTAATCTCTTATCTGGTAAATCAGTTTGATTTTGACATTCTTTGTCTTTTGAACAAATCCTCCAGGGTGGAATCAGATTCTTGCTTTCTAATTCTGGAAATGAGTCAAGTAGAAAGGTTCCTCTAAGTTGTATGACAACTTTGGGACTGTCTGCAAAGAACTTCCTTAATCTTTTGGACGTGGGGGACTTTTTTCCCATGTCTGTGGCATACTGCAGAGCTCTACTTGATGCACAGGGCTGTCTGTTGCCCTTATACCTCCTATGTTGGGCTGAAGCTCCAAGGAATTGAATTTTGATAATCTCTCTGTCAAGACTGAAATTTGACAAATATCTTTGGATTCAATAATCTGGTAACTCAGCAGCATATTCCTTGGTGGATTAAAAAATTTAAGTTCATTTGGGCCCAACTGCTTGATGGGATGGTGGTGTTACAATTAGGTGTGGCTTAGAAAGTACAGCATGTGATAGTATTCCTGCAAAGTAGGAAAATAACTTTTGACCTCTCAAGGTCTATTGCTACTACAGATTTCTGAGCTGCCATGCAAGCTGGAAGAGTTCCTTCCCTCAGCCTTACCTCTGCATCATACTGGTGGATATTTATGGGACCACAAAACTTGAGTGGTGGAAGTTAAGTTCACTGGCTGGTTTTCCCATAACAGCCCATGCTTGGTGCATTGCCAGAGATGAAGGGGTGTTTTGGGGACATGAATGAGCAGTCAGGGGCAGACTGTGCTTAGAACTGCAACGACTCAGAGTTTAAAAATGACCTGGGATTGTCTCAAGAAGGCATTGAGAGGAAAACCAAGTATCTCATTCTGCGTAGCATGTGGGGTTTTAAATCTCAACAGGATACAGCTTGAATTTATGCATCTCCCCAAATAGGGAAAGAAGTCCCAAATAAATAAAATCAAACCAACACACTTAATGCAAGGCTGCACTTTAGAAAAATCAATTGACTCCAGAAATTCACTGAGTCAGAAGAAACAGTGACCTTGTGAGCAAGGCATCAAAGTTAAACACATCAAATACTGTGTGCTTATACAGTAGCAGATGAGTTGTAGCCTCACCTTCCATCTGTGAAAGATGACCATCCTATGTCCCAACTTTTTAGATCAGAGTTAATGTGTTGGGATACCTCTGCAGATCATGGAATGATTAACACTTCAAGGAACTCACCTGGCAAGTAGTATATGGCTAAACAAATCCCAAAATAGGTGGAGTCACTCCCCATTGAAATTTGTATTTAGATAAGTGGCTTTCTAGTTTTAAGTGAGTGTCATGAGCTGGTCTCCTCCTGTTTTGGTGTTATCCCAGCTGCAGCAGCCAGAGAGCAGCAGCAGTCCCTCCCTGTCGGGAGTAGCCATGGCTCCTCTAACAGAAATCTTCCACAAGCGGAATCCAGCAGTTTCTTACACAGATGACACGATCAATAAACCTTGCAGCATTTTTGACACCATTTGTAGCCAGTGTCACCTGTCCACGTGTGGAGCTGCTCTGTCCCAGCTGCTCCGGCTGCTGTGTGGCTGGAGCCCCACCATGGTAGTGGTGTAGTGAGCTGCAATATGTGAAGCCACGTGTACCAGCCTTTTTTTTTCGTTGGTCTCCTGCGATCTCTTCATTGACTGCTTTGACCTTGCCCGTGGCAAGATGGCTTGGGCAAGATTTTTGGAACAGTCCCTGGGGAAGTTCTTTCCTCCTGTGTTTCCAGCAGTTCTCAGCTATGTGTGCCCTTGTGTGACTGGAGAAACAATGGTGTCTCTACAAATTAATTGTCCCTCATATTTAATTTTTCTAGATTCATAGGTTTATAGTTACCTGAGCTGCTGCTGCTCTTGCAGGCTAGTGTGAAGTCAATCACTCCCTGCCACCTTTCATCATGCTCTTTTATCAGTGAATTGCTCCAAATGCACTTGCAAATTGCACAGCATGAATTCACTCTTCCTCAAGGGTCATTTTAAAAATAGTTTTCAAGAAGGTTCTTTTTCCTAGTTCAGATTGCTTCCATTTTCTTTAAAATAAAGGAATACTGCCTATAGTGGCGAAGCACAAAATCTGAATTTAAACATGCTTGTATTTCAGGCTGTTTCAAGTCTGGATCCAAACTAGCTGGCTAGAGCTTCTTTTACATTTTCCTTCACTCCCTTGAAGATTCATATATTTTCCTGAGGCTTATTTATTGGCAGTGAGCAGAAGAAAAATGTACTCTCATGCAAGGGAGGGAAGCTTTTAGTGAGTAATTAATACTTGGAACAATCAAATTATAAGTATTCTTTGAAAAATTAATGAATTCTGAACTACCTTTTTGCACAGCCAGTGACTACCTTTGAAATAGAGAAATGTATGTAACTCATAAATCTGTTGCTTTTGCAACTGATGCTGAATGGCAGATGTAATTTATTTAAGGACAAACCAGGGTAGTACTTTTCTTACCCTTTGCTTGCCCTGTCTCAGAAAGACCAGGTTTGATGTTTATGGCCATGGTGGTTGACCTCCAAACATTCATGCATCCTGCATTCCTGGAAGCCCTGTGGCACAGGACCCAAGGCTGGTAGGATGGGACTTTTCTGCCTATGGCTGCTTCTGCTGGCACAGAGCTGCACAGGTTAGTGAAGCAGTGCACTTCAGAGGGAGACTCTTTTTTTGGCTACATTTCAGGCACCAAAATGAAATTCAGCAATTAAAAGAAATAAGGAGCTTCTGTGTTTTGTCATTTGATCACAGCTACCCTTGCTTCCTACCAGCTTGCCAAAGCCTAGTGACAGTAGAAGGATCCTGCCAGTCTTGCTGCCAGTTCCTCTAATATGCAGCTCTAGATAAATTCTTTCTTCTGTTTTCTCCCAAACAGGAGATGTGAACATTCAGGATCTGAACCTGTCCAAAGGCAGTAAGAGACGAGTGTTAGTGGAAATCGGAATTGAGTTCTGCTTGATTCTGGGTTGGAAGTAGTGTCAAAAAGTAGAGTGAGCCTTCAAGGGACTTTGTGATGTCCAAAACCCAGAGCCAGATCTGGATCTGCACAGTGTGCTTGAACAGTCACAAAGCACTGGGTGACTGATTTGCCAAGATTTTGCTCATCTGATAAGCTGCAGAAAATGTGTATTCTCAGGCCATTGTAAAATGTGAAATAAATTCCATTAGGACAAACCTGCTTTTATGTAAGAAAACAATTTTAGAGGGATTGAAACAACCACTTTTAACTTCATTTTTTAAGGGGCTGAGAGCCATCCATCAGCCTATGGCTGAGTCACGAGAAGCAAGCTCCTTAGACATCAGTATCTTGATTGCTTTTGCTTTTGAGCTATACCAATAGCTGGATGTGCAATGGCCACATATCAAATGGCACCACAGCTGGCTACCCAGCATTGTCTTCCCAGCCAGGTTTGATGGCCTATTTGGATAGTACTAGCCCTGCACATTGTAATTACTTTCTTCTAGAAGAAAAGTTCTTGAATTTATTGCTAAAATTTATTATTAGAAAACTTGAAATTAATTGCTCAAGACCCTGATTTCCACTTGATCTTTTCATCCTGAGACACACTTATATCCTAATTGGTAAGATTTTTTTTTATCTCCTATTTTTATTTTATTACTTATTTTAACTTTTAATTATATTTAAATAATTTCTATTTTTAACTTCTAGCCTATTCATAATTTGATGTAAGTGAGTATTGTGGCTGATGGCATATAAAAAATCCTGCTGGGCTGTTTCTCTTGGGATTTTTAGCTTTAACTGATTTTGTTTTGTGCCACAAACAGCCTGTTCCTCAGATGTGCTCCACAAATGCCATCAGTTATTCCCTTGTTCCGGTTTATGACACACTGGAGTTAAATTTACCTGCTGAAGTCTGAGTCAATCATTTCAACTACATTATGTTGTACACACACTGTCTTCTCCCTAACCCAGCCATCCCAGTCTTCTCAGCTCTTCCTGTGTGCCATTAAATATTTGCATTGCTTATCCCCAGTTGCTCTGCTTTCCACTGCATTCCCTACAATAGCAGAACTGGACAAGAACAGAGTGTTTCAAGTGAGAAATGTAAAGGAACTTATATATTTTTCTCCTATTTTTTTTCTAAGCTGAATACTTGTCGGCCTTTTTTTTTTTTTTTTTTTTTTTTTTTGACTATTCCAAGGTACTAGGCAAAGCAACTGCAGTAATGATGTACCTTTAAGTGAAACTGGAAACATGGCGAAGTAATAACCCAGTAGTAAGCATTGGCTTGTGAAGGCCCTGACCTTTGTTAGCACTACATCTTGTCTGTTCTCATCACTCCCTGTCTGTCCATTCAGCATGATGTGAAAGACTTGGGGATTTTAAATTATGGGAAGCTCATTGTGTCCTGGTAGTGTGCACTTGCAGCCCATAAAGCCAACTGTGCCCTGGGCTGCATCTTAAGCAGTGGGCAGCAGGATGAGGGGGGATTGTGCTGCTCTGCTCTCATGAGACCCCACCTGGAGCACTGCATCCACCTCTGGAGCCCTCAGAACAAGAAAGACATAGACCTGCAATGAGTTGGAGTAAGTCCAGAGCAGGGCCATAATGATAAGAGGGCTGGAACACCCCTGCTATGAAGACAGGCTGAGAGAGCTGATGCTGTTCAGCCTGGAGAAGAGAAGGCTTCAGAGAAACCTTAGAGCACTTTCCAGTACCCAAATGTGCTACAAGAGAGCTCAAAAGGGACTTTCCTTAAGGACATGTAGTGATTGGACAAGGAATAATGACCTTAAACTGAGAGAGTTTAAAGATATTAGATTGGATATTAGGAAGAAATTCTTGACTGGGAGGGTGATGGGCCAGTGACGCAGGTTGCCCAGAGAGCACATCCCTGGAATTGTTCAAGGCTAGTTTGGATGGGGCTCTGAGCAACCTGGTCTAGTGCAAGGTGTCTCTGCACATGGCAGGGGGATTGCAACAGAATTTAAAGGTCATTTCTAACCCAAAACATTCTGTGATTCAGGCTCCTTGGCCTGCTGGTTCCTGTCCCCAAGCCTGTCCCCCATATCTGGCGGGAGTTTTGTGCTCTCTGCTTCCTTCTCTATGAACAGTTTGCTGTCACCCACCACCTTCCATTGGATGGAAGAGCTTCATTTCACCCCGTTGCAGGCTCATGTTTACAAACCATATGGTCTTTTCTTATAGAAGACTGAAGGTGACCCATAACCACCTGACAACACCTTCCAGGTTCTCACCTCATGGTTATTGCCATGACATTAATCTCCAGTTACATGCAATTTTCTATTAGATCCTCCTTTTTTCTTGTAATGAGACTATAACATCAAGTCACATTATCCTTTTACACAGAAGAAGATTCAGACTCTTTCAAAAGCAAACAATTTATAGCAGTGGGCAGGTGCTCACAGCATCTAATTTACAATTTGTTAACACCAGTAGGCTTTTACTCAGAGGTTATTTCACCTTTCACAGCTACTGCCTCTCTGACAATAATTATTAAAAAAAATCTTGGTTAGAACAATACAATTACTTTGCCAGAACAGAGAGGCTTTATATTTGAGGTTAATAAAATGTAATGTTTCATTCCAGAGATCACAGCTTGTGCCTCATGCTGTAATACTCTTTGCTTAGAAACATTTTCCTCTGGGGTGAAAAATGGCTAGGTGAAAGCATTAACACAGAAACACTATTTTAGAACTGTCCATGTCTATATTTATGTTCATGCAGAGCCAAAAAGCAGACTCCTAAACTTAGTAAGCTTCAAGAATTACAATAACATAATATAACTGGACAAAAATGGCAGAAAAATGCATCTAGTTTTCAAAAGGTAGCAAAAGAAACTTCTTTTGACTCATAAAAAAGTTTCTTCTAGTACAGAGAGATTCTGATTTCAGTATAGAGGGAGGTACTTTGTGGCATCTCCTCTGCTGTGAGCTTTAAACCATTGACTGAAGGAGTCAGTTTGCTGTCTTGAGTCCTTACCCAAAAGATGAAGTGCTCCTTGACTGCACTTAGATGAACATAGAAAATACGGACACAGGTAGCTCTTCTGTCCTGCTTAGAGGATGAGACTGATAGCAATAAAATGAGGTTTTTCTCCCAGTTAAGGAGGAAACTAAGGGTGAACATGTGCAATGGAGGCAAGGGCAAGCAGGTCAGAGATAAAGCCTGGAAATGGGTATGGAAGAGACAGCTACTCCTTTTTGAGATTATTTACTGCTTTTAAAGTGTGTAAGACAGCTTCATTTGGAGCACAGAAATATGATGGAAGGAACCAACCTATAGTAAGAAAATAAAACTTTTTGACACGAGATGTCTAAAAGTGTAGCATTTGGTGAAGACATCCATGAGAAAGCAGCGGCCAAAATCAACATCAGCAATAAAAAATGCATTTTGAAGTGCTGAAATCAGTACAGCTTCATTATAATCTCAGTCTCGTAAACTCACAGTTTAGCAGTTAATGTTCTCCCTGGTAACCACATACAAGAACAACGTCATACTTTGAGAAAAGAAATGTCTGAATGAACCCTTTGCTCTTCCATGTGAGGGATCACAACATTTCTCCTACACACATTGTAAATAGGACTGTTGTTTATGATGTTCAACAAAATCACCTTTTTGGTAAGACCCCATCACCTGCCCAGAGGGCTTTGGAGAAGACCCATGCACACAACAGGGACCTGCTGGGGTGCTCAGGTACAAGATGAAATGGGGGGAACTCAGTGAAGAAAGTGAGACATCCCATAGCGAGATTGCTTTTTTTTCACTCTGATAGTGTCTTTTCCATCTCATTCTCCAAGGTGCTCTATAAATCACAGAAAATTCTAAGCTGGAAGGGACCCACAAGGATCATGAAGTCCAACTCTTAAGTGAATGGCCCATGCAAGGATTGAACCCACAACCTTGGTGTTATTACGCAGATTATTTCTGCAAATTTTCTGCTTTGCAAACCTCCTCTCATCAGGCAGTTGGGTTTCTGCATGCATCCTGAAAGCCATGCAGTGCAAAGTATCTCTGTTCCACAACATTGGTGTAATGCCCTTATTATCTTGTGGAAGGTTCCTGATGTAGGGGAGGAAGGAAGAAGTGGCTGTGGACTCTCTGATAGAGAAGAACTTTTCATTGTTGCCATATCAACCCCCCTCTCTGTCTTACTATGAAGCATCATGTATGAATGAAGGCACCTCAGCATTTCTCACCTAAGATGAAAAATCATTGAATTGGGCATCTTTACACTTCAGATCATAATGTAACCCTGTACAATCATACTGCTAGAGTCAAGGTCAGATCTTGGGCAATTTCCTATATGAAGGCAGCAATTTCTCTTTTCAGAAAGCTACAGAAGCTGGCTGTGGGCATACATGCTTGCAACACCCTTTGTCATGCCTGTTATCTCCAGGTGCAGTCAGAGGTCTGGATTAATGCTGAATACAGTGAAAACTGCAGTGCAGCCTGTCAGATAGACCCAGCCACATGACTGTCACACTGAGCACAATCTGTAAGATTGACAGTACAACCTTGTTTGGTTCTTGTGGGGTTTAGAGTTTAGATATAATCCACTATGAAAACTCATTCAGGAACAGCTGGTAATAGGAGAGTTTTGCCTTCTATTTTAGATGGACAAAGATTTTATGAGTAGTTGAATAGTTCCAGGGCTGGTAAGCATTGGGGTGAGACAATCAAGAAAAACAGTGGGCTATCTGGGCAAGACTGTGGCTCAGAGTTGTACGTCCTTCACAGGGCCAGGGTGAAGTCAGGCATTTGCTTTAAAATGTGGCTTAAAAGTGTTGTCCCACCCACCAGTGATTGACTGATCTTTGGGAGCTCACTTCTGCACCTGTGTTCCTGTCAGCCTCCTCTTTCTGGCAGAAAAATTGCTCTTCTCTTCTGGATGCTACAGGAGGGGGTTGGCTCCACCACCCAAAACCCTATGCAAGCTCTGAGCTCCAGTAAAAGAGTGGGCAGTGAGGGTGGTAGAAACAAAGCCTTATTTTTGTGGAGTGCCACTCTAAGTGGTGTATTTCAGACAGATAAGGTCTGTTGCTCTGCCAAATGCAAACTTAAGTGTACGGCCCCCACCTTGCAAAATGGTATTTGTATTTTTTTTTTTCTTTAAAATTACCATAGTCTCCATCTGGTAGCATCCTGCAGGTCTGAGCTGTATTTGTGAGGATATTGGGATCAGGATGCAGAGTACAGCCTCTTCTTGCACCTCCTGTTTTAGTTTTTGTTTTGTGTTTGTGCAGTAGAAATAAATGAATTCATGCCATCTTGCCCCATTTCCAAACAAAACACATCTGTGTTAGACAGCAGCAGAGGGATGTGCAGGGCTGCTGAGGTTTCCAACACAGACCCTGCAGTGTCGACATGCTGCATCCCTGCACATCCTGAGGAGAGTAGCCAGGGCACTCTGCACTTCCAAAGAGGTGCCAAATGATGGATTTGGAACCCATACTGTGGGCACCAAGTTTGAAAAAACTTGCAGGAATATTGGCACTTGTCTCCTAGCCTTGCCTGGATATAACCAGCAGTTTTTGTCAAAAGTCTGCCTACAGATTCTCCCTCTTCATTTTCTCTCATGACTACATCTCCAGATGAGAGTTTTAGTGCTTCACATTATTACAGGGCTTTTTTCTGCCAGCAAGAGGTCTCCTTAACATACAATGCATATATAAATAATATGTGTGGCTTTGGAGGTTTATAAAATTAAGTGGGTCATACCTCCTTTCATGTACAACAATTTTCTTCACAAAAAATCACGTGTGATTTTCTTTGGGAAGATCTTCAGTCCTAGCAAAAGGAAAGGAGACTAGATTGCTGAGTGCTTATACCACCAAGTCTCTTTTCTAGGCTTCCTGAAAGACCAGCACTAGAGCTGGTTTTGAGTTTTGCCTAAGAAAGTAGAGCAAATGCCATGGTGTGCAGTTTAAAATCTGGTTTTAAGGTTTTAATAGGTTCCTCTCTTCTTCAAGTACCTATTTGTCTTTCCTGCTCTCTGCTGCACTCAATACATTTCTGCTGTGATGATTTTTTCACATAACCTCTTTGGCAGCCACAGGAGGGACTTCCTGCAGATCAGACTGTGTTGGAATTTAGGCCTCTTGAAACATCAACCACTGACTTAATGCATCTGACTTAATGAAGCACATTGAACAAAATGTGGGAAGCTGTTGGCCAAAAATTTTTTTTTTTTTTTTGCAAGTGGTTCTAAGTTATATTTAAGCTGTCAGTGCCCAAAAGTGCTTCCCTGCTTCAGGGTCCTTGGGTGGTCTTCAAACTGAAAATCAGGCTAAGACCCAGGGATGCCATATCTCTTTGCTTTGGAAGAAAACCCTGGTGGATGGAGGAAGTAGGAGATGCTCTGGTGTGTCCTCAGTCTCAGGGGGGAGATGGGATGTCCTGGATGTATGGGTGTCCTGGATGTATGGTTTTGTCAGAGACTTTCTGTCATCTTTAGACCTAAGCCAGGTGCATTATAAGAACAGAGACAGAGTTACAGGAGTTAAAAGGAGAAGAGCAGTTCATGGATTGTTGCCTGGTGAGCTGAATTCAGAATCCAGCTCATGTATGGTTAGAGCTTAGGGCTGCTCTCCAGCATACTTTCTTGTAGGTCAGTCGGGAAGAAAATTGTTCTCTGCTTCCCAGGTGCATTGAGAGATGCCCAAAAACTGAATAAATAGCATTATGTAAGATAGGTCAATGAGTTTTTTGATAGCTTAGTGCAGTAAAAAGTAAAAATAAAGATAAGCATCATCTTCCCTTTGTACATCTTAAAGCCCTTTAGAGGCTCTGAGGTCTGATTTATATAAGACACATCCGTAAACCTAATAAAGGCATGTTTTTAATAGGAATGAGCTCTTTGTACAGTAGAACAGCTCACACTGTTTTCAGTCAAATTTTTACTAATTCCAATTAAAACCATATAGCCTACTGCTTAGCAAAAATTAAGAACACTAAATTGCTTTTAAATGGCTTTAATGTAAACCATTGCACTTCTCTTGGGGGCAGTAAACCTGAAGAACAGGATTTTCAGAGGAGTTGATCTCTCAGCAAGCTGTTTTTGGAGTGGCAGCAGGAGATACTCAGAGCCTCCAAAATTGGTTCCTGATTGGCCTCTTCTAATAGAAAAACACATCTGGACAGGCCTTGGGAACTCCTCTGGTTCTACCACCAACAAGTAAATATGCATAGGTGATGGCTGGAGAGATACACAGGCATACATCTCTAAATCACTGTCTTGTTCTGAGATTCTGAGGACCATTTCCTTGTAAAAAAACCACTTCCTCAGAGGGGTAAATGATTCAATTGGATGCACATTCGAGGGGAACTGCTTGCCCTAAAGCCAAAGAGAGGTTCAGATTTTTAACTAGGAGCTACTTGTTTACTCAGTCTTTTACATTTTTTATATAATCCCTTTGCTATTACCAGAATAATTTGTGCATGGACTGTGCATAATTCGGGATTTGAGAAACTGCTTTTCAGTGCTGTGAAAATCGAAAATTGAAGTCATGCCTTGTAAGAATACTTACATGTAGGAAATGGGCATGAAGAAATGCACAATCTGTTGAAAGAAAAAGCATTTGGATCCAACCTGTCTATCCTGCAAGATGTCTTGGTCTTTATTCAAAAAATGTGGTGCTTAGGAACATGGTTTATTGGTGGGCCTGTCAGAGCTGTGTTAGTGGTTGCATTCGATGATCCCAGTGGTCTTTTCCAAAGTCAGTAATTCTGTGTTTCTGTGACTCTATTTAACACTTATTGTTACATTACTGTATGGCAAGGAGAAGAGGCCAACAGCTGCAAGACAGTTCATCAGCTGTGTAGGACTGTGGGGCAATGGCTGAGATGTGTAGGTCCCAGAAAAAAAGAGTGAGGATATAATCATCATGAAAGTATCTTGTTCATCTCTATCTTCATTTTTCTTTTTCAGATCTCACAGTCCCATCTGGTGAAATTCACCTGCTTATTCTTCTTTTCCAAAGCAGTTTCCCCTAAGGATTAAAAAATTGACACCCATTTGATGCCTAAGAATTTTTACTTTTTATGTATTTTTCATATATTTGTATCTCTGTATGCTACTATTACATAGTTATATACCTGGTATTTTTCCTATCCTTTCTCTTAGAATAATAAGCTAACCTTCTAACACATTCCTGAAATACTGTTTAGTCTTCTTTTCAATAAGAGAAGGCAGACAAGGACATTTTGCTTTCCAATCAAAATCTGAGGAGACACAATAAGAAATGGGGCAAAGAAGTCCCTGGAACAACTCTAGTGGGGCAAAACCCAGGGAAAATTACATAACCAACTACTGTTCTAATTGGACAATATTTATTAGATATGCTTAATTTGTTAAACTTATAAAATTTGTAGAAATCTGATGCCAGGTATGCCCATGACCACTGGGATACCTGGGAGCTTCCAATAAAGGTCTGCTTTTAGGTTTACTATTTTAAGACTGTTGCAAGAGTTTTTGTCTTATGATGTTAGGCAACAAAATGAAACATCACAGCTTTTCTTTGATTATTTATCACTTGACTATTTCATGTACTCATTGGCCCGAGAATTTCCTGTTTGTCAGTCACAGTCAGGAATGGGTTTTTCATTCGTCTCCCAAAAATATGTCCCCTCTGTTGTGGGAACAGCAAAAGCATTGCAGCAAGTCAGGTGTGTTCACAGAATTGTAGAATATCTTGAGTTGGAAAGGACCCACAAGGATCACCAAAGCCCAGCTCCTGGTCCTGCACAGGACAACCCCAAGAAGCTCACCATGTGCCTGAGAGCACTGAACTCCTTGGACTAGCAGGCTTAGTGCTCTTCCCTGGAGAGCCTCTTCAGTTAGCCCTTCTCATATATCCCAGTCCAAACCACAGGTTTTCATTTTTAGAATCCAGGACCTTTGCATGGATACACTAGAAATGTATTTTCTCTAGATGGGCAAGACACTGTACTGGTGGTTTACAACTAATACTGTTGTAATCTGCTCTCCGTGCCCACTAAACACAGTCCAAACACATAAAGAGCCCAGTGTCCCTTATTGAAAGGGGAAGGAAGGAGGCTCCATGCAGAGGCAAAGTCAGGCCACTAAAGTGGCTTTTACTCTCTCCATAAGAACACTTAGGAGAGGAAAAGGCAGTCCTGGAGCAAAGTAAGGCAGTGGAGAAAGCTTGTGCATACCAGCTGTTGGAGTTTGGGTGAAAACAGCTTAAGTTTTATAGGTAGAAGATGGCCAAGCTGCTTCCTTGGGAGGGATTTAAGTAGCAGAGGTGTGGAGGATAGACAAGAAGATCTGAGACGTGATTCCAAGCTGCTAATGTAGAAGGATAGGTAGATGAAGTGATAATGGGGAGAGAAGGCAATGAGCTGGTGGTGAGCATAACGTAATTGTCAGGCATGAGGGAAAAGGCAATGATAGAAGGCTTAACAAATTGGAATATTTACTGTTATAGTATTTGCTCTTGCAGATCTGGGCAACTGAATACATTTGGTGCAGAAAATCTGCCTGTCACTCAAGAACTGTTTGTGACACTTAATAAAGGTGGAAATGACACTGGCTGAAATGATTCTGGATTTCCATACTGCTCAAAATTCAGGTGAGCATGAGGGATTTCAGAAAGACCATTCCTCTGACCTTGCCTGTCCATATGGTATATGCATATGCAAAAAACTACATTCCCTAGAAAATTTATCAATCAGATAAAAAAGAAGAAAAACTGTTGTGTTTTGGGTTTTTTCCTTCTCTCGCAGTGCTAATTACCATGGTATTCAAATGCCTATTTGCTAGGCCTGCATAAATCAGGGCTTTTCTAACAGCCTCCTGAGGGAAGTTTTGTCTAATTTATTGGGACTCAGCTAGAGAGCATAACACCGGGTAGGCAGGAGCAGGCTGGCAGGCATGTGCTCTGCTCCAGTAGTCCCTGCTGCCCTTGGGATTATCCCAGCCCAGGGCAGGGCTGTAGAGGAAGAGCTGTGAGTGCAGTTGAGGCGGGTGAGGGGGGCTGTCCTGCCCTGCAGCGAGGAGAGCTGAGAAGCACTGCCTGCTCTGTCCTTTCTCCTTGGCTGCGGCACTTTGTGGCCCAAGGGTTTTGAGGAAATGTATCGTGATGGGAGTGGTTTAGTGCCCATCTCCTGCTCACAGCTCGATGGACATGAGTGGTGGTGACAAGCAGCACGATAAGGGTGCAGAAGGAGGAAAGTGTATGATGGGGAGGTGGGGATTAGTCCCTTTGAATGCATGGCACAAAGCTTTAATCCTACCTGAATGAAGCATGAGTCTGGCTAATGGCAAACGTTGCTAGAAACAGCATTCTTTATCCTTATATGAAGCCACAAGACCAATTTTCCTTTGCTGTCTTGATGCCTTACTTTAGCCAGACCCTTTCTCTTGGGTAGGTGTGGCATATTTTCCTTCCTGTTGTCTTCATTTGTTTGCCTCTTGCAACCTCTCTGTCAGATGGAAGTGCCTTGTGCTGTTCATGCTTACTCTACTTTTAAATAATTTTTTGAAGTCTGGGAGCAAAACTGTGCTATGTTTAGAGACACTACATGCAAAGTGTCCAGGTGTCAGGGGATTTAGGGATTTGAAAATATATGGGCTACCTCAAAGGTAATCCTTTGGATATTAAAAGCAGAAAACCTGCCAGGCCACTTTGCATAACATGCTGTATAATCTGGGAAGCGGTTCCAAGGTGCTTGTTACCATGGCACCTCTTGGAGAAGCTTAGCAATATTAGCAGAAACACAGCGGTGGTGGGTTAAAGCAAGAACTGCAGCTCTGGGCTCAGGCACACAGTGGCTGTGCCTCAGCTGGCTGCTTGCTAAAGCGGACATGGCTGTGATTGTTTTCTTAGTTCATTACAAATGCATGTTAAAACCCATCATCTTAAACTTCTTGCACTGTGACTTTAACCTGAACTTGCCTCTTAACTAATGCCCAGCCCAGTTGTGCTGCTTGACTGGGGTCACTATGGTCCATCAAACCTTGTTAACTTCTCTGTGGATTTGAATTCATGTTGGATCTCCCTTTGTGGTCTGGGTCACTCCTGAGAGCTGGGATTCAGCTGCCTGACTGACTGATTCTGAGCTGGCTTCCTTCTATTTATTAAGAATGGAGAGAAATTGGCTCCTCTGGATACGGTATATCTCATTCTAAAATAAATCCCTAAAATAGGCCACCTGAAATTTATCCTAAACACTGATTTTCCTCCTGGTTATAAAGGAAATCTTGGATCATTAGCTTAGTTAGTACAGGCAACCATATTACTGATATTTCCATGACTCAGCTAACCAGATGAGGGCTTTTATTGTGAAGTGAGATGCTCTAGGGAACCGAGACATCTGCATGGGGTTGGCAGGCATGACATGGGGCTGGGAGGAGGCACATGTCCTTCAAGAGTGGCAGCTGGAGGCCAGGTTGCAGAGAGTGTCTCAAATGGCACAAAATGCTGATTGCTGGAAACTGAATAAGGCCCTTTGGGTGGAGTACAGCTCCAGCCTAAGGCACTTCTGAGTTTTCAGGTGGACTCAGTCTCTAAGCATTCAGAGTGAATGATTTCTGTGTGCAGCTCTGGGATCCACAATGTAAGGACATGGACCTGCTGGAGTGTGTGCAGAGGAGGGTCAAATGATGATGAGAGGGCTGCAGCAACTCCTGCGAAGATGGGCTGAGAGAGCTGGGGTTGTTCAGCCTGTAGAAGAGAAGGCTCCCAGGGCAACTTTAGAGCAGCTTTCCAGTAGCTAAAGTGGGCTACAAGAGTGCTAGAGAGGGACTTTTCAAAAGGACATGTAGTGATAGGGTAATGACTTCAAATTGAAAGAGACTAGAATAGAAATTAGGAAGAAACTTTTTCTGTGCGTGTGGAGAGGCCCTGGAACAAATTTCCCAGAGAAGTGTATGCTTCATCCTTGAAAGTGTTAAAGGCCAGGTTAAAAAGCCTTTAAAAGATTTTGAGCAGCCTGGTCTTGTGGAAGGGATCCTGCCCATGGCATGGGGGGTTGGAACTAAATGACCTTTTAAGATCCCTTTTAACTCAGTGTTCTATGATTCTGTGATAAGAGCTCGTTGCAGCCACTCATCCATAGGTGTGCAGTACATTTGAGATGCCCCATTGGTTCCCATCTGGTCTCCAGCTGCTGTTCCAAAAATGTGTAAATGCTGTATCATATTACTGCATGTCTCAGACACCCTAGGTTGTATAAAGTAACAGAGGGCATCCTGAAGAATTGAACCCTGGCCCTGGTTAACACAGTGAGTGGATCCTAACAGAATCAGTGGATTCCTTCAGGAATCATCTCAAAGCAGATACTCAGTATCTGGTAATCTGAATCACTCTTCAGGGGCCGTTGACTGTATGGAATCACTGTTCATTGATTGCCAGGGAATTCAAAGGTCTCAGTTCAGTTACCCACCTGTAGATACTGCTAGCCTCTGAGGAACTCTAGGGTGTCTGAGATTCCATCTGCATGGAATTGGATATTATGTCACAGAGCATATGGAAGCCAGCAGGTGAGGTACCATAATTGACTCTCAAATGACTCTAGACACCTATCTGTGAGAAACTGCAAAAGTAGAGCCACCTAAATGGAGATGGGTGAGTGTCCAGTTAAGTCCTTCTCTTTAAGACAGATGCAACAAATCTCACTTTTCTTTCCTTACTTCTACTGGGCATCTTTTATATGATACTCAGCCTAGTGACAAAATTGCTCCTCACGGAGGCCTTTCAGCCTCATCATATCAATGATGGCAAGAGAAGGATGATACCACAGTGGAGGCAGTGTGCTTCAATGGCTGTCTGCCAAATTCTATGCCACTTCTCAGTGTGGAGAATGCCTTTCCAAAAGGCCCTAAGCCTGCTGGGCCTCCTCAGCTACTACTAAGGAAGAGTCAATTCACTTCAGATCTCAGTACAGTTGCACTCAGAGATGTGCAGCATTTTTATATGAACAACGAGGGAGCATGGATTAATTTGATACAGGAACTTTCAGACACACAGTTGTTTGTACAACTCAAAAAAAAAGCACTATTGTTTTTTAAACACTTTAGACATATGAAAAACCCATGCCTTAGCTGCTAGAGCCCCAACGTCCTCACATATTTTTCATCCCAAGAGAGAAAACTTTTTTCATATCCTCAGGGTTGTAGTTAAAGCACTACTATTTCCATGGAGTGAGATTCATCCTAGATGAATTCTGCTGTCTAAAACGTACCCAGAACCTGATTAAATTCCCTTACAACCACTGTAGCTGGAAAACATTGTTTGTCCTGCTCTTAGCCCTAGTTACTCCCTTGTGGAATGAATGCAGAAATATTGTCTGTTTTCTCAGAAATATTTACTGTGGTTTGTTTTGTGGCTCAAGCTAATAAAGCTTGTAAAAATAAATATGACCAAGATATTGTTACGATGGTTCATGAGAGAAGTCAGAAAGATTCAGTTATTGCCAACTCATTAATATTTTTTTGAGACGGTTAGTGACAAAAGTTTTGCCAAAATGTACAAAGACAGCAGCGCCCTTGGATCTGTCAGAGGTAGAGACAATACATCAAACATCTGCTTAAATGGGAGTAAAGCTCACTGTGCCATTATCTCCTGTGATCATTTGTGGTTACTGCCTAGTCTTGATTTGTTGCCAATCTGCCAACTTTCTCCCTTCTTTCAGACTCATTCAATTTTATTTCATCACCTTCCAAGGAAAAGTCTTTAATCATAGTTTGGATATTGAAAAAGGAAGTGTCTGCCTCAGTCTCCCCTCTGCCACATTATCTTTGTAATTTTCCACTCACCCATGGCATCTCATCCTGTGGTGCAGTAATTTTGGTGAAAAATGTACACCTGGCCATAATGTACACTGCCTGCTGCAGTGAAATAGTTTGTTTATGAGTTGTGTTTGAATATTTGTAGCATTTTGACTTTGGTTTGGTTTGGTCCCTCAGGAAATCCCAGCTTTGTTTTCAAGGTTTCATTAAGTTGACTTCATTATGAATTTGAAATGCAAATAATTTGATTTTTTAAATTTGAAATTTTGTTATTGATATCAATATTTGAATATTTAACATTTGCTTTCATCAGTTTTCAACAGATAGAGACTGTCCAGGGGAGAAAAGGTGGTTGTACAGGGTTTTGGTTCTGTTAGATCCATGTCCTGGGATGTGCTATTGTGCTCCAGCATGAGCTGAGGCATTGCTGAATTATGAATGTGCTAATCAAGCCCACAGGGTAAATCAGCTGCACTGTGTCTTTTAAGAGATACTGCAGCAGCTCAGGCAGTTAAAGATTTTAAAACTTGTTCAACATTAGTGGTCCCAGTGAGAAAAGAAAATCTCACCAAAAACTTAGATTATACAGAAACTGATTTATTTCTTAATCAAAAATATTTTGATGGAAATTCCCTACTCCTCTTCTGAGAAGAAGAGTTACCATCGTGGGGAAATTGCAAACAGTGTTACCATATTAATGATGTGATTCAGAGCCTGTGTGGATTTCACTATAGATATTGCCCTGCCAGAGCATTTTTACTACATTTCCCATGGTATAGAGCTTTTGTGACATTTTGTGGTTTTCTGTTAATAAGGAGTCCTAAATTTTGCTCTAAGTAGTTGATTTAAATGTCACCTTTTCCTCCCCACCCCACCCCCCCCCCGCCGCCCATCTGGGCATTTAAACTTCTGTCCCAACCTCCTTTAGCAAACTAGGTTCAGCTCAAAGTCTTGTACAGCCCAGATTACTTAGAGGCAAAAGTGTGCTAATAGTGTGTGTGGAAATCTTCATATTTCCAGAGGAGGTCAAGGACAGTTTCCAACTCTAACTCTGTTGTACAAGTCGCTGAGACACTGAATTTCAAATTTTGTTCAAATTGTAAGTGAATTTTAGGACATAGAAGAACAGAGAGCTTATAAGTCATTATGTAGTAGTGGGGTATATCTGCTGGATATGCTGAATATCAGCAGGAATTTTTTAATGGAACCAGTTGTTGAACATTGAAGTGGACTATCTAAGGAAGGGCTAGAGTCACCATCCCTGAAGGTGTTGGAGAAATCACTGGATGTGGCATTTAGTGCCATGGTATAGTTGATAAGGTGGTGATTGGCCAAAGGTTGGACTTGGTGATCTGAGGGGTCTTTTCCAACCTTAATGATTCTGTGACCCTGTGACCTGATGGCAGACACAGTCACAACATGTGGAATATGGAAAGAAGCACTGAATGAAAGTCTATTTTGTACAGAATGGAAAGACACTGCAATATACAATGATTCTCCGTGAATCATGTAATTGGCAGTTTGTACAACAAAATATGAGGTGTGCTATTTTGTTAACCATGAATAGAAAGTAATATTTGCTTTCATAATACAGCAACTTACTGCAAATGTCATGGCAAAAGGTTTCATTAGTAGACAAAGGAGACTTCCTTTGCTGCCAGCCAGAGTTTTTTTTTGCTTCTGAATGACACAGGTGATGGCAATGCTTTGGTCTGTGCTGCCAGCAAACACCTCTGCAATCTCTGTTTACAAGAGATAGGATAAATTTTTGCATTATCAGAGCAAAATGAGTATCTATCCCTTAGGAGGTTACACCAGGGATGTCTTTCCTGGTAAGGTTGCATTGTCTTCTTAATTTTTCTTACCTACCAGTGCAGAAGAATTCTTGCACCACTTAACAGCAGCAGAATATGCTGATGAATGGGAGAATACGTTTCAATCCTTTACTAGTTCATCAGACCTAACAGTAGATGATGCTTCTAAATAGTGGAAAATATCCTTAATGTGTCAGCTATGCAGTAATGAGTGGGAAGAGTTTTTTTCCTGATTCCAGGACAAATAGCCTGGAGGAAGAGATTTGACTGTCTTTATCTTACCGCATGTTAAACATTACTGGTGAGAAACTTTCTGGATCCTCTCAAAAATCTGTTTGTGGAAGCAAGCGTAAGATAGGACTGGAGCATTTCACAGAACTGATTCCTGACCATTATGAATTGAATCTTCTCTCTGCCAGAAGCTGATAAGAAGCTGGGTTTTCTACGTTGTCGAGGAAAATAGCATGAGACGATATTGTGAACCTGCTATGTTCCCTTCAAAGCCAAAGGCAACATTTTTTACTATATTTAGATGGAGTAGTGATAGGGTGTCAGAATCATAATTTTGCTGTTGCTCAGCCCAGTCCTAAATTCCCAAAGTGTTATTAAAGGTCTTCTAATTATATAATTTTTAATCAATGTGATTTACTTATTAATCAGAAATATTCTATAGTAAAATTTTGCCACTGTTGTCTGAGCTAAGTACTAACAATTCCATGCACCTGCAGAACTGTGTTCTTGCTGAAACAAACACTGGGGAATACCCTGACCCATTCTAAGTACTTCCTGAAGGAAGCTAAGCTCCCAGTAAGAGATTTCTCCTTATTTAGCTGAATTTTTCATAACAAGACAATAAAGCAAAGAAGTGTTGACATAAATAATAGTTAATAGGTACAAATCTTCTTCTCATTCTCTTAATTTAGTATTGTGATTGATAACGAACAAGTGCATTTGTGTTTTTAAAAGGACTCATTTTCTTCAGCATGTTTTTGATTTGGAAGTTCAAACCTCATCAATGATTTTTGTCCTTTAGCTGCTATGGGATAGGTGACCTCCTTTGACCAAAGCAGCTCAAGTGCACCAAAAGTCCTTTGGATGTACCAAATGAATGAAGGACCTCAGGCACTCACTTCTTTCTCTGAGAAGCTGCAGATTTCTGGTGGGAGGTTCCCACTTAGCTGATTAGGTGTCTTTAGGTGCTTAATGAGTACTGCATTAACACCAGGGTGCCATTAGATTTTATGTACAAGTCAAAAGGGCTCCAAGCAGCCATTAATTTAAGAAGTGCTCTTGGATTTAGGCAATAAACTCCACCTAAATCTTGGAAACCAATGTAGGCAGCCTGGATACCATTCAGTGTTCCCAGTCCTCACTTGGATGCCAGAAAAATAAAAGCAGTACAATGGATGGCAACCCAGGTCCATCTTTTATCTAATCCTGTTGCCCACTGCCTAGGAGCCAGTCTTACTAAAGTCTCACTCTAAAACTGATGGTCTTGTTCTGGGCAACCTGAGGCTTTAAAAGTCACAGCAAGCAGCTGTGTTGGCTCCTTGAGGTGCACTGGGTGATTCAGGTCCTTGTCTGCTGCTAAGCAGAGAGGACTAATTCTTGTCCGACCGACATTGTACAATTGAGATTGTAGCCCCATTTGCACACTGCATATTACAGAGAATTTACTTTGGATCTTCCTTGTTATCTTTCTCTACTTAAAATAGGAGTAATTCAGGGTGGAAATTATTTCCCCAGACTTTACACAGCAATACAGAATAGAACAATCCTGTAATGATGCACATAAATAATTGCTAGTGTTCCAATAGAGATTAAGTAGGTGCTTCCACAGTTCCTTGCAAAAGGTAGCTAAAAAAATTCAAATTTTGAGTTGCAAAACAAGAAACTGAACCTCATGTTACATTGCTGTAAGAAAAAGTATAAATTGAGCCCATAACTTCAATGTATGTGACTTTAAGACTCACAGGATCGTGGAATAATTTAGGTGGGAAGAGAGCTCTGGACATCATATGATTTGACCTCCTACTCAGAAAGAGTCCCTGAGAAGCAGGTAGCTTTGCCAAATTCAGTCTTATTTGTGTCCCAGTTACAATGTTTCACCATCCTTGAGCTAAAAAAATTTCATGTATCTAATTGGAGATTTTTGTGATGCAACTTGTGTTCATTGTCTTTTTGCATATCATTGTGCATCTCCTGGAATAGCCTGTCTTCATCTTCTCTATAATCTTCTATTAGGTAGCTGGAGATAACATTAAAATCTGTAAGAAGAGAATTACTTCTGCTTGCTAAAAAAAAACCCAAAAAACTGGACTTTTCTGCCCTCAAGGCATTTTTCCTTACAGCTTTAGTGATAATCAAAAGTGTCCTCAAACAAAAGCATTCTGCTTTCTGAGGAACCTTTTATTTCTGAAAAGAAATCCTATTTAAGGAAATGTCCTCGTACAAGGGGTTGACAGGCAATTCTGCTTATTGTCACCTACTCTTCACTTCTTGTTCACAAACTGAAGGTTGAGAACTGTAGTTGTCATTCTAAGCTCATGATAGGAGCAGGAATTTCCTTTACCACCCACACATGAGAAGCACTGCAGAGCTGCTTGTGTAAAATCTTTGCCATGCTCCATGACTGTAAGAGGACAAACTAATGTACAGAATTTAATTTCAGAGAGAAGTGAAAACTTATGGCCTGCCCCTTTTAACCTCTCTCTTCTCTGGTGCCTAAAAGGAAGTAAGGTTTGCTTTGGATTAGGTGCCTTCTTCACTTTTGCTTTGGATTAGGTGCCTTCAGCTCTCCTTGGCACCAGTTAACAAGTTCTTTGGTTGCACTACTGCAAGCCCCTAACGTGTGTTTGCAATGAATGTGTGCATAAGCAATATGCCCGAGCTGAGTAAAGCTTTCGTTAGGTGAATGAGGTCTCATTTCCTCAGTATGGGAAAGTCATGGATCTGTTGTGGTGGGTCCAGAGCAGGGCCACAAAAGGGATCAGAGGGATGGAACACCTCTTCTCCGAGGAAAGGCTGAGAGGTCTGAGATTGTTCAGCATGGAGAGTAGGAGGCTCTGAGGAGGCCTTTCAGCACCTTCCAGTACCTCAATGGGGCTTAAAAGAAAGATGGGGACAGACTGTGGAGTAGGGCCTGTAGTATAGGACATGGGGCAATGGTTTTAAAATAAAAGAGGGTAGATTCAGATTAGATATAAGATAAATTGGTTATGATAAATGTGGTGAGATATTGGCACAGGTTACTCAGTGAAGCTGTGGATGATCCAGCCCTGGAAGCATTTAGGACCAGGTTGCATGGGGCTCTGAGTAACCTGGTCTGGTTGAAGATCCCTGCCCATGGTAGGAGGACTAGAATAGATGGCCTTTAAATGTCTCTTCCAAACCAAACTATTCTATGATTCTGGAATGCATCCACCCCTTTCCTACCAGAGGGGCACTGTAGAATACATCGGGGAACAGAGATCTTGCTTGGCCCTTGTGCTTCTCTGGAGCTGCTACTTGAGTGGGGTTGTCACCCAAGTGCAAAGTCACTCAAGTGACCTCATTGGTCTTCAGCTGAGGAGCAGCACAGGTCAATTTGCACAGCATTAGTCTGCTTAGAAACCTTTGTTCTTCCTGCTTGTGTAGAACAGACGATCAGACTGAAAAAATTACTTAATTTGTATCACCGGACAAAGATATCAGGTAAGAATACAAATATTTTTGTTGTAAATAGAGTCCAGTGTGGACTCCCCTCACTGTTTTTATGTATATAGCCAAGCATGAGCAATGATATAAAAAAATGGCATATGGATTCTGAGCAGGTAAAGGAAGTATTCAAGATATATCACCTTTATTCCTGAGCCATTTTAGTTATGCTGGAATTAAATCAGGAATAACTCCATGTCAGCCACGTAAATCAGAACTAGGTCAATGTGCTGGATGAGGCCAGCAGATACAATCTTATTATTGTTCATGTCACTCTCAGAAACTCTCCTTTTGTCCAGGTTGCCCACTAGGAAGCTTTTATTGTTAGAGTAAAAAGAGATTTCACTGCTTCTTATGCATTCTTCATTCTTAGTCTTCATCTGAAGAAGTGTAGCAATAGTGCTCTACTTAGATAGATAAGAAGAAGATAAGAAAAGGAACAGAAAGAGTCAGAGTTTCAAGCAAGCTTCATCGTTTCCTTAGTCTATCCTCCAGGAACAAAATTATTTTCTGATACATTTTCCACTACTTTATCCAATCCACTTTTTAAATAAATCAAGCAATTGATCTACAATACTACCCTGGAAATTGAATCAACTTGAAGAAACTCACAATACAACTGAAATTTCCTCTTGTTGCTTCCCTGCTATCACCAATTTCCCTGCTTCACAGGAGCACAGCAGCATGGGTTTAATCAGAGATGGACTGGTGGGAATTGCTTTGAGAGGACCAGGCACCCTAAAAAGCCTTTAGAAATGACAAATGTTGAGGAGATCAGCATAGATGCAGAACTGAGGTTAACAAGTTTGCATAATTTACCAATTACTTCTGCTTGGGTATGTTCCTTTGCCACTGCATTTGTACGAAGCATAGAGGCAGTGCTGCAACATGCAATGAAAGCAACAACAATTCAGCCAGTTTTCATAAGCCTTTTCTCCCTCAGTGAGAGATAATACCCCCACAGGCAGTGCATTAACATTATCATTTCTGTAACTGTGCTGTCTCCTGGCCCCAGCAGATATCACGGCTGCATCTGCTTGGAGCTACAAAAACATGTGCTAAAGGTCTATCTCTGTTTCACAGTGTTTGTGCACTTAATATAAGAAAACTAAAGAGATGAGGAAAGTTAGTATTGCTGTCATTGTTTTATAGGGAGGAGGTGGAAGAAATAAAGCACAGACAATGTTACCAAGTGCCCTAAAGACCCCTAACATTTCATCTTGGAAACAAAATACAACCAGGCTGATCGCCACACATAGGTAGGTAGTGGCGAAGAGCAAGACCCAAGGGAAGGTAAGCAAGTCATGATTTGTTTCAAAAATAAAATCAGTGACATGGAATTAAATGCACAAATTTTACCTGTGTAAGAAATGTTTCAAAAGTCAGTAAGCACAGTATGAAATTACAGAATTCACATTTTAAAACAAGAATGTCACTTTGCCTTACTTATAGCATTTTGAGCTTTCACACATGTAATAAACTAGATGTTGAAATGAGAGCAACAAATATTGAGAGTATTTCTGCAAAGGATCAGTGTCTCTGGGATGCAGAGAATTACAGGTGGATAACCCAGCTTACACAAACCCTCATTTCCTAGTTATAAGTCTTTGTTCATCTTGTGGCTTGCCTTCTGCTAATGAAGTAGCAATCAATAGAAGCACTACAGCACATAGGAGATTAATATTGGAAAGTAGTTGTAACCTTCCTATCAGATACCTCTGGCAAGCATTGATTGCTGTTGATTATACCCATGCACATGAGCAAGAGTGCTGCAAGATTCACATCAGTACCTGAGAAAGCACAAAGGTGCTCAACAATAACAGATCAGCAGTGAGGCTGTTACTGCCATCTCAGGATATTGTGGGTTATAAAAATCTTGACTCAGTCTTTCTCCCATGGTTGTAAATGGCTTCTGGGATAGCAAGAAGTTATCCTCATTGCCTTATCATCCCTGACAGTGTCTGGGTTCAAGGTGTCATCATCATCCTCATCACCAAATAGTTTGGGTTGGAAAGGACTTTAAAGGGTCCATCTCATTCTCAGAGAGACTGTGGCAGTTTGTGGGCACCTCCTGCCCTAGACCTGGTATGACAAAGTAGCTCCTCCTTCTCCACTCAGTTCAGTCTCTCCAGTGCTTTGGAAAATGGAAATGAAATTGATTCCTCATGATGGGAAGATAGCTTTTTTGGAGGGGCTCTGTCCCTCTTCCTTACCATTGCTTCCTTGTCCACGTCCCATCATTCCAGTGCTGCAGCCTGCAGCACACTGTGCATACTGGGTATGCTTCTCCAGCATGTTTCCAAACCTGGATACATGAGTAGCTTTATGGGTGGTCTCTAACATGCTATGAAAACTGAGTACAGAAAAGGCCTTGGCCACCCAGTCATGGACCCTCAAGGGCATCCTGGGAGAAGATGGTGGGAGGCTGCAGAAACCTCTGAATTGCTCACCCTGCTCACCAGGCAACAGGAGCAGCAATATCCATTGCTCTTCCAAGGCTAGAAGCCATTGACTTTGCATACATAATGTACTCTTGGCTTCCCTTAATGCAATGCAGCAAATGAAAAAGAGCTAAATGTGCAATTAGCATGAGCACCCAACTAGTTAAGTAGAGTAAGAGCTCTGAATCGTCTGTCAGTCTCAATGCACATGGCTCTCATGAACTTTTCCATAAGGACTTTGGCAAATAAAGAAAAAAGTCACAGCAGGGCAATATTGCACTCTCCCATCTTTCTTTTCTATTTTTCCCCTTCGTGTATTTTCCTTGGGGGAAAAAAAAAGTTTTTTGAGAGAAAGCTGCAGGAAATGTCCAGCTGACTCAGCTCTTGAGAATTTCCCCCAGGATCTCATTTGGTTTTGTTCTGCTCTGCATCCCAAAATATACAGACTGTGTATTTGCTCAGTGTCTGTTTCTCTGCAAATTCACTGCTCACTGTGAGTGTTAATGTGTTTAATAATTCATCTTCAATTGCAACAACTGTTTGGGCATTCAAATCAGGTTTTTGCTTTCTAAAACCACCCCACACATTTGCCGAGGTGACCCCTTCTACTCATGCTGATCAGAAGAGTCATCATTGATTGAATAATATTGCATATGCTTTTGCTTGTATTTGTTGATATTTCAAGGACAGAATATTTCAAGGACAAAATTCTCTTATCTTTCTGGATGATGCTGAGATGAAAACAAAATTGTTACATCTGGTGAGAGTTAATTATATTTCAAATCTGTTGCAGTTGAGTTGGCTTGGCCAATAAATATTAAATAGAATGTGCTCAGTTTTTGAAGACTGAGACTCTTTTTTTGGTGGGAGTTAGTTTTGTAAGTTAATGGCTCCATGGAAGGACAAAAAATAAGCTTTTGACAGCCAGTTTTGAAACCCTCTGCTCTATGCTGGATAAAAACCTGAATAATACTGAGACAAAATGCAACTTAGGTTTGTATTCATTCAAAGGCATTGCACTGGGGCATGTGGTCTGGCAAGGGAAGGTATGAAATCACTGTCTGTCCTTACTCAGCATAATCTTACACAAGTGTGAATTTGAAGCTCAGGCTTCCTTCTGAATAAGGCCTGAAATAATTTTGGATTTGCTTTTGTCTATATCACATATCAATGGGGAACTTGAGACATGGAAAGGAGCCAGAATGGAATCAAGGCATTATGAGTTTCAATTTATTATCTACCTAAGGAGATTGAAGGTTTAGCTCCTCTAAGCCTTCAGCAGCACAGGGAGGAGGCAGGCAGGTCAGGCAGAGGGCTTTTTCAATAGCAAGAGAACTCCATGCTGGAAGCAACATCAGTTCATTGATATCCAACATTGATATCCAGAGGCAAGAGACAAGAAGTGGTTCCCAAAACACCCAAGAAAAGATACATCATCCACTGGGTGCTGGATCAAACAAACAAACAAACAAAAGCAACAACCTGAATGCTTCTGAATACAGGAAGCATTGTGTTAATCCATTTTAAAATTAGCTCTATAAACCTAAGAAATCCTTGTTTCTGACCATACTGCTCAGCAGCACACGAATAAAATCCTACCCTCACACATTCTTGGGCACAGTCATGGATTAGGGTCACTGATACTGAATCTTTTCCATCCTCAGGCTTCTTGTTAGTTTTATGGTGAACCAGTGATGACAGATGACTGCACAGCCGGGGCTGGGCAGAACAGACCAGTGCTCACCTACCTCTTCCCTTTAGACACTTCTGTGGATGTAATATTAAATGTGGTTTGGTCACTGGATGGTCTATCTGCAGACCAGCTCTGCTTCCAGAAATCTCATTTAATCAATGAGAACATGCCTAAGAATTTTCCATGGCCAGGACCTGTGTGAATTAAGAAATAGCAATTGCAATGGCTGAGAAAATTTGTATGTGAATGTCTTTATGAAGTGAAGACAATTCTGAAGTCAGTGGGACTCATCAAGATCCATAAAGTGCTTCTGTAGTCCTGTTTATTTTCCTAAATGCCTGTGTTTTCCATTTTGAGTCATCCCTACTGTCGCTGTTGAGGCAGGGACGGGAATGAAATGACTCCATCTTCAGAAGGCAAAGAATGATCCTTTTATTCAAAGAACATCTCTCTTTTATAGAGAACATCATGAAGACTAATTTAATTGGTCTTAGAGTAAAAATATTTCACCTGATTGGTACACTGGACTTAGGTCAGTGTGGCAGAACATATCTATAAACAATATGAACAGAAAACAAGATAACAGATGGTTTACATTCCTCCCAGACTTTTTCCGAGGCTTAGCCTGGCAGAAATCTTTCTCCTTTTCTCTCTGACTGAACTGAGAATATCCACACCTACCAAGGTGCTACCTAATGCATTTCCTGTGGGACACAATTACATCTCTGCTGCAGAGATGGGTTGAAACAGTAGCTTGACTGCAAAGTCAACTAGTCCTTGATATGCCAGAAGCTGTTGAGGCCACTGGGAAATGAAGTTACTGAACATGGTCTTGATCTTATGGAAACACCCAGTAAGAGATAGCCTCTTGCATGAAGAGCCCCACTGGTCCTAGGAAAACAAGTGACCAGGGATGTATGTTGGCTTGCATGAATGTAAGGGTCTAAAGTTACAGAAGTACTTAAATCAGTGTAAAAGCTGCATGAAAATGTCTTTCAAGATCAGGCAAGATGCATACTGTGACCCATTCTTTAATTTTAAATTATTTTGCACCCTATGGAGGTACTAGGTATTAGGTTTTTAGAGGCTTTAAAAGCTGGCAGCCTTGGCAAGTATAATGTCATTCAATGAGATTTGTGAAGTTAGAAGGAATATTGAAATTTAATGCAAAAACATCAGTAAATTTCTTTGTATCAGCTGTTTTATGATTGCTGTTGATTTACACAAGTATAATGTCTTTTCCTCATTCTGACTAGATGCTTCCTCTTCTCCCATAATGTTGGCCTATAAATTTAAAAACTTGTAGATGGTGGAGTTTTTACTTCTCTCTTAAATCTTGCACAGGCAGGAAAACACAGGCCTAATGGGTGTATCTAATCTTCTGAAGGAAACAGAGGGAAAAGAATATTTATGAAAAGTCAGGTCAACTTCCTTCATTCTTAAATCTCAGACAGAAGGATGTCTTTTCTGGCCAAACTTCAAGATCAGGTACAGCAGACAGAACTCAATTCCCAACTCAGCCCCAAAGAGGATCTTTCTTTACTTATCTGTAGATGAACTGATTTTCCTGGGATTCAAGTACAGATGGACATCTAGGGATAGTTTTATACGTTTTCATACTTTTTAGAGCACCACAGCAAATTAAGTGCTTTTGGTGAGGTCCACGAAATTCTGCACAGATTTTTTGTTTCTGCAGAAAAGTGGGTTTGGGTATCTGTCTGAGTTGCAGAGAAGGAAATGAGTCATAAATGTTGGATGCTCAGATACACTGGGGTATCTAAATCTAAAGATAGATCTCCTTGCCACTTGTAGTTGCCTGAAGACCGTATAAAGTCTACCTCAGCTTCTTCTCATGGTGTGAACTATTCTAGAGAGTCCTTTTGTGTAGAAAAGGACACAAAATTGAATTTTCTAGGCAGAAAAAGAAGGGGCTGAGAGAGGCAACTGCTTAAGCTGACACTGCTGCAGAAAGATGGACAGTCCCAGGAGTTTGGTGATCTTCACTGTTGGGCAGATATTTGGAGGAGACACAGATCACAGCTATTTCTTAGGAATAGCCTGTTTTGTTGTTAACAGAATCAAACTGTAATGAGTGATAGCAGATTCACCCCGTGTACTCACCCATGTAGCTATTAGCCCCTCTCTCATAGCTGAGTGGTTGCAGCAGTGTCTGGAAGTCCCAAGCTGCATATTCAGAGCTGTGGGGTCAAACTGGCTCATGTGGCTGCCTGGCAGGTATCTGCAAAATCCCTCTGAGTATATTCTGGTTCATCAGGGGAGTGTGTATTTCTGTATACAGCAGCTGTCACACTCCTGGATAAAGTCTGAAACATGTAACCTCTCATTGTTGCCAGGGGCTCTGGCAGACTCCTGTTCACTGAGTTTATTGATTCTTCTGGACTACACAGCAATGCCAGTGTATAGTGCAAATAAATCCCTGGAAGAGTTTCAGGCACTACCTTCTCAGTACATACCTTCCCTCTCTTGTTTTCTGATGACAGCATCAGCTGACCAGTGTTTAGTGACTTTTTATTAGGACTGGATGCTTTTAAGAGCAAGCAAGAGGGAAACATCAACAGAACCACCTTGAATTGTCCAGCCAGGATAGAGTCTATGATGAATGGCTGGAAAGGTCTTTTTCTTCTGCCCACTGAGTTTGGACATCACATATCAAACTGGGTCATTTGGATTTTTTGAAGTGGCATTGCCTTTAAACTAATGAGTTATTTAATTAGAAAAAAAAAATTGATTTCCTGAATTTCTAGCCTGCAACTAGAATTTCAACCATTTTTAGTCTTAAATTTCACTGGTGAACTTAAATGAACTTGAAATATGCCTGCAGCTCTGGCACTAATATGTCACCGATGGGGAGCAGTAACTAACAAAAGACATAACCTGAATGCAGTCAGGACCATGTTTCCTCAGTTAAAAATATGATTGGCACTTTTTATTATCAGTTGAAAAATTCCACATCTTAAAAATGTGTGATAGGTAAACAACAGTTTTTTGCTGCATTCCCAAGCTGAAAAAGCAGCTTGCCAGGCAATTTTTGGCAGAAAACAACAAAAGCTTACTATTACACTTGCAAACCAACTGAGAAACAGTAAAAGTGTACTGGTGTAAGAAAAACACATGCAGACTAAGCTTCACTTGATCTCTGATGAAAAATGGCACCTTATACTTCAACAGATATTTATTTTTATGATTTTTATGCCTGTCATCTTAAATTTCTTCTTTGTCAAAACATCTTGCTGACATTTTTTGAGAGTTTTTTCAAGCTTCTGAAATCCCATCAATATCTCCCACCCTCTCATAGTTTACAGGGCTTGACTGACCATATCACTATAATGCTGTCCTTTAGATTCTTTTACCAGTCTTTATGTCTGGAAAATTATGACGTCAAAATTTATGGTATTACCCCTTGATGACCTCAGATGAAAAATTTGAAAGTAGAGTTTTAGGGTGTCTTCTCAATTATTTTTTATTATTTATTATGACTGTAACACAAGAGTAAGAAAAAGCAGTCAAGAGATCATGCCTGGATTTGGTGCGGGAAGGCAGATTTGCTTGTGTTAGTGCCGTTATGCAAATGTGAACCATTTTGCAGTGTACTTTTTAAGTTATGGGTTTTTAAGTCAGAGAGGGGAAATTCCAAGGGAATCTTTGATGAATAGGGAGAAACATCTGTCATGTGTAAGGACATTTACTGCTAAATTCAGAGGCAATGATGGGTGAGGGGGTGTACACTGGGTTTCCTTCCCCAACAAAAGGCATTTGTATTAAAGACTCTTGAGATGAGTTGTTGGGCCAGAGTCCTTCATAAAGTCACCATCGCTCTGTGATGCTACCTGGGTTTGTGTCATGGGACAGGACAGAGACTGGGCTTCTGGTGCTTGCTTTGACCATGGACCAAAAAAAAAAAAAAAAAAATCCCTTCATTTAGCTATCTGTGATTAATGCTTAGTGCTAGTGGTCATTGTCAATGATTGAAGTGGTAGAGGTGAATATTTTGGCATCTACTGCACAGCTCCTTTACCCATTTTGGAAGAAATTTTAGCTTTGGGCTAGATATGCAAATAGTGAATGTTAAATAGCAGGATTAGTAAGGGGCCAGAGGCTCAGCTGGGAAGAGGCAGAAGCAAAACAATGATTTGGCTGCTGTAAGTATCTTCAAGTGGGTCAAACTGTGGTATCTGTAGCAAGATATTAGTCATACTGCCTGTTGAATTAGGCTATGGGAAAGTCTGTTGGATTCCTGAGCAGAAAAAAAAAGGGCAAGTGAAGATTCATAGCTCTGAAACAATTTTTGTGCTGTTTACTAGACAGCAGGGCAGTCAGGTGTGGTGTCTTCTGGAAGTTTTGAAGGCACTGATTGCATTCACAGCATAGTGTAGAAGAGTGCCAGTCGTCTCAGCCCATCAAGCTTCTGGTTGCCTTTGTCTAGGGGTTATTCTTCAAACAGACCCATTTCTAGGCAGCCTCATTCTCTGCTCCTACCCCTTCCTCTTTTGACTATGCTGGTTTCTAGCAAATTAACCTTCAGTCTTATTTTACAGATTTTGTTTTACTGTTTGTCTCCCCTTAATCTGACTGCTCTTTGCTGTCTCATAATTCATTCTGCATGTCTAACATGGCCAATCACTATGGGTGGCTGGTTTCTACGAGTCCCTCTGTTTTGTCACCTTAGCTCTGTTTTCCTGCAACTTGAAACATATCCAAACATTTTTATCTGAGCTATCTTCATTTCTAGTTCTGCGGGAGTTATTGTTTTCTGGTAAAAAATATGGATTCTTTAAAAATACACAATTAGTAAAAAAATTTCAGTAGGTGTTTGATTTTGGAGTGCTTAGTATTTCTCAGATATTCTTGGTTCCAGCCCACTTATCTAATAAACATTATTTGATTGTAGTGGTCAAAGTCTGTAGTCCCTGCTATATAACACATTTTTCATTTGTCTCCTTCTGTCACTGTTGGATGGGAATTGATCTGTTTAAGTGTATGATATGGTCTCTTACCAATGGCTCACAAATCTCTCTCTGTCAAGTGAGTGCCCATATCACATAATAAAATTTATCTCCACTGTGGAAGGCTCTCAGGGGTCTGAGCAAAGCTGGTCACACTGTCTGGAATAAACTTTTTTTTCCTCCTTAGTCACTGGTTTATCTCAGAGTATCTTAGCTCGACCAAAAGACAGATATTTTTAAAGCTGTTTTTATATTAAAAAAAAGTAACCAGCAGCTAGAATGGGTTTGCTGTGGTCTGTCAATATGAAATTATCTGTTCTGAGTCCTGAGTGTCAAATATATGATATTTTTGAACTGACATTTTGGGGGCATTATTTCTTAATGGAAAATTCAAGTACATTCAACTAGCCATCTCTTTTTGGCATGCAGCCAAACCCATGAAATTTCAAACTGAGCAGAAAACTGTTATTTTTCTTGTTATTGTTGCTGTTGTTATTATCATCCTCCTTCTATTGAATTCTGTCCATGTAATTTAGTTCTTACACAAGTCCCAGGACTAGCGACATCAGTAGTCAGTAAAGATACAATTCTCTAAGTTATGGGAAAGGTGTGGATTTAGGATAAGTTTCATTGAAGCCTTGATGCTGTTATCAAGTCAGCTTTTCATAGCCCTACCAACCCTTTGACTTTTTGTACTACTTTTCCCCTCCCTTCTCATCCTGACTGATCAGGACAACTTTAATGTAGCAAGACCCACCATGCCACTGTAACTGCAAACCTAGGGAAACAGCCAAGGAGTGAAGAAAGGAGGTCTCTTGACAGAGTTAGACAGAGTAGATGTGCTTAGCACACTGTTTTGGCCAAATTCTGGCCTGACTGTAATTTAATCTGTTAATGTAGTGCCTGTAAAGCTTTACTCATGTGAAATGGAGCCTGAATTATTTTCAAAGAACTTTCAGCCTTCCAGCTCAAGAACATTAGGATAGGCCAAAAATGGGCAAGATGTGTTGGCTCTTTTTCTCTTCTTTTTCCTCCAGTTTCCATAACATTGTCTGGAATTTGGATACATGACATATAAGGGACTTGATGCTGTGCAGCTATTCATTATCACCCTTCCTTCCTGGTGGCAAATGGTGCCATCACCATGGTCAGGTCACTGCCTTTCCAACCATTAACCCAGCACACCACGTTCATCACTAAACCCTGTCCCTGAGTACCACATCTACTCCTTTTTCTTAATACTTCCAGGGATGATGACTCTACCATGCCCTGGGGCCTGTTCCAATGTGTGATGACTCCTTCAATGAAAAAGTTTTTCCTAATATCTAATCTAAACCTCCCCTGGTGCAACTTGAGGCCATTTGCTCTTGTCCTGTTACTTGCTACCTGGGACAAGAGGCCAACCCCTACCTCACTAAAATCTCTTGATATCACTATGGACTGTTGGCTTCAAAATCCCCTTCCTCCCTCTTTGTGTATGGCCAAGCCCTTCCTCTGTCACCTGCTTCTAGATATTCTCTTCTTATCTTTTCTGCCCCTCAAAATAAGGTATTTCTTATGGCCTTTGCAGTTAAACATCACTCTTTAATATATTTTTTTTCTGCTCCCTGCCTGGACTTCCTGCATAATTGGCCAAAAAATAGCAATAAAGGTGCTGTAGTTTAAATTATTTCTTGCCTACATGGTCCTTGCATAGCAGAGATTGTGCAGATAGTGTGTTAGTGTAAGGTGACCTTATTACTTCCCTGCCCTGTAGGCACACATCATATGAAGAAGAATTCCCTAGTCACACAATCACTAGGTTGGAGGAAACCTTCAAGATCATATAACAAATAGGTAGAAAGTGTAAAATTTTTGGCTATTTTTCTATGGAAAATTTGGGAAGACTCAGCTCTAGCTGGTCTAAAGATAATGAATTCCTAATAACCTGTCCCTCCAACACCTCAATGACACTGGTCCAGCCAAAGTGGCAAACCCTTCATGAAATGGAGTGTGTGTATGCTCCCCTTTCTGCTCTAAAGCTTTCCAGCCAGGCTGGGTGGTTCAGGGGGACTCTAGCTTCATCTCATGAATCTCAAGGCAGCTATATAGAAAATCTACTGTATGCATTCCTTGCCCTAGGCTGGGCTGTGATGGCTGCCTACTGACCAAGTACCTATGTG
Organism: Vidua macroura; assembly: GCF_024509145.1. Taxonomy (NCBI): domain Eukaryota; kingdom Metazoa; phylum Chordata; class Aves; order Passeriformes; family Viduidae; genus Vidua; species Vidua macroura. The sequence goes on along the minus strand of NC_071572.1, from coordinate 79,962,460 downwards.
AGGGACCTTGAAGGGCTGCCCTATAAAAGTTTAACATCTTAAGTGATAGCATCAGAGAACCAATATTGCAGAGTTTCTGGGCTCTGCACAGGGATTTGAAGGTGGGAATGCAGTGCTTGCAGTCCAGGGAGAGACATAACAGCACTGCTGCCTCAGTGCTTGCCACAGCAGCTCCTCTGATGCTGCAGAGTGCTCAGGTCAGTGATTTGTGTCCCTGGATGCTCTGTCTGAGACTGTGTGTGTCTGTGTGCATGGGGAAGAAAAAGTCTGCAGCTACTCTGCAGAGTCTGTGGAGCTGGCTTAAGGTGATGGGTTGGGACACGTGTGTGGAGGGGCCCTTCAGAATGCATTTGTGGGCAGTGAGATGATGCCTTGGCTGTGTCAGTCTCTCAGGCACTCATTGTTCTGTGGTGCCTCAATTTTTGCTTAAAGGAAGGCAGCTGCTCTATTTATGGCAGACATTTGTGGCCACTGGGGATTTGTCTCCATGAGCAAAGGCTCAATTAACAACTGGCTTCTTCTACAGGACTATGAATTACTGCTTTCCTGGTCCCTAGTGTTTTACTCCAGGTTCTTTAATGCATTGAAATTGGTATTTGCCCTGTGTAACTTTATGCTCAGAGACCTGTTAGTCTCCATCTGTAACTCTGCTGGTTAATGGAGTAAACAGGCACTAAAAAATGTGAGACCTTCCCACTCCCATGTCTCTCCATTAGCTCTGTCTTGGGCCCATGGCCTCACTTACATACCTGCTATAGCTGTCAAAATGACCACCTCTTTTCTGCCCCAAATCCAGCTGTTGCATCCCGGAGTTTGGGTTTAGATTAGGGTTTTTAATTTATGTTAAAATAAGTTCTGTAATCCCGCGTTTCCCCCGCGTTGTTCCCCTCCCCCGTGGTTTCTGGCCCCATGCTGCCCGCTGCCGGATCTTACCCCTGTGCCGCTTCTGTAACCACTCTACCGTCCAGCCCTGGGAAACCCCGTGCTGGCCGCCCCGAGCCACACGGTCCCGCTCAGCCCGCGGCTCGGTGCCCGCCCCTGCGGGGTTCTCTGGTTGGTCGCTGTTGCTGGCGTCACCGCCATGGCAGCCGCCCCTATTGGGCGGCAGGCCGTGGATCCTCTCGCCCCGCCCCTCCATAAAGCCCTATCCCGCCGGCAGTCAGGCGCCATTTTCTCCCATGCGAGTGCCGGGAGCGGTCTCGTCTTTCCATCGAACCGCGCCATACGTGACCAATAAACCGTTCCTGCCAAGCACGGAGTAAATGGACAAATTCCTTCCTCTTTGCTGGGTCCCTAGCGCACGGTAACAGAGGCTGGCCAGCCCACGCGCCCAAGACACGGAGCCGTGTCCGGGAACCCACGGCAGCAAACCCCGGCAGCACGTGGAAGCTACGCCACAGCCGGGCTCCCAAGAGCTGCGTTCAGCCGGGGAGAGCGAAAACCCACGCCGCAATTGGCGCCCCAACGTGGGGCTGAGGCCAGCGCTGAGCTGATCGCGTGGACGGAGGTTCACCGCAGAGCTCCAGGAACAGCGCCGGGAGCCGCCGCCGCCGGCCAGGGGCCGTGCCGCCGCCAAGAGGGGAGCGCCGCCACCAAGCCAGAGCGGGCAGCGGTCTGCGCCGGATCACAGCTCCGTGCCGGACGGAAACCGAGAGCAGGGGCTCTCCAAAGTACGTCAGTGAAGTCTCCGTCGCCCACGAGGGACCAGACAGTGTGTCCTGCGTGGGACAGGAAGTGCAAACTTTCGCAGCCAGGAGGGCAGAAGAAAGAACACTTCCCGGGACTCCCGGACCCTGGTGGCAGCTTTTCTTTGCAGAGACTTCAGTCTGGTAAGTATTAGTCGTGGAAACGTGTCCAGCTAATACGGGGAGGGCTGGCCGTGTTCCCGAGGTTGGGACGTGCGGTGCGCAGCACGAACGGCAGCCGCTGGAGTCGCCTGCGTTTTTTAGCTTTTTTTTTCTTTTTTACTGCCCCAGGGGTGAGGTGGTTTGGGTGGAAGAAGCATGGGGACCGTGCTATCTGCCCAACAAAAGGAATTTTATTCCCAAGTTAAGGAAATCCTTTTGGTGAAGGGCCGATACCCAAAAAATTTAGTTAAGAAATTTGTCCGGTGGTTGTTCTTTGCTTTCCCCCGTCTGTCTACTGAGGACGCGCGCAAAACAGAACTTTGGGAGCAAGTGGGAAAAAGGCTAGCAGAAGGGATCGGTAGGGATCCCTCCATAGAAGACTGCTTCCCTAAATTCCATTTGTTAATCTCAGATGTAGTAAAATCAGACCCCGCGCGAAACTCGGTTGGGGAAAGGAAAGAACCATCCAGAAAATCTGTTAGTCCCCCTGAATCTGTTTCCCCATCCCCTTCTCCTACCCCTTCTTCCCCTAACCTGGGTGGGTGAGGGGGGGCACCCCGTCGATCTGAGACGCAGGGCAGCTCCACAAACGTGGACCGTGCTCCTGGCTCCCCCAAGCCACCCCGGTGTCCCTCCCTTAGCGAGATCGGTCGATTCGCTGAGGCCACGACCCTAAACCCCTTTTCCAATCCCTTTTTCCCAGTTGAAAATCCCAGTTTCGGCGCTACCCCGCGCAGTTCTGTTTCTTTAAACCCCTTTCTTTGTTCCTCTGAGGAGGCCGAGGCCACGTGGTTGATCCCTTTGTCTTCCCAAGATGGAGGGTGGCGACATGGCAGGGTCTCTTCTTCCCACAACCCCTTTCTGTTCTTTGTTCCCGGTGTCCCCGCCTTTGACCCAAACCCCAGATGCCTCCCTGTGGGCGTGGGCGCCGCCCCCTCGGGAGTTCAGGTTACTCCCTCACCCATTGTTCTCCCTCGAATGGGTGTTCCCTCCAGTCCTTTGCATGTCGTCCCTGCTGAGTCATCGACTCCGCCCTCCTCCACCGGGGAGAGCTTTGCCATCTCCACCCCGCTGCCTGAGGGAGGCAGCCCCCGTCCTGTTGCCCGCACCCTGTCCCCATCTTCCCATGGGTCCTGGAGATCCAGGCGGGAGGGAAGAGGGGGGAGGGAGGAGCGGGAACCCCTATCCCCATCTTCCCATGGGCCCCGGAGAGCCAGGCGGGAGGGAAGAGGAGAGGGGCGGGGACGGGAACCCCTACCTCCAAGTTCCCATGGGCCCCAGACGTCTGGGCGGGAGGGAAAAGGAGAGGGGGGGGAATCGGAGCCCCTGCCTCCACATTCCCATGGATCCCGGAGACCCGGGAGGGAGGGAAGCAGGGAGACGTGGGTCTCTGAGCATTTTCCAGATTCCGTGGAACGGGTCGAGCCGACAGATGAGAGGCATGTAGAGGGATCAGAGGTTCAGGACAAGTCTGTCCTGGAAGCGGCATCCATGAACACTGCTGCCTTGGATGCCGTGCCTCCAAAGAACGCTGGCCCGAAGCAGCCTCCAGCAAGACGCCAGTGCTTCCACTGCAATCAGAGAGGACATTTTGTGGTTCAATGTCCATTTCTGGGCAGGGCACCCCCAGGGACAGTGGGAGGGGGGAGAGAGGGGGAGGGAGACCCCATTCCCCCAAAAAACTGAACAAACAACGTGCACCTGCCTCGCGTGAAGATAAAAGTAAGGCAGGCCACAGCACCTTAAGGGGAGCTGTGATTTATCAAGTAACTGTGCAGGTGGTAGTTCAGAACATCAGGGTGCCTTTGAGTGCGGCAGATGACCCCACCAATCGGGGGGTTGCATCAAACCGCAGGCGACGCAAAAGAAAAAGGACCCTACAATCTCCTTAAAAAATGTTTTTCCCCAAAGCCCCAGTCTGTGTGTGTCCCAAATCCCCATGTTTGTAATAAAGTTGTCCCAGTTTCCCTATCCCTAAACACCCTAAGAAGAACCAGCACCAGCACCATCTCCAGGCCCTCTCCACCTGCGTAGCAGTCACTGCAGTTGCAGCAGCAGGAGAAGCTGGGAGAAGAGGCCACCGCTTGAGAGACTGAATCAACACCACTGCTTTCTTTTTATATTTTATTAAGCGGGGAGATGTTGCATCCCGGAGTTTGGGTTTAGATTAGGGTTTTTAATTTATGTTAAAATAAGTTCTGTAATCCTGCGTTTCCCCCGCGTTGTTCCCCTCCCCCGTGGTTTCTGGCCCCATGCTGCCCGCTGCCGGATCTTACCCCTGTGCCGCTCCTGTAACCACCCTGCCGTCCAGCCCTGGGAAACCCCGTGCTGGCCGCCCCGAGCCACATGGTCCTGCTCAGCCCGAGGCTCGGTGCCTGCCCCTGCGGGGTTCTCTGGTTGGTCACTGTTGCTGGCGTCACCGCCATGGCAGCCGCCCCTATTGGGCGGCAGGCCGTGGATCCTCTCGCCCCGCCCCTCCATAAAGCCCTATCCCGCCGGCAGTCAGGCGCCATTTTCTCCCATGTGAGTGCCGGGAGCGGTCGCGTCTTTCCATCGAACTGCGCCATACGTGACCAATAAACCGTTCCTGCCAAGCACGGAGTAAATGGACAAATTCCTTTCCTCTTTGCTGGGTCCCTAGCGCACGGTAACAGAGGCTGGCCAGCCCACGCGCCCGAGACGCGGAGCCGTGTCCGGGAACCCGCGGCAGCAAACCCCGGCAGCACGTGGAAGCTACGCCACAGCCGGGCTCCCAAGAGCCGCGTGCAGCCGGGGAGAGCGAAAACCCACGCCGCATCCAGCCAGCTGAGTAAGGCATGATCCGTGTGCCTCACATCTATAGGCTGTACCTGTTCCCCAAATCCATTTGCTGGTCCATTTTACCCCATGGACTATGCTCAGGCAAACATCTAAGATAATTTGATTGGACATGGGCCTTCTGCCAATCCCTTTGGAGCTGGGGATCAGCAGGGCTTTTCCCTGTTTAGCAGACACAGGCTCAGAATAGTGTTTTCGAAGGTATCTCTAAAATAGGATGATGTGGTGTCCGATGAGAAAAGAGGCTCTGGATATGCTGCCTGTGAGATTTCATCGTAAGCTGATGAGCATACTTACCTACAGCAAATGCCAGTGCTGTTAAAGAAGGATTATATACAGATGAGGAGTTAATAGCTTAGAAAATATTTGCCTAATATTTTACTGGAGATGTATTACCATTAATGAGCAACTGACTCCCAGCAAATTGCATCCAGCCAAGCAGAGTACAGCCAATAAATACACCATCAGGGGAGGAAAAATGGTGCTTTGGTGACTCCTGCATCCTACAGCTCCTGTCCAAAACCTCTATTTCAGATGACAGGACTTAAGATAAGCATTTGCCCTCAGACATTTCAGATTTGTTCTGTGAGTCATCAGGCTGACAGTGTTCAAAACACTGTTTGTTAAAAAATAGAGAAAGAAATGGGTGTTTGACATAGGTTTGACCATTGTAATACTTAAATATGCTGATGACTGGTACAGTTTTGCCCTGTGCTTTGATTTGAAGGTAATGAACAGCCCCTGATAAGCTTTGACTGCAGATGGAACAGTGGCAACATCCTTTCTTGGGAAAAAGAAAGAAGCAAGAAGACCTTAAAGAAAATGTTTCCTTGGAGTCCAGCATGAGTTTTGCTCAGAACAGTCTTCTGGAGCAGATAAGTCGGGCAGAGGTCAAACAGGGTTTGGTGGCGTCACTGATGAGTTTCTGCTTCAGACAGGGACGTCATATGAGCTGTTAGGGATAGATTTTACTCCAGATTCCCAGCATTTCATGCTTCTCTTGCACATTTAAAGCCTATCCCAAAGTTTTTCAGCTTAAAGACATATTCAAATTGCCATTTATAGCTGATGCCCTACTGCATTCCTTTATTCTACTGCAAGGCAAAGTCTTTGGCAATGTCAGTGAGTCCCTGTTGGAAGGGAAGCCAGAAGAGGCTGCAGTGGAAGCTCTTTGTCCATACATTCCAGAGGAAGCCCTCAGGCTATTTGCTTGCCCTGAAACATTAATCAATTGTTATGGTGTAGGGGCCAGCTGTGTATTGGCCTTCTACTGATGCTGTAACAACCCTATCAGTGTTATAATATGTTAGACCTAATTAATTTTCCCTGGTTGCCACCACCTGGTTCTGCTTAGATCAAGCATTAATGAGTAGCTGACAGTAGTTAATGAGCTTCTGCAGCAAGCAATTCAATTTTTTCAGTGACTAAAATTACTTATTTCTTCTTGGCACTATGCTCCCCCTCCCTGGAATATTTGGCACCATGAGCTCTCTATTGGGTCAGGCAGGATCCATCTCCATCAGTAAGAGCCTGCAGCAGTGCGTGCTGTCCAGAACTGCCCTCCTCCACTGAGCAGGGGAGCTGTGCTTTTGTCCACAGCTTTCCACACTGGTCTGCAGACCAGTTCAGGTCTTTTACTGGTGACATGCCCAGCCAGCCAACCCAAGCAGTCCATGCTCTGCAGCCATGGTATCACCTTCCTTGCAGTGATGGGCTTTGTAATAGTGCTTTTGGTGAGTCCTGCTCTGGCAGGGCTACTATGGTAGGTCTTCCTCAGTTGTCCAATAGAATCATGGAATGGTTTGGAATGGAAGTGATTTTAAGATTATCCAGTTCCAATCCCACTGCCATAGGCACGGGCACCTTCCACTAGACCAGGTTATTCAGAGCCCCATCCAACCTGGCCTTGAATACTTTCAGGGATGGAATTTTCAATATGGAATGGTTTGGAATGGAAGTGACTTTAAGATCATCCAGTTCCAATCCCACTGTCATAGGCAGGGACACCTTCCACTAGACCAGGTTGTTCAGAGCCCCATCCAGCCAGGCCTTGAATACTTTCAGGGATGGAATTTTCAATAATAAAGATTTTGGTATGGATTGCTCATGGGGAAGAGGATCTGCTCTTTGCACAGATATTTAGGAACTGTATCACCATTTTCCTGCTTTCCCACAGGTGCTTTAGGTGTCATTGCTTTGCATTGTGCCAGCTGTAAAGTGCTCTGATTATAGTGAAATGAACAACTTATGCTAGATAGACATTTAAATTCTTCTGAAAATCATGGTGAAGTGACTTAAGATGGATTTGGCACTTGGAGGTATCTGTAAAGCAGAAGTACTGCTCACCTACCTTGTAGCTTTGGCCCCAAATAATTTTCCAAACTGAGAGATAGAGTCTTTCAAACCACAGGTTGTGAATGGACAACTGAGTCCAGATACTTGGCTGTCTGTGTGAAGGAGCCATTAAACGGCAGTGGGACAAATGAGAAAATGTGACCATTAGGGACATACTTTATGCCTGGCCAAGGAAAAAGGCTGGCAAAGTTTGTCACCACTGCCTGAATTGATCACCATATCATGTCTAGCTTCCTACAATTTTAAGTACTTTCTGTCTCCAATCCACATTATAAAGATTGTTTTCTAAGTTTCTCTTGCTTGTGTGGAATATAGTCTGGGGAATTAGCTCAGGTTGACCTAGAGAGAGGATGAAGAAGAAAGTACTTTATAAGAGATCCTGCTCAATGTCACTTGTTTGGATTCCCTCCCTCTTTTGAATCTACTGGAGAAATCTAAAGCATCACAATAAATCCTTGTGATCGCACATGTAAAACCCTGTGGACAGAGTTTTTCCCTATAGTCTCAGTTGTGGCTCCCAGAGCCATATGGAGGCTCTGTGGTCCTCTGCAGACTGCAGATAGTACTGTCTGTGTCAAAAGCAGTGTCCCTATATTGTTACTGCCTCTGCTGGGGCCTGACAATGTTCACATGGCCTCCCTGGAGCCCACAAACCATCTGCAATGATATTCCTGGAATGGCCAAACCCCAAGGTTCTTGAGCTGTTGGGATCCCATAGCACAAGTGAGTTTATGCTCCACTAAGCTGCTTAGAAGCATCTATAATGTAATTATTACAGTCCTTTTCCCCATGGCTGTGCAACAATGTCATAAACATGGAATGACTATTTAATTATAAAAAATATTCTGGTCATTATTCATCAAGATGCTGGTGATACTGAATTCACAGCACAACAGTGGTAAGGAGAAAGTGGCTGTAGTTCACCAGAATGAATCTTCTTGGTGGCAACTTCCACATCAATGTGAAGTAAAAAAGAAATAAAAAGGGCAAGAAGGAAAAAGGTATCTTATTCTTAGTCATTTTTGAAACCATCCTCTTAATACCAGACTTGTGTTTGTCTTGTGTGGTAGATGTGATAATATTGCAAGACAAAATAAAAGCATGTTTCTCTTTTACTATTCTGCTCCAAGGAAAAAAGACAAATTATGCCTTGTGAAGAAGCAATTTGCTATAAAGTGTAAAAATGCTTTAATATTAATATTTTATAATAAAATTCATGACATATTTATAAACACTCTATCAAGCATTTACAACTGAACCACAGCTGAGAGCTTGGACTGGAATAAATAAGCAAGGACACAGCTAGTATGAAATATACAGCTTAATTTTTATAATTGTGTGTGCTTTATTCTTTACACAAATGGAATGGATGCGCAGAGTATTTACACATAACAGGAGTGTAAGCTGGACAGGGTGTTTTGTAAACTCCAGTTCAGATTCTGAGTACCCCACACTACAGCTGGACTGAGAAACATCCTGATAAAGAGACGCACGCCGGACATTGTGCTGGAGGGAGCAGCTTGGTGCAGACAGGCTGCTGCACTCAGAAATTCAAACTGGCCAATTCAAATTTAGGAGCACAAATCCAGAAATTAAAAGGCTATCCCACTAAGAGCCAACAGTGTTGCCATTTTTTTCCCCCTTTTTTAATGCTTTTCCCCCTCTGCACCAAAGATCTTGCCTAGGATGCTCGCTCCCATGCCCAGAAATGCTGTTTTACATCAGGGCAAGTTGCCTGTGCTGTAGGGCCAGAAGGTGTAAGCTGCTAATGTGGTGTGAGAGATGATAGATTGCCTCTCCTGCTTTTCACCTTAAAGGCAGAATCTCAAAAAAGGGCCAATGAAGTGGTAGTTCCTATAGCTCTCGGTGAGATGTCAGTGCAGCTGAAGCCTTCTGCAAATCCATTTGGCCCTTGGGGTATTTTTGTTAGCAATTTCACAGCACTGGCCTCAAAAGGATCTTGGTCCATGACTTGGCCCTCTGGGTGTTACAGTAAAATAAGCAGTAAATGATGATGGAAAGTGCTGAGCTGCTATTTAATCAGGTGGCCTTGGTGTTTTACAGAGATGCAAAAAAATTAGTATGATGAGGAGGATGGATGTTTAACTTCAGGTGGTATAAATGGGATGGTCTCCATTGAAATCAGAGGAGTGATCGCGATTTCCACCAGCTGAGGATCTAGGCTAGCTATATGCTGGATAGATTTTAGATGTTATCTGTTAGCTTTGATGCTGATTTGTGTCCTAGAATGGAAACTTCCTTTTTTTAGCATAATAACCTCATCCTTATTTCTGAACCAATTGACAAAATGTCTGATTTTTAATGGGAAAGAAAAATGTTTATTCCACCAAGGAAGGGGCTTGCGCACTTGAATGTAGTTGCACAGTGAACCACATGCATAACATGACAGGCAAAATGTTTAAGAGGGAAAATATTGAGATTAAAAGCTGTGAAGGATAAAAGACCACTTTCTGTGAACACAGCAGATATTATGGCTTTAAATCTGCATCTGAAAAAGGAGGTTGATACTTTTTCCTCAGCACAGTTTTTCCTACAAACATCCTTGTGTTTTCACTCACTGAATCCTCTGGGTCAGGGATACAATTTGAAAAACAAAAACTCAAATATAAGAAAACCAAACCAAAAATACAATTTGACTGGGTGCTGATGAACGAGTAACAGTGAAGGTGTAATGCCAACAATTTCTCCATAGAAAACTAATGTAAATAGGTAGGTGGATGTTGTATACCTAGGACACTGTTGCTGGCTCGTAGTGGTTATTAGCTCAGGTACCACACTGCTCTCCAGGATGAAGATTTGTAATTTCAGTGCAATGGAGAGATTTCTTATCCTTGACCTTCATCAAGTGGTTCTTAGGACCCTATCCACACCAGAGCATCAAACCATGCTAGGTACAAACACAATTACATCACAGAATATTGATCTAGAAACAGCCTTTACTACCAAACAAATTACAGAGCACTAGCATGGACAGGGTACCTTTGTAGGAAGGGGGATTAAGCAAAAAAGAGGCTCTTCTACTGGTTGATGATCAGACTGTAAGACCAGTGAAGTGCCATTCCACTGAGCCCTGTTAGGAAACTCTCAATGAGTCAGTGCATGGAAGATTTTTTTTTGTTTGTTTGTGGCAAGGAAAAATAATTCAGTTGTAATATTGCACATCTGCACAAAGCTAGCAAGATGTCATTGTGATCATTCATGGGTGGACAAAAAGCTGTGATAATTTTGATTCTGCTTAGACCCTATGGTGCTACACACTGTGCCAGAACATGAGATATAGCACCAGGGGTGTGATCTGGCACTTTTCCTAAAGGGTCCAGCATTTGCATTGATCTCATGGTTAGATGCTCCCAAGTCTTTAACATGGACAGAAAAGGAATCTGATTATGATAAGCTGTGTTAGCATCAATACAGAGTCAGGCGGCAATTGCTGTGGGTTGTGAGTTTGGACTTCTTATTTTTCACCAGATGTAATTTTGCAGGAGTCTTATGCTTTTCTTCCTCCTCCCACTACCACCCAGTATGATCTGAACAGCTGCAATGCAAAAATGGACTGCAGCTCTTAGGATGCTGCAACATGGAATGCAAAACATCAACACACAAAACAAATGGGAGTACAAGTCCTAAGGGAAATAAGACCTCTCACTGATTCTCTTGACGGTTTGTTTTTAAATATACGTTTTATTTAAAAAAAAAAAAAAAAAAAGAAGTGCAATGTCAACTCTAAAATGGAAGCACAAACAACAGACAGGGAAAAATAAATAATGTTACTACAGTAACCAAGGACTGATGGAAAAATTGATTGTACTCAGCCGTAGTGTTACTGTTCACTGTAAAGCACAGCACATGACAAAGCAAAACAGTTACTAGTAGGATAGTACCATAAAAGGCTGCATGCTGAACTAAGAAACAAAGAAGCAGATGTGATTGATTGCTTAAAAACAGAGCTGAAAATTAGAATGAAGTTCCTGCTTTAGGATACTTGGTTTTTCAGGTCTGGTGGGCTATTTCCCAACCTGGGGCAATAGTATTTTGCTAGCATGGAAAAATCCATGGCTTCCAAAGATCTGGGGTCACTCTGTGGATTTCTGCAGAATTGTCCAAAATCAAAGCATTTATTAATTAATATTAAAAAAAATGTTTATAGCCCTTCTGATTACAAAGCTCTTCTGGAGACTTAACTGAAACCCTTGTTTATAAATCTGCGCTGACCAGGCAGGAAAAATAGTTAAAGAAGTGTGAACTTCTCGGTTACCATAGTTGGGCAGTAAGCGTGAGAGGCCCACTCAAGAGCCAGTAAAATGCCCGTGTTTTTAACCCTGTCACTGCTGGTGGCTTTTGCAAACATCCAGCTCGTCGCGCTGTCCGCGGAAGGTGGCTGGGTAGCCGTGTCAGCTGGACAGGGTGTAGAAGTGTAAGCTTCAGACAGATAAGTGCCAGAGGAGTCTATTTAGCATTTGCCCTTAAGACATCCATAGCATTAGGGCTGCTGTAGCCACCAGCTATAAGCATTGCACTCCTGCAGTGCAGCAGAGGCAGGAGTCTGGGTTTTATAGAGAACATGGTCCAGCAGCAGCAAAGGCAATTCAGTTTTACTGTCATAGCATCTGTTGCAGTTGTCCCCTTGTAAGTCAGTGAGGAATGGCATCACTATACAGAAGAAGGGCAATGTGAAATGAGAAAAAAAAACCTCCTTCTCCCCTTCCGTACACCCCAGACTGCAATTCCACAGACTTTCCCCAAATCCCTCACAAATGTCTATTGCCTCAGTTTTTGCTTTTAAGACCCTTGTTGACTGTGAAATGAATGAAGATACAAGTTAGTTGGTGACCTGCCTGCAAAGAGAGGAAAGATCAAATGTTTTTGTTATTTCCCTGAGGGAAACAGGAAGAGTAATAAAACATTTGGGGATTAAGGGTGCCTCCTTCCTAAGACAGAAATTATTAGCTGCATTTAAGCACTGACATTTTGCTTCTGAATAGTTGACCCTCTCAAAGATGCATTATCCTTTTGTGCTCAGAAAATTCCTACAGGGCAGTGAGTTCAAGAGATCTTTCCAAAGGAGTTCATCATGATTAAACAGAGGCAAGGCAGAGGATTAAATTAAAAAAAAAAAAAAAAAGATGACAACTACTTTTTAAGGAATTTTCTTGCTTGTCATTAATAATAGAGAATCTGTTATGGAAGAGGTATAATGCAACTTGATGGTCCTCTTTACATTTGACAGTCGCACAAGGGTGTAAATATTTAATCTTTCAATTAATTAATCTTTACAAAATATCTTCACAAAAACATTTTACCTATAGAAATTAGTTTCTATACATCAATATATTTTAATTTTTATAAATTATTCCATCTTTAAGTGCCTTCTATCAATATAAATGATAAAATAGACAATCAAAAATTTTAAAGCTTTTCCCAGTTGTATCCCTCCTTGTTAACATAGGTGCTGTGAATCCTCGTACATGTGTCTGTCTGCATGGGAATGTGTTTGTGTGCACATGTGTGTGGTGTGAAATGCTTCCATCCTCTCCTACCTCTAAACACCATCAAAATAAACCATATTGTTGGTAGTTCCTGATGCAATAGTGCTTCCAAAGGGGAAAAAAAAAAGCTTGAGTTGGTTTCAGAAATCAAAAGATGTGCATAGTTACCAAAGTCGAGTATACCAACTACAAATGTGCAATGACAAGCTTGGAACAAGACCCGCCTCCCAGTCAGGTCACAGAGTGTCCCAACAGTGACCTCAGTAGGAAGCAGACCAAATACTCTGAGCTTGATTTTGCAAGGTGCATGTGGCCCTGATCTAGCAAAAATGCTTAAGCCTGTGCCTAGCTTTGAGCATGTGAATAGTCCTACTGGAACCGGTGGGACTGAATGGCATAGGAAAGGGTCACAAGTGACTCCAAGTCAACAGGCTACTCATGTGTAGGAATTGGGGTCAAGTGCTGAGCGCCTTGCAGGATCAAGCCCTCTGTGAGGTTCAAGAGCTGGGAACTTCTCTAAAGCAATCAACACACTGAGCTTAGCCATTGAAATTGATCAAAATGTCCGCGTGGGCACAGGAGGTGGCTTAGCTCCCCTTGACAGAGGGTCTCCACGTCAAAAGTTTATACCTACAACTCGTGCTCTGAGCACACAACAGATTTGCTTTATATGGTAGAAGTCTTTTTGTTCCTACCCTTTGACCCATCAGTGTCCTTCATGGCTTCAAACACTTTGTGTTGTACATTCATCAAAATTCACATTGACTGCAAAGAACATAAATGCAACAAAAACAGGAAAGCCTCCAAATAGTATATTATAGTTTTCTTCTAAATATTCTCCCGTCGTAATCAGAGGTGCAGTGGCTAATTTATAATTTTTCCTTTGAAGGAATCCAGATGAAAGGCCCAGATTGTTCTTCAATTACAAGTTTGCATTGATTATATATATCTTCTAAGCTATCTCCTTGGACAATAGCTGCAGTAGAGAAAACATATCAATATTTCTTTTAATTAATAGATACAGCATCCAGTGTCAGCAGATCTTCAGCACACTCATAGATACTCACAAAATGAGAAGGAATACTGGCATACTGAGATGTTTATGGAAAAGTCATGCCCCTGCAAATGACAATTAAGTTCAAATCAATGGCACCTGCCTATGGCAGAGATCCATCCCACTGCTTGTACTGAGAAGACTGAGCCAGGTTAGTTCAGAGAACTAGCACTTCTGTCCTGGGAAGAGCAGCACAAGAGATCCTCACACTGTTGGAGGTCAAGCTTTACACTTCATTCAATTTAGAAACCTACTTCAGCAGTGGGCAGCAGCAGATTTGCAACCTTTCTGATCTGGTTATATTGAGTTCACTCTTGTCTGCTGAGGTTAATAAGACCAGGCTCAAGCTGACAGAAGGTAAAATAACTGTAACACAAAGCACAGTGGTTTGTCCCTTAATTTCCCTCCACATAGATACTTCTTTAGGACATCAAACTTTTGAGGAGTCAAGTGCCTCAACTGCTCTTGAATTTCAAGGAAACAATACTCTCAAGCCAGAAGTCCTTGCTCTGGGCACACACAATACTGATAGGTACTCTAGCTCAAAGACAGGGTTGATCCAGCAGTTTTGCAATAAAAGACTGTATCTTGGGAAAAAAATGGTATTAATAAAAACATACCTGTGAAATATTCTCCAAATTCTTGTTCTAATTTAATTGCTCGATCATAGGTTTTCTTTGCTTGCTCCTCTGTAAGACGTTTATTCATTTCCCTAGAAAGATGGAGGAAGTAATCAAAAAGTTTAGATTCTTGCTAGAATGGCTTTCAAAAGGCATGCTCAAATGAATCACAGATGGATTGAGATTGGTAAAAGAATGAAATGGTAAAATTCTTCCAACAGTTAATGGACAGCTTCAATATTTTCAATTTAATTTCATTCTTATGTAGTACAAAACTACTTATTCAGACTATTTCCCATTTCATTTTTTTCCACCAAATTTTTATTTTGGGTTCACTACTCTACATTCTCAAAAAAAAAAAAAAATACAAAGCCTGAGTCTGGCAGCTGCTAACTGAGATAGACTTGAGACATCAGGAGCTCATAGACAGGTCTGGAATCCAGGATGTCGCACAGTCTGAACACTCAGCACTCCTGCCTGAACCTCCTTCAGGAACCTCTGCATCTCCCAGACTCAGCTGGTGGTCTCAGATGGATAAGGTTGCTGCTTATTGACTGCTTATTGGCTGCTAATAAATAAAAAAACAAATATAGAAGGTAACATTCTGGTTTCTTCAGAGTTTTGTTATTTGATGGAGCATTTCTGTTTCAACAGAAGCACTATTTAATAAGTTTAAGAAATGAGTTGTCCTGCCTGTGCATGTTCAGGTATTAATACCACTGCATACTTGCAATTAATCAAGATCATGCTCATTCACTGCCTTATACTCATATGCCCATAGCTGTCCAAATTATCAATAATAAATAGAGTTTGCTTGTTCTAGCATTTTTCCCAGCGTAGATTCATTTTTTTCTTAAAACATGACAGAAATTTTCTGAGGCAACTAGGAGAGCATAAATCTGATTTATGCCTTGCACTGAATCATATGATTATGTGGTAATGGACTGTATACAGTATGCCATGGGTGATGCATGTAGGAAATTATGGACATGATAGTGTAAAAAAAATGCTCTATGAAGTGCACAACAGTATGAATGTGCTACAGCTAACACCTACTTGACTTCTGAAAAACATCCTGGAAGATGTCCGGGATGCAAAAAGGAGTTTCCAGAAATGGCTTAAAGCTGCCTACCTATATAAGTAACCGTATAGCTGCGAACAATGCTTAGAAAAATCTCTTTGCAAGTACTAATGCCATGGAGAAAGCAGGTTTATAAAATGAAGGATAAGAAAGATTTATTTTAAAATTTATGTCAGTTATTTGTAGATTATATAAAAAGGTTTACTATAATCCGTGTGTTCTGCTAGATTTGTAATAATACTAATTCTATTTATTGGAAAGATTGCTATCTAATCAGGTGGACTTCACATCAGCTACTCCTGCTTGAGGTGACTGAACTAAAACTCTGTCTTGTAGTGTGACACGCCACTGCAAATTCTTAGGCAAACTTAACACTTTCATCTTATGGGCACTTAACCAATACTGCAATGCTAACATCATCTTTTCAGATCTGTTTCTGGTAAATTTTTGAGAAGTCTTTCTCAAGATCTTTGGACAGCAGAGAAGATAATACAAATATAAACAAGTGTTTAAAATAGGAAGTACTTTGAAACAGGTAGAAATTTGCATTACACTTTCAGGTTGTAGATTTGCCTGGGGTATAAAACTGTGCTATTTGTATTCCCGAATCTGCCCATTCTGAGCCCTTAGAAGAAAGGATGGAGAAGGGGAGGACCATGATGTCCATTTTTCATGATGAAATTAAAATGCTGTCTTACTGCAGGCCCTTCTATTTCTTATTTCTTAGCTGGGGACTTGCACAGCTGGTGAATTCAAAATATAATGCATATTTTCCAGGGCCTTCGTCCTCTCCCAGCAAAGAGATCACCCAGGCAGGTTCCTTTCTTACTTCCATTTCTCATCCCCATGATCTCACCACTGTCCTCATTCCTCTAGAGAGAGAGGCTGATTGAAGGGTATGAACAACCATGGCTCTGGGAGTAAACCAGGTGGAGTCATGTAGGAATGGGAAGAGAGGAAGTGATGGAGGGAGGGAGGAAGGGAGGGAGGAAGGAAGGGGTGATAGAGCAGTTTGTTTACAGCAATGGCCATGTGTTCTTTCAAGTGCAGGTGCAATTTTGATTTATGCTCCCTTCACTCTTCTTACCTCCACTTCAGATGGCTGCAAATGAGCATATGCATAAATGAGACACTACAACTTTATGTGCTAATTTTGATGAAAAATAACTCTTTTGTCTTTGTTTCTCTGCATCTTGTGATTAGGAATTTTTTTGTCTTTTGTGTTTTGACTTTGCTATTGAAGTAGCTTTCAACTCATTTGTATGAACAAGAGTAATAGTTATGACAGATAAGCCTATAATTTTTTGTGTTGCAGTACTCACATACCTAAAAATGACTGAGACACAGAATTAAGTTGAAAAACACCTCCAAGATCATCAAGTCCAACCTTTGACTGATCACCACCTTGTTAACTAGATCATAGCACTGAGTGCCAAGTCCAGGCATTTCTTGAACAGCCCACTTGTGAAGTATTAGCATTGCTTTGGTTCAACAACAGAATGATTGTCATAATATTTTGCATCTTTATAACACCATTCAGTCTATTCAAGGATTTGCTATTCTAACATCAAATCAACAAAGCCTTTATGTTATTGCCACTTTTCTGGTTCTGCCTGATGTATTTTCCAGAGTAAGGGCCACTTTTATTAACTTTGTTTTTTTTTAATCACTCCAGAGGCAATGCCAGCATTAAACAAATAATGGAAATGTTTTATGAATGGGAAAACTGTATGTTAAGATCTCTGTTAAAACAATCAGTGCGGAAGGCAGGCTATCAGACTACCCTTCCCCTTCTATACAGCAACAAAATCAGAATATTATTGAATTGTAGGGCTGGAAGAAAAATCAGGAAGTCAGGATGGTGCTGTGCAAGTATCAGATATTGTGCATCATTCCTTGTAATATGGCTGGACATACAATAAGGTCATTGCCAAAGGCAGGGCCAAGAAGAATGCATATTCCGGGGATGGGTCATGTTGGAATTCTCCAGCTCCATGACCAGTGGCTGCAGGCACACTGTTACCATCACCAGACACACATCTGTCACAGGAGGGGGAGTGCCAACGTTTTAGCTGTCAAACACAAACCTATGGCACTACTTCGCATTTGCAGAGCCCAGGGGAATGGGAATCACAGAATCACGGAATCACTAGGTTGGAAGAGACCTTCAAGATCATCAAGTCCAACCCATGCCCTAACACCTCAACTAAACCATGGCACCAAGTGCCACATCCAGTCCTTTTTTAATCACATCCAGGGATGGTGACTCCACCACCTCCCCAGCAGACAGTTCCAGTACTTGGTCACTCTTTCCATAAAAAACTTTTTCCGAATATCCAACCTACATTTCCCTTGGTGCAGCTTGAGACTGTGTCCTCTGGTTCTGTCAGTTGCTGCCTGGTGAAAGAGACCAACCCCCACCTGGCTACAACCACCTTTCGGGAAGTTGCAGAGAGTGATAAGGTCGCCTCTGAATCGCCTTTTTTTCCAGGCTGAACACACCCAGCTGCCTCAGTGGTTCCTCAAGGGCTTGTGTTCCCTCACCAACCTTGTATCCCTCCTCTGGATGCGCTCAAGCGTCTCAATGTCCTTCCCAAACTGAGGGGCCAGAACTGGACACAGCACTCAAGGTGTGGCCTCACCAGTGCTGAGTACAGGGGGAGAATGACCTCCCTGCTCCTGCTGGCTACACCATTCCTGATACAGGCCAGGATGCCCTTGGCCTTCTTGGCCACCAGGGCACACTGCTGGCTCATGTCCAGCCTGCTGTTGACCAGTGCCCCCAGGTCCCTTTCTGGCTGGGCACTGTCCAGCCACACCATTCCCAGCCTATAACGCTCCAGGGGGTTATTGTGGCCAAAATGCAGGACTCGGCACTTGGATTTATTAAACTTCATCTTTTTGGACTTTGCCCATTCATCCAACCATTCCAGGTCTCTCTGCAGAGCCCTCCTACCTTCCAGCAGATTGACACACACTCCTAGCTTAGTGTAGTCTGCAAAATCACTAATGAAACACTCAATACCCTCATCCATGTCATCAGTAAAAATATTGAACAGAACTGGCACAAAATTTCACCCCTATCACAGCAAATTAAGCTGATAGCTCTTGCATAACTGTAAGTGTACATGGAAAACAACTTGATAACCATGTATTTTATGCTGAGTTTTAACTCAGGCTGAATATCAATTCCATATTTCCACCTCAGCCTTCTCTCTGTGATGCTAGGTAATCCCTGCTCTTCCTCCACCAGGAGGGTGGAACCCAGAATCAGGCCAGCACTCCAGCTGAGGCCCCGTGAAACAAAATAGCAGTCTATTGTGTCCTTACACAACACTGATATGACTACAGCCCACAGTGGCAAATTCCTTTTTTGCAACCACATTACCCATCCATTCATATTCCT
The DNA here is from genome assembly GCF_024509145.1 of Vidua macroura. Classification (NCBI taxonomy): domain Eukaryota; kingdom Metazoa; phylum Chordata; class Aves; order Passeriformes; family Viduidae; genus Vidua; species Vidua macroura. The sequence continues at coordinate 79,943,773 of NC_071572.1, read as the reverse complement.
GCATGATCCACCCCAACTGAGAGATGTTTTTCTGCAGTGCTATAGCTAAATTATTCCCTGCTTGTACTCGTGCCTTTCATTGTCTCTCCTTTGTCTGTGCTGAATTTCATCTTACTAATCTTACATTGAGTTTTGATCTTATCCCCCAAAGTAGGTGCCGCCTCGGACAGCCTTGGCAGCACAGAGCTGGTGCCTTCTCTTTCATTCTTGTAAGTGTTATGTTTGCCCTTCTCCAGTCCCATGACTCCTTGCCTATCCTCTTATAGACCTGCAGGTAAGTGAAGGGCTGGTGAAGAGGAACACGCCTCAAGTCTGACACAGGTTTAGCCCCTAGTTCGTGCCCTTGGCCAGGCTGTAAACCCCAAGAGCACCTGAGGATGCATGGGACAAGCCAAGCTGTGTGAGTGAGTCCCTGGTGAACTTGTTGCACAGGTTGGAGCAAGTACAGCAACCACTGGCAGGGGGTCCTTTGTGGTCCAGGACATAATCCCATGTGTGCCAGTCTGAAAGGTTCAAAGCTATGGCTTGTTCCTTGAGATACCTGGATACAGTGGATGACAGGTTCTGAGGGCACTCTTCCTACTTCATCTCATTATTACTAATTTTAAAGAACAAACCAAATATAGACTCAAATGTAGACCTGTGTGGTGCCACTTGAGGCTGTACCTGAAAATAATAAAATGCTTGAAGAAGTTTATACTCACATCAGAGGCTCCCATGATTTGGGCTTAATGAAGATAGCAATGGGATAGAGTTGTGCAACTTGTAGTCGTTTGATAGCATTTCCTGACACATCAAGTATACAGTGCTTGCCCTGTTGGAAACAGATGAGCATGTGTTTATTTTTGCAGATTTTGCTGCAGATCAGCCAAAAGATAGGAAGCAAATCTGCGACACAGTGCCCTGGAACGGGGCCATTACTGGCACACCAGGGAAGGGGTAGCCCAGGGTATGTGCTCCACTATGCTGCGTTCTTTCCTTTGCTTTGGTGCCAGTATAAATATACACTGGTGATACAGGAACAAACTTAGGATTTATTTTTTAATGGGATGAAATTTGCAGGGGCAGGAGGATTTTCTTGAGATGAGGAAAATCAGTTCATAAAAGCAATAGGATGTCCACATTCTAAGTGATTAATTCAATTCTTGTTTACGTCAAAGACACCCTGTGTCACCTGAGGCAAATAATTTAATCTTTCTGTGGTTTGTTCTTTTGCCTCTGTGAAGGTGATTTAGTTTATCTACCTGTCTTAGAGAGGGAAGAGTAGAGGCTGTTTTGAGGAGTTCTTGAGGCACTGTGTTAGAACCCTGAATCCATGGCACTACATCCAACTACAGACAGTGCCAAGGATGATGTCATTCAAAGTCACAGACTCCACTTGTGGAGACATTATAAAGCCTATAAATATTAGGATGCCGTTTTGCAGCTATATTTTTGGCAGAGAATCATGTCTGAGACACAATGTGAAAACAAAGCAGATCATGTTGCACCGGCAATAAAACTACCTACCCTTTCTGCCACAAATCTCACAGACTGGACACTAGTGCCATACAAATTATCATTGTACTGCCCAGCTTCTATAAATTTGTGCTCTTGGATATCTTTTTCCATTTGATCTCTTGAAATGACAAAATGATAATCTCTCCCATCCACTTCATAGTCACGCTTTGGCCGTGTGGTATCTGCATGAAACAAAAGACAGAAGATGTACAAGTCTGCAAAAACAATTAGTGTGAAAAATGCAGCCATGGTTTGCCCAGTGGGCAATGCTGGGTCTGCTCTAAGTGGGGGCACTTCACATCTGAGAGCAGACGTCTGGCTACTACATATTGCTTTTAATACTCCATACTCCATATTGTTTTTAATGGAGCTAAGCCAATAAAGCTGTCTTTTTGTAGTAATACCTTCTGATGTTTACCTCCAATCAATACAGGCTAAAATAAAATTAGGGTTTACCAGAATTCCACTTTTTTCAGCAGAACCACACACAAACCTCAAATATAAAATGCATTTCATATTTTAAATTTAATGTTATTATGGTGATAAAATTAATTGTGATCTCATCAACTCAATTTAGCCTTATTTATAAGCCTGATTCTGTTCTCATCTCTAGTAGTTTTAAGTTAGTGTATTGCCAGAGACAACCATTTACAATGAAGTACGACTGCAATTAGGCCTTCAAATAAACAGCAAGCTCTAATTGTCCAAGATATAAATATTCTGTTTAATTCAAGGTCTAACATTGCTTTCTGATTCAACAGTCCATATCTCACACAAATCACAGATTATTCTGTATATTTATTGGTGGATGCAGTGCAATTGAGTTCAAACTTTTACATTTTACTAGAATTTCAAATTTTTCAGATTTTTTTTCCCAGATGTTCACAACATTTTAATTTTTTTAAAAAAATTTATTCATTCTTTTCACCTTTTCTGTCTGATGAAAAAATGACTTTTGAGAAACACAACTGTGCATAATTATGGATGCTGCTTTTGTAGAAATTTACTTAATGTGTGGCACCAAGGGGTACCATTCACTCAGCTGCAGAACTTGGAATAGAATCATACTTACGTGGTACACATGATCCAAACTTATCAGGGAACTCGGATATCAAATCATCATTGATCCGATCTTTCATAGGACCCAGAATAATAACCGGCCTGGTGTAATTAACTGAAAAACAAAAGGATCACATTTTGATGGTCTTACCACAATAATAAATAAATGCACCCAAATATCACTAACCAGAGTTGTCGTCTTTATGTATGAAGTGAAAATTTAGGTGCACATTTTATTGATGAATATTTTATTTATTGACATGAAAAAGGAGGAATTGAATGAGTACCACTGCAGAGCTCTGTGATGGTCCATGCACGAGTCAAATGACTATGTAGAAGCAAAGATATATTTGCTATCACTCAACAAGGCCATTCCCAAATGCTTGCAGATGGACTCTTCCATGAGGTATAGAAAGGCTATTATAGTCTTCGTTTCACTTCAAGTTATATGAGTGCATCCTCCATTAAACCAGATGGATGTGCTCCCATTTTAAGTTGCCTTTCCATATGTTTGTCTGCCCTGGACAGTGGCATATATCACAGGAGAAGCAAAATAGTAAATGCTTTCCATGTGACAATATTGCAGTAAATCTAGAAAATCTACATCAATATTTTGTAGACTGATTAATTTTCTGTACTAGTGAAGTCCATGAGAACGTACTGGGGAGAAGAGTCCTGGGAATGTTAAAAAGTGGTGGCTTGCAAGGAATACCATAACATCAGGGTTTTTTTCATGTGAAAATATACTAAGTGTCCAAGAAAATGAAGCCACAGTGAATCTGGGACTGGCAGAGCAAGGCTTACCACTCTGCTGGCTCCCAAATTCTGAAATGAAAAACATAAGGAAGAGTGATAGAAAGTAAGATGAAACTTACTTTCCTGTCTTGTGACAGGTTCATAAGAAAGGATGCAGTCCTCTTGGCCTCCTGATGAGAGAAGAAGGAGAAGAGATTGAAGCTGGTGAGTAACATGTCAGGTACTTAAGTTTGATAAAATGCTTCACATAGAGACAGACGAGGTTCAACACTTCTGTCTTGATAAGCCTCTCACCTGAACCATTCCAATTCATTATAACTTCCAGGTATGGACACAGTTTTTTTCTTCCCTCCCCTCCCCTTCCATGTGTTTCAATTCTATTTACTGAAGTTGGACTTTTTTATTGATGGGCAACATACCATTATTTGTGATTTGATACAAGTCTGTTTATAAGGATAGTGCAGCGATATAAGATGGAATGCTTTTCCTATTGTTAAGGCCCTAACATGTTGCTGCAGAGTAAATCAACAGGCTACCTAGACAGAACAATTTTTATGTACAGAATAGATATATATTTTGGTTGATTGTCCTTCAGTGCATAGCTTCCATAGTCTAGTGTATTCACAGCCTAACATCTAGCTGTGAGCTATTTTCTGATTCTTATCCTTTCCCTGAACACAAATCACAGAGTCACAGAATGTTTGGGGCTAAAAGGGACTTTCAACTTCTGGAGATTATCTAGTCCAATCCACCCCACTAAAGCACCTAGAACAGGTTGTACAGGATCATATCTAGGCAGGTTTTTAATATCTTCAGCAAAGCTCTCACAGCATTGTATTGTATACATTTGTCCTCCCTATGCCCTTTTAGGACAGTGCTGTTTCCTCATGGTGGTATTTAGGGGACTAAAGCAGAGAAATTTGCCATGAGAAACAAGTGGCACTAAGTGGACCATGACTTGGGTGCAGGTGTGCAGTCCGGATGCACCGCTGTTCTCCCATTCAAGAGAGTGAAAGAGGAGAGGGAGGAGGATTCTTCACCAAAAGCATGAATAATTCCTGCTCATTTCTCTTTCTGGGTTACTGTCACATACTTGGTACCACATGAGAGCTCTGGCAGGTTCTAAATACAAATTAGCAAAGTTTAAAATGATGACTTTATTTTTGCTCAGTTCAGGGTTTATCTCTGAGAAGATCAACAGATGGGATTCTGCAACTAATTGGGATACTAGAGAAGAAAGAGTATCATAAAGCATACCAGTGCTTTATAAAATAGACAAGGTTGCCTTCATTTCATATGCTTGCATGCACGTGAGCCTGTGTTATATTATTCTGGTGGGCTCCTGCCAAACCAAAGTGTGCATATACAAGGGAAGAGTGCTGCCTTGCCTGATGGAAATACATGTAGGATTTAGAGGTGGGTACACCTCACCCAGAAATAGCCTGCCTGTCTGCTGTCTGAGTTGCCCTTGAAGCTCCACTGACTGTATTAACAAACTTTGTGTTGGATGCAATGCTTAGCTCCCAAGAAGGTACAAAATTTTTTGTGGCTAAATCTTAAGCTGACTCCCACCCCATGAATCTGCTATGTTTGTGGATTTTTTTGTGTGTGATACAGTATCTAGGCAGCAGTGACAAATGTGTAAGAGAGGTCTTCAAGTAAAAATAATGTAATTATTGACAATGACAGAAACAGCAAATAAAAAATGGTACTGATGTGTTAGGAGAGAGGGAGAACTGACAGGACTAACTCCTGCCTAGCACTGGTGCTGAAGCAGCAAAGGAGAGAACATAATTTTTAATAAAAGGAAGAGATTAGAAAGTATTTTAGGATAAGGCCACATAACATATGAGGAGTGTGGAAAAAGGACTTTCTTTTCTGTTTGGAAATGTTTGATATTGTAATCACTTTTCTTCGGCTTTTTGCAAAGTTGGAAATCTAGAATTATTGTTACCTTAGGTTTTATGCATCACATGTATTTGTTTCCCTTAAGGTTCTCAGTAAATCTTAGAGGTGATGTAGAACTTGGGAAGCCTCATTTCTCTGGTGATGAAAAAAATCCACTCTAGGGTGGACTAGGATGCTCCTGCACTGTCTGTCCTCTACTCCACAGGAGCCAAGGCTATATTTTTTCAGCAGCCTGAGAAAGTCAGTCTTAGGGTGGGTGATGAAGCTGTCGCATACCAGCCAAATGGAGGGGAGCCTGTTTGTATCAGTACCATCTTAAACTTGATATTTGTTTCAATAGCAAACAGATCCACAGCAGGAGTTTCCTTTCACTAATTTCAGAAACCTGAGGCTTGAATGCTTATGTCAAGCTGTCCCTAGATACCTTTTGGAGGCAATGGCTGCCTACAAATAGGTAAGTGCTTATTCTAAGATATGAGTCATCTGACTTATTTTACATGTCTACTTTGTGAGAAGAGAAAAAGTCAGAAGGGTGAATTATCTCCATTGTCCCTGAACAGCATTTAAACAGCAAAGCCAGATGCAGACATCTGCAGTTAAACAGCAGAATCTCATGGGAGTGACAGTGTCAATAGCAATTGGAGACAAATAGACAAAATTCTAAAAATATTGTTCTTTTTTTTTTTTTTTTTCCCCTTTCTGTGGACTAATACTTGGCTTTGGCACAGATTTATACCCAGTACTGATAAGCCAGCAGATTTTACTTTCTTTTTTGTCCCATCTCTGGCAGACATGTCCCTATGCTAAAGCTTTTGGTACATCCACACTCTCTGTAGGGTATGGGCTAGGGAGAAAAATGAGCCTGTTTTACAGATGTCTTGTAGCCAGGTTGAAGGCAAGGAAAAATTCTCCATTCCACTAAAATTGTGCTGAAGTTTAAGCCATTGGAAAGTGTTGCAGTAAATATGGAGAAACTTTGAGGCTGACTGTGATAAAAACTTAAAGACAGACATCTTCCTGAGGTAAGGATCTGCAGCCCTCAGTTCCAGACTCAACATGGGAGTGTGACTGGGGAAAAGCTGCACCATTTCCACTGTTTTTCTTTTCTGGAAAAGGAAAGCTTAAATTTCTAAGTGAATTAAGTCCTGCCATGTACTGTCCAGACAAAATCCTGTAGGTCCTCAGAGGCTGTTTTGCATGTTAACTATACTAGATGGTACTCTTTAATGATCTCCACTCGGTCAGTACTGCAGGTAGTCCATAAAGTATTAAGTGTAATGAAGAGCTCTAGAGTCAATCAATAATCAGATTGCTCTAACCTTGTGATGGCTTTGAGGTGGAAGACATAGTGTGAAATCCATCAGGACACAGGCTCTTATCATTTGCCTAAGCCTCATTTAACACTCACATTAACAGCTTAATTAGCACAGGTTAGCTGTATTGATCTGGAAAATCTTCGTGACATTTAACAGATAAAACAAGAAGAGAAAAAAGAAAAAGACCTTTCTGTAGGATTTTGGTATCTTCCACTGTTCTTTAGTAAAATCCCATTAAGTCAAAAAGAGAAGAAAATAAATAAAATAAGGGAATGGAAGACAAAGAAAGGGAAAGTTTCCTAAATGTAACACACTTAGGGGTAAAATTATTAGAGAACTTTCACTTTCTCTGGACCACTCCCTGCTTCCCTTTGCTCTTGGTTTGCTGTCGGTGTTTTCTCATGCTTGGGAATAGAAGAATAACCTGGAGTTTGTTATAACTCATAACCTCTATAAACTGGGCAGTGAGGTCCTATGCTGCCAGATAAATTTAATAAGGAGTATTAATTTAATCTTTTTAAGGAATTTTATAGGGTTTCCAATGGGTAGCTCTGAAATGGACTTAGTGTGATGCCTCTGTTTTTCCTTTCTGATTAGATGGCAGAGAGCCTGTGAAAGGCTCAAACCCAATTTCATTGCAGACTTGGAAGATATCAGGCATTTTTTCATGTAACCCATAAAAAGGCCCCATTTCCTACTGCCTTGCCAGAGCATCCAGGGCTTCCACAGGTCTGGTGTACTTGCACCCATCGTGTAGGTAATGGGGTGGGAGAGCTGCTGTGACCTGCCATGGGGCAGCCTCCATGTAAACACCCTCCCTAATCCAGCAACCTATGCGTGGAAATCTATAGATTTTGGCATCCTATTAATGCCTGTGAATGAAAAAATCTGAAAAGACATATAACTGGATGAATTAAAAAAAAAAAGTAGCCCTAATGAAGACAGCTAGAAGTTATTTATGGTTTTAAAAAAATCAAAGAGAATTTTTGGGTTCATTAAAATAGTTGGACTACTGGTGGTGGTTGCCATCAATACACGTGTTAAATTCTTATAGATGAGCCAAATAATTTAATTTTCAAGCTCTTGTCTGAATTTTGTTGCTTACCTGGATTTAAACTCAAAGAAGGCTTATTTTACTGCCACCATCGATTTAGGTTTTGGGATAATGTATGAATTACCTGAGCTGTATTTGCAAGATCTTGGTGAAATCAATTTCTTGTTTTTTTCTTTTGCACAGGCTGCACTTGACAATATCTCTGCCTCTATTTGGTTCAAAATCCCTTTGCTGGGGCCCTATTTATGTGAACACATGATTTCTGGATATTTATTGATAGCTATGAAAAGCTGGAAATCCAATACGTAAAATGATCATCAGTAGTCTGAGCATGAACTTAAGACTCAGAAGTTGTCTATGGGCAAAGATCAATACAGCTGTGTGGGTATAAAATGAGACTTCAATACTTGTGCCAGTTTGTGTATGCCTGAATAATACAGTAATTCTGGGAGCCAATGCAAGTGTCCTTATTAATCAATAACCTGTTGTAATAATCAAGACTCCTTTAACCTTGTTATGAATCTTCAAATCTCATTAGAAGAGTGACTTGCTGATTTGCTGACAGAAGGTAAAAGTGTTTTTCCTACCACTTTTCCTTATTTTTAACTTTTAGTTATGTATTGCCTCTCTAGGTAAGTGGTGCAATCTCAACCAGTTATGCAATTAGACTGAACAGATGCGACAATGTGTATGTAATTTTGATGACAGCTGTAAAAACCTTTACTGAACTAAGTGTAAGAGTGTTACAACACATATGCAGAGAGACTTGAAATTCATGCCCATTATGAAAATCATGTCTCACAAAATAAAAACTGATGAGTCCGTGGTAAAAAATCTGTCCTTACAAGCTTGATTTGAAAAAGAAATCAAAACATTTTAAGTTACAGAGCTCAAAATAAACTTTGAATCATGGTTTGATTAACTGGTCCAGGGATAAGTCAAAATTGGCTGTATGTGTCCTTATCATAAAAAGAACAACTTTCTGCTAGACCAGGACTTTATACACCACTCAACATACTTGGCTTTGCTGCTGAGAACAGGAACAAATAAACTAACATAGACTTCATAAGAGCGAGGCTGTATGATTCAGCAGCAGCTGTGTAGCAACTCATCCCTTTCAAGATCAAGCCAGCATTTGTTCTTGGCCCCAAAATACTATTATTTATAAAGGGTTAGATTCTACTCTCCAATGTGTCTGTGGTTTGCCCTGAAATTAACGGAGCTGAAGGTTATCTGCTGGGAGAAAGAATATCCCACTGTTGGCTCCAGCCCTATTTTTTATAACAATCCAAGTGTTAATGGCACTGGCATAAACACTGGTTTACTTTACTTACCATAAATCTGGTTTACTTTTTGCAACTTTTTGCTTAGAAGTGGTCAAAGAATTTTCTCTTCAGACCACATTGGAGAACTTTCAATTATATTTTTGAAATAAAAAAATATCTGGTTTCTGTTTTTTTAACCCTGGAGATATAAGCAATAGTTCAGCTAAATACTCTAAGCAATACTAATACAGCAAAATTTTAAAGCAATGTATTTTCCTAAAAAATAGTGAACACATCAGAATATCTCCTAGAAAAAGCCAATTGATTTGTAACCCCCTGATTCCTCATTGTCCAGGTCACAGCCTAGACATTTCTCAGAATCCTTCAACATTGCTGGTTTGGAATGGTTCTAGGAATGATCAAGTAGTACAGGTTTTAACACTAGCTAGTCTTCACTAAATGGTCATCATGAGAAGCAAAAGTTAGAGGAATATGTTAAAACAATTGCCAGAGACCCACTAGAAAAAATCCAGAACACCTCACTCTGGACTCCAACTGGCCTTGTTTTAATAGGGGAGGTCTGAAGGTCTGCAGGAGAACACCCTGCATTTGCCATTTCTTACCCACACACATTTTCTTTGTTCTTTGGCCAAGAATTGATAATTTCATAGAATCATAGAAGGATAGAACCATTTAGGTTGGACAAAATAAGTCCAACTCTGGCAAGTCACACTAAACCATGTCCTTGAGCATGTCTTTTAATGGTGAATTAACCACGTCCATGGGCAGCCTGCTCCAATGCCTGATAACATTTTCAGTGGAGAAATTTTGTCTTCTATCTAATCTAAATATTCCTTGGTGCAACTCGAGGCCATTTCTTCTTCCTGTTGCTTGTTACCTGGGAGAAGAGACTAACTCCACCTCACTACAACCTCTTTTCATCTGTTCCTCATCAGTGTTGTGCTCCAGACCCTTCCCCAGCTCTGTTGCCCTTCTCTGGACATGCTCCAGCCCCTCAATGTCTTTCTTGCAGTGAGGGGCCCAGAACTGAACACAGGATTTGAGGTGTGGCCTCACCAGTGCTGAGTACAGGGGACAATCACTGCCCTGGTCCTGGTGGCCACACCATTGCTGATACAGGCCAGGATAGCATTGGCCTTATTGGCCACCTGAGCACACACTGGCTCATGTTCAGCTGCTGTTGACCAGCACCCTCAGATCCTTTTCCACCAGGCAGCTTTTCAGCCAGCCACTCTGCCCCAGCTTGCCGCAGCTCAGAAAGCAGTGGGGCAGGCAACTCTTTTCTTCCTGCTAATTTTCTGGGGAAAGAGAAAAGGAAAAAGGCACTCTGCATGTCACCAGTATGCTCTATGTCACCAGTGCATAGATCGAGGGCTAGATGAGTTTCCAAGTCTACAGACACGGTGTCCTTGCAAAATAACTTGCACTGCCTCACCTTGAACACACAGACTTTCCTCAAAGTCTCCTCCTACATCACACTGAGAAACAACTCTGCAACGTGGCTGGCTCCAAATGCAGTTAATACAGACTTGGTTCTGTGGCAGTAGCTGATGCTAAGCTCCATTCCTACCCAGAGGCAAACAAGAATAGCAGAAATAGTAACTGCATGCTGACTTCTTCTGCCAGGAATGTTACCTTGGGCACTCTTTTTTTTTTTTCCTTTCATTAGGAATAAATAAATCAGGAGGCCGTGAGGAATACTTTAGGAAATCTTCGAGGACTATGTCTGGTAATTATTCTTCCCACATCAGAAATGTTGATAAGCTTTTACAGTGTAGCATCCTTTCTCAACAGTCCCACAAAGTGAGAACTTTAGTGAAAAGAGAACTTCTTTTGACAGGCCTCATCTCTTTTATCTCCATCCCTCACAATTTGTTGAATTCACTCTCTGACCACCTGCCTCTCACTCTCATCTGATTTTTCTTGGCTCCTGACACATAATTTTTCTAGGGGAGATTTGCTGTGATGAGCTGTGCAATGGGATGTACTGTCAACACACCAGCTCTCAGATCTCTTTGCCTGAAAATTCAAAGACTAATCATCTGGACTCGAGAGGGCTTTAATTTTCCACAGGAGATATGCTGATGGAAAGGCCAGGTGGAAATTGAACACAGTCAGGTTAGACTTCAGGTGCCACCACGGCATCTGAAACAATAATTTCCATCTGGGAACCACAGCTGCGAATTTGTCAAGGTCATGCCTTCAAATATCATGTTAGCACACACCAATGAACCCTTAGCAAATGAAATCAGGTCCTTTGGGCACCAGGTTCTGTATTTTAAAGCCTCTTTCATTTGGCATAATCTAAGATGGGCTTCCTCTGATTCTTAATGGCATAGCTATCTTGTGGGCAGAAAAGAAATCCCTGCCAGCATCTTCTCCACAGGCAGAAGTTGTTGGAAATACCAGTAATGTGTGGGAAAATTCAGCCAACAGGATGCTGCTGGAGTGAGACCAGAGCTTGTGCAGATGGAAACTGCTCTAGAGGAGGGTGACTGCCATGGGCAGCTGTCACTCCAGCACTACTTTTTCTTCCATGTATCTATGTTCCAGCTAACTTTCCCAAATTTTTTCTGTTACCTTTCTTGCACCTCAAAAAACACACTTTAGTTTAAGCTATTGCACAGCCAATGAAGGACTGTCTACCTGGCCTGTCTGATGGTCAAATTTTGTAACAGGCTTTTGTGAGCATGCCCCAAATATTTGGCTGCAAGTGGGCACTCCTATTAAGCTTGCTGTTTGGGACAGTTCATCAGTCTAGATTCTCCTCTGGGCTTTTACCCTGAGTTCTCCCTGAAATATACAGGCCTGGATGAGGTTTGACTTGTGCAAACTTTTGAAAATTTAACCCTTTGATTAATTTCTGGTTGTAAAGTCAGTTGGGAGAAAGAGCATCTTATATCTCAATATAAATATAATCAAAAATAAAGTCTGCCTTTCCTCCCAAGTAGAGGGCACATTAAAAATAAAACAGTTCAGAATTGGATCTTGGCAATTCAAGAGTGCCTACCATTTTCTTGTGACTCTGGCAATTGCTTTCCAAGGAAACCTTTTCAATACAAGAGAATATAAACTGATTTACCATTTCTGAATAGGATAAGGTTAGCTGTTTTGCTGAAACAAACCAGTGTTTATCAACAGAGTTCAACTGCTATGTGTTATATCAGGAGTAGCAAACATGAGGTATGATACCATTGATTACCTGAATGTATGTGGGTGCTTAGCACAAGTGCTGAGTGACTGGTGGAAAACTTGATTTGTTAAGCAAATGGCTTGAATAAATGAAATAACTGGGTGATCTAGCAAGCACACTGTCATTTTAGTTATCTTTTATTACATTTATAGTCAGTTATTTAATGCCTTGGTTTTTTTCTGTTTTTCAGAACATCCAAAAAATAGTGATACTTGTTAAATTTATAGGCATTAATAAGAATTACCCAGAACATACAATCTGCCTTTGGTTATATGATCACATGGAGTCTGTAAATCCCAGCAAATCAGATTGCAGGGTTGGGATCCCCACCTACACGGTATCAGTAACATTCAGTGGCAATGCCTAAGCAGTGAAGGTCTATCTTACCTTTTTTTAAGACTGCAGTATGAATTAGGAAAACTGTACTGTCAAAACTAAGGTCTCAATAAAATTTCTGGGACTGTTTCTTAGCCATCCATACAGGCATGCAGAAATGCAAGTAAAAATTGTGACCTTGTAAAAAGGATGTCTCTTACAGATTTGACTATGGCTGCACAGTAACTTTACTCTTTAAAGATCATCAAGAAACTTCTCCCACCTCCACTGAAATAAACTTTTGTCACTAAATGAAATAATCCTGACTTGCATAGGCTACCCAAAGCCTATAGTTTAGTTTTATGTCACGGTTTAGTTTTATGTCACAAGTTTAGTTTTAATACATCACAAGTAACAACTTTTCTCCCTTCTCTTATAAAGTTTGCCAGTTTTCTTTTATAGCTTTGTACTCAAGACATGGTCATAAATTTGAATTCCAAGCCATTTGCTTCAGTGATCTTTTTAACATTAACAAAAGAGTAGCAAGGAGAGAAACAAAATAAAAGAAACAAAACAAGCAATGCAAAATAAAAGGACTCTAATGAAAGCAGTAACTTACTGTAGCTACTTTCACTATCGCTGGCATTAGAAGAAACATGTTCTGCAAGAACAGTACAGCAAATTAAAGAACATAACCAAGCACCACAGAGCTGCAGAAACTTAAAAGAACTGCCACAGTCATGCAAAGGTAGTTATGCAGAGCAGAAATCAAAGCTGTGCAGTGACATCACCTGAAAATGCTCAGATATGTTACAGAGGTAGAATGAAAGCTTTCTCTCTTGTGGCATTTCAGAAAGAGACTGTATGTATTAGCTACTGATATGTGCCATAGCAAAACCATGTCTTTTTTGTGATAGACAGTAAATGACATCTCTGATAACTCCATTTCAATGTATATCATGGTCAACTTGGATCTCACTTGATGTCTTGACCAGTTTCTTGACCAAGTGTCTGCTCATATTCTGCACTATCAGTGATGTGCATCATTAATGCATTGAAACTATTCCTGCTAAACTTCTAGCCTGTGTCTGTCTTTAATCACTGTGCACTATCCCAAAGGATTGTGCACAGTGATTAACACATTAACATGAAAGTTATTTTGGTATGAAATATTGTAACTGTATCTAATCTATCCTGTCCAAAAGAGGAAATAAAAAAATAAAGAAGACAAAGCCAATGAAAAAACTAAGGAAAAAAAAGGAAGAAGTCTTTTTCCAGAAATTGTCTAGCCTCAGTATTTGAACTGGAGTTTGAAAACCTTTAGCAGACCAATCTGGATGGGTGAACAGGAATGTAAGAACTAACATGATGGGTCAATCTTGTGTTTTTTTTCAAGTCAAGTGTCCTGTTTCTATCACCATATTATTAAAAATAATTCCAAAACTGTAGTCAGCAGACTATTTATGGAGACAGTAAGAACATGCTATATACTCTTCAAGAGGTCTGCAGGACCACATTAAACAGTGGTTTTTCTGGTAGAAATTTGGATTACTTTGCAGATGAAATATCATTTATTAGTTGGAACTTTTCAGCTATTTCAGGACATTTAGAAGCCAATGGCATAATGGCTGTACATCTAGGTGCACCCTCGGTTAATGAGAAAGACAGGAACAGTGCCAAAATTCTCTGCAAGGTGCTGCCTTTCCTCCATGTACCAATCTAATGCCTTAGGGCTCATAGATTGGGAATGACGGGGCTACTGGAGCAGCAAAAATGAGAAGGAATGATATCTGATAAAAACAGTAATAGGAAACCTTGATCTTGGTTTAGGAAGAAACTTTTAAAAATTCAACTTATATTTTGAAGAAAACAGCATAATGACTTTCAGACATTTTATAGCAAGTTAACAAGGGTTATCTCAAAATAATGTGCTATACAGGACCCTGAACAACTTTCTTTAAAAATAACAAACAACCTTTATAGTAAGAACTGTCATTAAAAAGCATTAACAAATTAACAAAATTTGGATTAGTGGGAATGTCTAGAGGTGTACCAGTAATTTAAAACTAGGTGCAATATTATACAGGCATTACAGCCTATACAATACCTCGGTGCTACTTTGTTCCATATCAATTTGCAGAATTCAGGTAACTTTCAATGGTTGGATGTTATGGATGATTCTCTTTGTAAGGACACAAATTCAGGAAGGTTATCAGATTTGAAGTATTTTACTTTTCTCTAGCAGGGAAAGATCTGCATATGTTACTAATGATCTGCTATGACACTTAAATGATAACAGAATGGTTAAAATTCAGGTGGCAGTGACATTTGCTGTCTATCACTGACAAAACCAGTCTTGCAGAACCATTCTTCCCTGTACAAGAGATAAAGCTTTCATCTTTAAATTGTGAGCCACTGCATGGCATTAAGTTAAACCATTAAAATGTTCCTTCAACAATTCAGTCAGAAACAGAATAATCTCCAAAATTGTGTGCATGGATGTGCATTCCTGCAATTAAAAAACACATACAAAACAGTAGGTGATGCAGCATTAACACATATTTTGCTCCAATTACTTGGTGCTTAAGAAAAGGAAAAACAACTGAAGAACAAGTAGCCAAATGCATGCAAGTGGCATTTTGTTTACATTATTTAGCTCTGGATACAGAATTTAATATAGCTATATATGTAGAAGTCAGCAGCAAATATTTCATTCTATACAGTTTTTCAGGTTCATATTTTGAGGAAGAAAAATTGTTTCTGAGCAATTATCTGACATGTTATACACTCTGCAATGCCAAGTCTTGAGACAGGATTGCTGCATCAGAAAAGAAATTGATTAAGGTTGTGTGACAAAAATAGGTTGCTAATGGTGCAAACTGGTCCAAAATTAGCTTTGGAGAATGCATGATCTTCTCTAGCCTGCAAATGACTTCTTCCATTAATAACAAATACTAATCTAAAAATTCAGCAAAGTAACAAACACTCCCATGCAAAAAGCTGAAAATGCAGAAGCAACAGCATAAACTAATTTTCTATTGATCTCCTCAGGATGTGATCATGTTAAAATGTTTAATTTTTCCTTTAGATGGAGAGGGAGGGGTTGTTGCTGAAAAGAACAGTCTAGGCAGCAAAACGCGTTCTAGGTATGCTACTCTACAGAACTGCCATGATGGGAACAATAATATACTGTCAGAAACAAAAGGTGTTATTACAAAAGAAGTGAAAGTGTCTGCTTGATACACGGTATGTTATTTAATACCATCATGCAGAACAGAACGATTGAAACATTTGTAATGCATTCACAGCTGGGTAACAAATAAAACTCTATCTTGTGCATGCTAGGAGTGGAGGGTCCTCAGAGAAGAAACAGAAGCCAAAACAAAACAAAACAAAAAAGGGTTTACAGTGACCATTCCTGGGAACTTACTCAGAGTCTTTGTTCCATAACCGTCGTCACCTAATCCGGGGATGTCCTGCACGGAAGTCCCCAGAGAGAGCAATGAGAAAGGAAGAACAGCCGCAGAAGAGGAAGGAAGAAGTCAGTGGAGTTGAAATGGATACTACCATGACTGACCATGTTGATTGAACAATCTGGATCCCTGCCTTTTCTTTCTGAAACAAATTTAGACCTATATTCTATGGAAATTCAGCCAAAGAAAGAGGCAGTGACTGTGAAACGCGCTTTTTGGAGCTGTGAGGAAGAAGGAACAACCAGATAAATAAAGTTCCAGAAACTATCCTCACTGAATAAATTTAGGACAGAATTATTAAGAAAAAAAAAGTGAATATTTGGGCTTGGAACTAGCAAATATTTTTAATAATGCTGGTTCCCTATATAATTTAAGCAAGCAATAAATGCTTGTGGTGGTACACATTCCAAGAACCAATTTAGTTCTTTAAGCTGTTAACATGATTGCTTCCCTTAATTATTAAACTTCCAGTGAAGCTGCCCATGGAAATCAACTTGGTGAAAGCCAAAAGCAAAAAAAAAAAAAGATTAGAATAGATATTTTAAAAACGAATTAGTTTAGTATTGTGAAAGAAATCACGCTTGCCTTATTTTGAGCCAATTCTGATCTGGGAATATTTCTGAGAAAAAAATTTGGATTTATGACAGGTGTCACAACAACTTTGAGGAGCCGTATTTCCGCTTCCAAAAGTTAAGGTCACTGCTTTATTCTTCTGAAAATAGTATTTCCAGAGATGGAAGGAGAAGCTGGATCCAAACTGCAGTCATACATTGGTCACAGTAGTAATACCTCTCCTGCCTGCCTATGACAGATTTTTGTCTAGATGTGTGGGATACTGGTATCATGCATGTCACCCATTTGTTGTGCTGCTGCATGTGACATCGTCTCCAAGAGGTTACTTACGTTCTGGATCACTTGTTTCCTGCTCACTCTGCTCCTTGCTCTTGTAGAATGGGAATTTTCGTGAAAAGATGAAGTTCTTTTTACGCTTGTCATTGAATGACTGTGAAGGAGAAAAGGCATGGGGCAAAAACAGGGACGTCTAATTGTTGTCACACTCATGCTGACAAAACAACTAGTTTGTAAAAGTGGAGAGAACTGTAGTGACTCAAATCAGCACAAACTAAGTGTCTGCAAAGAATCAGAGGCGTGGTGAGGTCTGAAATTTGAAGGCAAAGCTCCTGAAGACTGGATCAGTTTGACTCCAGAGGTCTGAAGTCACAATGTACAGCTCCTTACTTGGAAACTGTAGTGTTTGGCTTGTTTGGATGAAGGGCTACAGATGGTTCAGCATGCTTTGAGATCAAGCCATCCATCTTTAATCACAGCAGACTGTGCACAGAATTAATTAACTGTCTGAAAAGAATAGGCTGTAATGTGGAAAGCAGAAGTCTTTGATTTGTAGTGTGTGGACTCAGCCCTGTGTCAATTTATATAAAAAATTCTTTACTGGTAGGTGCTTTTGATTTAATAATGTCTTATTTGGCTTCTTTATTGACAATTTCTTACGTGTGTTTCAATGCTTCTTTCGGGCATAATGAAAAAACCCCAACTTTGTTCTATTTTATAGATGTATATTTATGCATTAGGTTCCTCTATATATACTTTAAGTTTTATGTGATTTAGAAATGGAATTCTGCTGATAAGCAGTATTTCATTGCATGTTGAATAACATATTTTCCTGTAATTCTTCAAATCAGAAATTAATATAGAAGAAATTGGGGTTTCTCACATGATAAATCCTTTGACTTCATATACAGTTGCAAGGACTTAAAGCACTATCCTGTGTAAAACCAGGATCTGCCTACTTGGGACATTAATTTCAAATGCTAAATAAGGAAATAGGGTCCCTATAGAGTCAATTCAAAGAAACTGGCATTCTTGAGGGAACACAGAGCTGCAGACAGTGTGTCTGAAGTGATCTGTGCTGTCAGTCAGCCAGTGACCTATAATGTCTCTTATACGGAACATAGACACCGGACTTAGCAAATGATGACCTCCAAGACAGCAGAGACCTTCTTAAATCATTTAAAGGACAAATGTGTTTGTCATCGCTCAAATTGAATATAACCAATATTTGACTCCAGTTCTGCAATGGAATATATTTTGAGTCTTAGAACACAATTTATTTCCTTACATTTTGAAATCATGAAATAAAATGTGGTTTAAAATATGTATTTCTGAAAGATGGTACTGAAAATCTGTTGAAACAGTTGGATACTCATGTCACAAAAGTTTCATACCACTTTTACATTTCAAGCATATTTAAAGTTTAGTAACTGAAAACAAAGAAAAAAATGCACATGTAGAATAAATGATCCATGAAAATCTCTCAGAGTATGTAAACATTCAATGTGAAATTAATGTGGAGGTCATGCACAAATAATCCAGACAGCATGCAAATTCAAAACAAAGCAAGTATGAAAGAAAGCCAGAGAAAAAAAAAAAAAGCACATGAAGGAGTAAAGTAATCTACGGATGAAAGGAGGACTGACATGCACATTACATCACTTTAATGACCTAATGAATATAATTAAATTAAAATGTGTTTTCTGTGATAATTTCTTTTACTTTTCCAAAGAAAGGAATGTGGCATGTTGACATTTCTGTTTGTGAAAATGTTGTTTGTCATGATTTATCTGAATTTGACATAGTAATGCTATTGGCATTACACGCTTTAAAGGGAAAAAAATATATATATAAACAATAACACCTCAAAAAGCAAGGGGGTTTTAAAATTATAATAACTTCATTACAGCACTTTGGAATTCAAGAGAACATTATCAAATTAATAAATAAATATGCTGTGTTTCACAGAAAATATATGAAAAATAACACTTATATATATTGTTTCAATTTTTTTCCCCAACAGTCTAGAGCAAAATCTTCAGAAAGTACATTTTCGCCAGAAAAGCATATATTATTTTCACACTTATGCATGATCTAACAGTATACACCAAATTAGACAGATATTTTATACTGTTACATAAACTTTTTCTCCTTTTGCAGTTCCAAGTACTGAGTTGCTTCTTTAATAAAATATTGTTCCACTTCAGTTTGGATGATCAAAAGCTGTCAATTCACAGCAGATGACTATCATGTGTGACTATGTCACTGTATTTACACCAGTAAAAAGCTTTCTTCCTAAAACAAAGCTGATCTAGTTATATTAATATCCATAGCCAAATATGTTTATGCATGTGATAATTTTTCTATAAATTAATCAGTGTATATATTCATGCTAATGACCATATATCCTAGCATGGTGTAGTCAGAGGGCTTATATTTTAAGTAACAAAGAAACTGTAAAGTATTATAAAACATTAAAGTGGGTCTTACTCTGCGGACTTATAGAAACAATTAGTCCTTAGTATTAACTGAATGAGCTTACCAAGTGTTTGTTTTCTTAAATTAAGTGCATGTTTCTTCACAAGGAATCAAAGACAAGAGCCTTGACTTTGGTTTTGCATCCAGTATAAATGGTATTAAAGTCAGGCTGATGGTCTCCACATTAAGGATATGAAATCCTGCTGACAACCCCAAAAAGGCTTCTTACAGATATCTCTAATGTATAGAGACAAGGGGCTTGGCGAAGAAAGAAGAGGGAGACTCATACAAAATAAAACCATATTTCTATTGCACACACCATGTTAATTCCAGATTTTGCTCCATAGGTGGAAGAGTAGAGATCAACACTGACTGTGTATTTTCTTTTTTAAGAAAGGACCACGTGGCAAGGTTAAACTCCAAAACTCAGATGTATATTTGAGAAGTTTTATTTCAATACAAGGGGAACTTTGGACCTGTCAAATACTCTGGAGCCATAGGCTCCATATGCTTCTGGAAAGCTGTGAAATAGATGTAGGACAAATGAGACAGAGGTATTTGCCCCCATCTCTCCACCTGATACAAAAATGCATGCAACCGGAATTGCAATTGTGATAGCAAGCTTAGCCTGATCCAACAGCATTTATGCAGGCAGAGTTTCTGAAAGTCAGTCAAAAAGTGCCTGAAAATGAATTCCTTGTAAGTTGCAGGTTTTTTTGCCATGATGATGTAAAAACCTATAATGGCAAATAACTCAGGAATTTTAGTTGCAGTGAAAAATCTGTACAAGAAATTACTTGTATATGTCTCTGCCATCACACAGATCACCACTAACCTAGGCAATGACAGTAGGAGGCACTTTAAACAGAAAAGTGCCTAAGACTAAAAGGCAAATGAAATTTTCAAGTTGTTTGACAACAGAACAGTGACATCATTCACAGCACTTGATCTGTGATGGAAAAGAGTCTCTTCTCAGAAAAAAAAGTGGAGGAAAGTGTTCAGTCATGCCCTGAATCCTTGTTTGATACTACTTAAGCATAGACTCTGTTTTGAAGAAGCCAAGAAAAATAATTGTGATGTGCACAGTGCACTGTTGCTTGACCAAGTATCCCCAGATGTCCCCAGTTATGTAAGGCTGGGTTAAACATACCAACCTTCCCTGGTTGTGACAGACATTAAACCGCTGTGTGTTTCTGCTTCTCGAGAACTCGCTTGGGTACTTCTTTGTGTCGACATCAGTTTTGCAATCTAAATGTTTTTTCCTAGGCTCAGCAGCCATATATATGTTACTCATCAGCTAATAGGGTAGTAGTTTTCAAAGGAAATTTTCATGTAACATTAAATAAACAATCTGATTTCAAAATTTTCTTCGTAGTGATAAACATCACAAAACCCAGTAATTTGATAGTTTTTATAGTTGCAATAGGCAACTATATTGTTGTTTATTTTGAGCTTCTTCCCAATTTTTTTTTCATAATGTAGCTGATCCAACCCCTACTATTTAGTGCAGATGTGCTCTTGACACAGGTTGTCCTCTCTAGGCTTTGCAGAAGATCTTAATATGTTGGGGAAAGATTTTTTTATGATGCTCTAACAAATCTATTTTCTCAAAGCCAATTAACTCCCAACTGCTTCAGGAATGTTTTCTTTTACCATTTCATTCAACAAATGCTAATTCTCAGTCATTAGTTGGGAACCAGTGTACAGGGACCACCTGAGAGAAAGCTGTTCCAGAACACTGGCTGTGAAATTCTTTTTTACATGGTGTAGATAGATTTCATATACCATCTAATTTTAGGCAGGTTTGAGCTATGCTTTAACCTAGTTTTTATGTTATATGTCAGTTTTGTTCTCAGATTGGTCTAGCAGTGTGTATGAGAAATTAATTTTACTACTTTTCATTTGCAATGTGGTTTTATTCTTCTTCTTTAATACCTGATTTTGGCCTAAGTTAAATGAAAATCCCTCATGTACTCGCCCTTCTACAAAAATCTACGCAATTTATTATCAACATTATGTCTCTGTAATCCTTTTCTCTATATTTAACAGGCACTTTTTGTATTAGGGAGATTAATTTACTCATTTGAACACTGACTTTAATAACAGATTGGGCACTCAAACACTGTTAAATCCCTATATTTAAATATATTAATTTTATAGATCTCTATATTATATATTTTAAATCTCTCCCATCATACCAAAAATTGCACTGACACCAGAAAGAAAACTTTTGGACTGTAACATATACTTGGAAGCATATATATCACCTCACTGGTTTTATATTGGGCTTTTTCTCCTGGTAATCTCAAGACATGATGAATTTGAAATCTCAGGTTAAATTCCAGTGCTACTGAGCCATTCTTGCTTTCCTGATGTAACCCCAAACTTGGCCATGGCGTGGGCTCACACACACAGAAAGCACTTCATGGTGTCCCTGCAGACATGCAGAAGATAAGCCGAGGAGTTGTCAGTGGCAACTGTAAGCCTGGCTGTCCAGGGATCACAGAGTATATTCTCTGAGAATCTGATCTTTCATTCACAGTCTGCACACAGCTACAACCTGCAAAACAGCACTAGCCAACTTCCCTATGATTTTGTATGAGATGCAAAGGGAAGGACATCCCTATTCTGTTTAGTTCAGCCTTCAGTTTTCTTAGATACTTCAAGCCTGGGCTACAGTCATTCCTTATTGAATTTTTGTACCACAATCTGTTTTGATAAGTGAAAACCAACTGAGTGAGAAGAAGCTTAGATGAAAATAACTCTGCTTGCTTAGTTTTCCCATGAAGTTGTAGGGAGATTTGGGTGTCGGCAGTTCAAAATGAAAAAGTAAAAGCCTGATTAAAAACTCCATGCTGTCTAGCTTCTCCATACCAGAGTAGGATGGCTTAGTATTCATAAGTATGAAATTTGAATACTTTTTTTTTTTAAAAGACTGGATGATTGCTTGTTGTCTGCCAGCAACTCAATTTTAATTCCTGAGAAAACAACAGTTATAACCAACATAAACTACCGGGGGAGAAGAAAGACTAATAGACTTTGAAGAAAACACATAAAATCAGTATTTCCAATTTTGCAAGCCTGTATTTAACTTGGTGCAAGGTTTGAAGGGAGCACTTTTCTATGCTAATTTGCATGGTTATATCAATGTTAGCAAGATGAAACACCAACATGAAATCTTGCTTACGTGACAGCCAAAGTAATTTACACTTATCTACAGGTTGTACACCAAGGTACAAGTGGGAAGGAATTGTTAAAAGAGCAGCACTTGAATTGATAGCATGAAAATAAGAAAGGGCAAAGCTGCTTGACAGTGAAATCAATTTGGATGTAGAATAATCTGCCCCAAGGGAAGTGGAAAAGCCTAGATAATTTTTTTCACATTTAAAACAAATCTGCTAACCTTAAGTACTGTGGGGAATAACACTGCAGTGCTTGGAGAGAAGGGGGTGGTGAAGGGAGAAGAGCTAAACAACAATCTTCTCCCAGCTCTAACATCTGTGTTTCTGTGATGAGATGCTCACAGACAGACCCAGCATCTCAGACCCAGAGTTGTGCTGCGGTCCAGCGTGGGCTTGGACCTAGCCAAGCTCACTGCAGCCAAATGGGCGGTGTGAAGGTCTTCCTCTCCTTCCTCAAGTCTCCAATTGGAATCAGAAAGTGAATTTGATGTTTGGCAATTTTGTCATAAATGTTCCTCTATGCTGGTCAGTATTTTTTCCTGAAAAGGAATTTCCCACTTGGAGCTGATGTACATCATCAGCTGTGATCCCACTGAAAAATCTTTGTGCGTGTGAACCTATCCCAGTCCTCTTGGTGCAACAACGATGTCAGAAGAGCCACAGAGATCAAAGGTGTGCACTTGGCAAAGATTTGGGACTGTCTGATCACCCAGACCCACAGGTTTTCCTACAGCACACTGTAGGATCCTTATCCACTTGAACTTCATTCCTCAGTAATGATAAGGTATTTTCTTAAATCTTTTTTAGACCTCTTGTCTAAACAAGAGGTTGACTGCTGGTTCTTCTTTAGGTTTTAAAATGAAATTGAGGATTTTGGTCTCTATCCAGTCTTTTGACTTAATTTCACTAACAAATAAAGCTGCAGAATGTGTTGGTTATCTGTGCTATTAAAAAACCACCAAATTGCTCATTTATAACTGTCTTTTGTGGAAACATTCATGCAATCACTTATGCAAGTGCAAACTACTGCATTAAATGGACCACTGCACAAAATAAGTTGCATAAGAACCTTTATTACTCTTACTTTGTTATGGAGTAGTGGAGAAATATTTACAATACCTACATGCCTTCAAAGTGTACTAATGGAAAGATAGCTGGACAAGATAATCTTCTGAACTTCCCTTTTGTGTTAAAGGAAGAGTGACTGGTATAGCAGGCTGAATTATGGCAAGGGTCTGGCTCAGCAGACAAATCATATCAGGCTCTTGGTTTTAATTGAATACATTGATTTATTTAGGCCTTAGAGTTAAAGTTATAATAAATAAAGGCATGGGCAAACAACCCCAAAGTCAGTCTGTAAGAGATTGGTTTGAGGTTTGTTTAGGAGGTGAAGCTCCCACATCTTGCAGTAATTAATCTCACATGACCAGTCTCACAAGCTGGATATCAAGTTAGATGGACTGTGCCAGTTCCTGTGTCCCTGTAACCTTCCAAACATGGTCTCTGAGTCACTAAGGCAATCACTGAGCTGCTTTAGTTTAACTGAGTCAAAATAAAGATGTGACATATAGGCCATGTCTCTTCTGGATGAGTGTTGATGCTAAACTCCACACTTCTGGATCTTTGTGTGGTATCTTACTAGAAGAAAATGTTGTTCTCTTTCTAATTCTTTCACAATATCTACTGCCAATACTACAAATTTTTCTTTTCAACCAATTTTTTAGAAGAAAACCCAAGTAACTTTGGCATTGTCTATAAACACATACAAACTTCCTACCATTTAATTCAGGATATTAGACAGCAAGTTATAAAAATAGACCACGCATGAAGTTCAGCTCAGCACAAATTTCTGCTGGAACAGCTTAGAAGAAAAACAATTAACTCTCAGCTGTAAACTTCTGTGTTTTACCTGTGCTAGCAAATTTTCATTGTGTTATATTTAATCTGTGACTGATTTAAACATTGCACTACATATCTTTATGTCAGTGACTTTCCTAAAAAATTCTCTTACCTAAGCAGGGATGGCACAAAATTCTTGTGGGATAGGAAGTACAGATATAGTCCCTAATATTATGACCACCTAAGAAACAATATTAATCTATAAATAAAACTCCACACAGTTATCAGGATTACAGAAAAAATACAGAAAAAAGTCTGTAAAATCTATAAAAGACATGTGTTTATATTGCTCATTAATTGAAAAATTACTCTTTTAATTTTAATAAGATACCAACAGGCAGAAATACTTTTCCATCATCTGGATAAATTCAATGACAAATACTTTATTTCTCAAATTTTCTAATCCACTTTGCTTACAAATTGCTGGCTGATAGTTAGAATTTGTACTTCTCAATAAAATGAAATATGGAAAACAGACACCGAGATTTTTACTTTAATATTTTCTTTTAATTTTAATTTGAAAGAAATTTTAATTTGAAACAATTTTTTCAAATACTCTACTGGATTTTTCAGAGAAAGCCACAGAAACATATTTCTTCACTTCAGCTGGGTAAAAGTCTCAAATTTTACCTGACAGTTATTTTTTCACAATTTCTAGAACTCATTCACCTGCTTAAAAACCAAGATTCTTTAAGGCATACCAGTTCCCTGCCAGAGCCAATACTGCTACCATGACATAAATTAAAACTGAAGACTCACTTGTTTTCCTTTATTTTTGACTGTACCTGGACCCAACAGGCATTATTGTTAAATTACTGCAAGTCTTTGTGGGGTGTCTTAAGATAACCTGGAACAACAAGAATCCATACAGTTAAATCTTTCTGGCTATGTGCTGTTTTATCACTTGAATTTCATTTGATTACTCCAGCACATGAGTGAAGCAGGTGCTGATGACAGCACTATTTCTAATGTACCTTGGAGAAATGCTGAGCAAAAGGTGTTCAGCTCAAGGGGAATGGTCAGGGCAGCCCAATATTGCAGGCTCAGGTCAATCCAAAAGTGCAGCCAGCATCCACTGCCTGGCACCAGCTCCATCATGAAGTGTGAAGACAGAGCTGTGGAGGATGTGAAAACTCATGATAGAGCAAAGGCAGCTGGACAAATGAGATTCAGACTTTCCTCCTTGTCCTGGCTACAGAGAGGGGGGTGGGCTTTAGTGCTGAGTGTGTGACCAAGTCCTTGTTCTATACCACACACATAATCCCTGGCTTGTGTGGATTCATCAAGAAAAGCTGGGTACCCTTTACTGGCAGTCATCCAGTGGGATTGGCTTATTTGGAGTTTAAATTCCTTCTTGTGTTAAAACCAGCACATTCCATGTGGGAAGAAGTCATCTCCTCCCAGAAACAAGTGGTTCCACAAGCAAGAACAATGCTGAGATCTAATTCTTCCATGACACCCAATGTTACCCTATTTTGGAGATCTTAAAGCTTTTGACAGAACTTAAATCCTACAGAGAGAAAACCATAGAATCATGAAATATCCTGAGTTGGAAGGGACCAACAAGGATTATTGAGTCCAGCTCCTGGCCCTGCACAGAACCATCTCTGAGTCACACCATGTGCCTGAGAGCATTGTCCAAACATTTCTTGAACTCTGTCAGGCTTGGTGCTACGACACTGCTCTGGGGAGCCTGTTCAGTGCCCAGCCCCCCTCTGGGTGAAGAGCCTGTCCCCAGTATCCTACCTAAACCTTCCCTGGCTCAACTTCAGGCCATTCTCTTGGGTCCTGTCACTGGTCACCACACAGAAGAGATCAGTGTCTGTCCCTCCTCTTCCCCTTGTGAGGAAGCTGTAGCCTGGAATGAGGAATCCCCTTTGCCTCTCAGGAATGATGACCCTGTACACTACAGACTGAGTGCTAACGAGCTCTCCAAATCAGCAGCTTTTTGAATGTACTCAGATTGTGGATTTCCCTCTGCTTTTATATTTGTCCCAGTACCAATCACTTTAGGAAATCTGTTCATAGTGTCAAATATCTTTAGAAAAGAAGTGCAAAGAAAAGTTGGTCAAAATCCACTGCATATGTGGAAAATTTTCAGGTTATGGACTACAGAACTGCTTGTCCCCAAAGGTGGGGAACCTTTATACTTAGAATACCGAAGCCTAGTAAATAATTGATGTTAGAAAAAAAATCTTCATTAGGCAGAGAGAGGGCATAGACAGTCTAATACACTGTTATGCTTTTTTCTGTCAGGGATTAAATTGAGATAATTGCTTTTTTCTCTGCATTACTACACCCAGACCTGCCCCAGTAAACCACTAGCACAGACGCTGTACCTGAGAGCAGGGCAGGTGTGACTGCAGCTTCTGCTTCACCACAAAGACAGATAATCAGATTTCCAGAGACACTCATAGAAGAAGAAATAAAAACAGAGTTAAACTGTAGCAGTTCAGCCATTTCTAAGAATGAGGAGAGTGAGGCACTGAAGTAGGCTGTTTGGGAAGAATATGAAAAATCTGTTGTGGCAGGTCTTTAAGCAAATTAGACAAATCTAGTATATAGGAGGAAGTTACAGAAGAAACTCTCAGGGCAGAGACCTGAGGTTCCCAAAGATCAGTTTTGCTCTGTTTTGATGACTAGGGCTGAAAATAGAATCATTTTCTAGAGCATAAATGGTTTGGAAATATGCAGGTTTATTTGTTTGGCTTTCTCCCCTGCCCCCTTAAATACTTAATAAACTGTCAAAATATGTCCTCTGTATCAAGTCCTGTCAGTCACTGGATTTTGACACTTGGAGGAGAGGTGCATTAAATATGCAGAGGGTTTTGTTTACCCCACAATACCAAATTTGCTGTCTCAGTCAGGTTTCACTTTTTCCTTTCCTGCCTCAGTGCAATATTGCTAAAATGTTAATAAAGCAAGGAGATGACCTTACATTTCAGGTATCTGTGGGATCTGTAAATAGAATCTGCCCATAAGAAATATTGTTAAATGCTATCAAACTTCTGACTGTTGTAATAAATTCATTTGGAGGACACTGAAGAGGTGGTGAATGTGATGTAGGTGATCTGACTGGAATCTGAAAAGAACTGTGGATTACAAGTTAAATCAATAGAAAAAACTCTAATGGGTAGTGATGGAGCAGTGTGGTGTGGGTCACAGCCCAGGACCTGCACTGTTGATAAGCAGCAGAGCTGGAAGGGATTTTGGAAGGATGGGGCAGTCCCTTTTCTTGGCAGGCACCTCATCCCTGTTCAGCACCCTGCTGAGCATCCTCACTAGGGCAGGCACCCATCTGGGAATGCTTCCCAGTAAATATGGGCTGAATATCTCCCCACACTCTGACACACACATTAAAAATGGAAATTGTGGGGGACATCATTTTCATTTCATTGGGAAATGAAATAGAGTATTTGTACATAAGACAATATTCTGGAGTCACTGGCCAGATAAGGTGTGAAATGTAAAGGCGTGTGGTATTAAAAAAACTGTTCTCCGTATAAATTAAGTTTTATCTACATTTTTGCTGATATTTCAACACATCTCTGGAAACAGGCAACACCTATAAATATTAGTAAAACTGAGGTGTTGCTAAAAGTCTTTCCAAGAGCTATGATTTCAACTGCAGAATATTTTCAAGAGACAGTCAAGGAAGTCTATGTGATCTGACAAGGAGAAAAGCAAAAGGTGCTATTTTTGTCTTCTGAAAGACCTGTTGTAATTACAACAGTTAAGAAAAAAGCAGATTACTGGCTAATCTCTTTCCCCCTGTAATATTTCTGTCACTTGACATTCTGCTTGATTTACTAAAAAATCTGAAAAGCCCTCAACAACTGCAGGTTTTAGGATTAGAAAAGGAAAGGCTATTTTTGTTCAGTCTGAAGCCCGTGGTAGGGAGAGTTACCAAGAACTGAGTATGCTGTTTTGGGAGATACATAACCCTGTTCACAGCTACTCACATGCTCTGGTCCTTTTGGTGCAAAGGTGAGCATCAGAAGATACCTGGGATATGATCTTGAGTTCAACATAGGATAAAACATACTTTTTAATGACTTTTGTGCTTACATAACTTATTTGGCTTCCTCCAGCAAAAATATCAGACATAAAACTTTGGGCTGCTCCATTTTCCGTTGATTATCCATAGACCAGTGAGCCCCAAGGACTGAGAAAGCAAATGCATGCTTAGGAAATCATAACTATGTTATCTTATCTTAATTTAATTTAATTTAATTTTTTTAATGTTTCCAGTGTCCTGGAAACCCTGTCCTTTGCTGCAGCAGAGAGTGGCTGTAGGGAACCAAAGCAGTGTAGTGGTGGATTTGATGTACCAGCTACCTCCAGTAACAATTAGAAAAAATGCTGAGGTTCACTCCAAGAATTATAAGAATGAAGATAGAGGCTGGATTTGGTCAAGACAATAGAAGCACAATCTTTGCTTGGTGAAATGAAACTGTTTTTAACCATTTTTATATTCTTTTCCTTACTACACAGACGTTACCATCTCTAACTGGTCTGATATCTTTAAAAGTGTGAAGAGGGCCTGGATCCTGGTGACGACTCTGAGCTTGAACAAATAAATTTCTTTGGGTCGGAACAAACAGAACATGAAAGAAAAGTAGCCCTATTGGGTTAAGCCAGAGATCCAGTTAGCCAAGTAGCTTTTTGACACTGTTCAATAACAGATGTTTAAAAGGAAAAGTAGAAGTAATATGATCCTTTCCCTTTTATAACATCTCTTCTTGAAATCAACAATTAATATGTTCTGAGTTACATGACAAAAGTTTGAAAGTTGCATTAGTTTTGCTACTTTTGCTAGTCTACCTAATTCCTTTTCAATTTATTTTTCATGCAATATCCTCTAATAATGAGCATGGGAATTCAATTATGCATTGCATGCAAAGGTACTATCTGTGGCCTTAATTTAAACTTGAGACCAGGAGGTTTCCCTAGAGCTCCCTAATTTTGATTCACATTCCCTGTTTCTGTATCCATCCTGATCTTGTAGACTTTAATTTCACACGGCATGGATTGGAAGAGTCCAATGAAACAAATCTAAAGTCATATAAATATTCTAAATCACATATTTAAGAAGTGTTGCACTAATTTTATAGATGAAGTAACATACAACTTTGGCCTGAAAAAGAGGAACTTTGGGTCTTTGAAAAGATTATCCTTTATTGCTGAGCATTCTTAAACACCTTTTTTTAGTGAGATACAAGGAGCTGTTCAACTACAAATGTCACCCTATCTGTAACACTTTCTTTGCATCTAATCTCCAGATACGGGATTAAAAATGTAGCACAAACAGATGAAAATGCACAAGACTTTGTAAATTCATAGAATAACTAGGCAGTTTCTACTTCAAAATCATAGTTATCTCAAAGAAATTTTGGTATTATCTCAGGAAACCTTTGCTGTAGTTATTAGCTCTTGAACGTGGCCTCTACAGCGGAAGGGCTAGTGAGATGATTCAGGTAAAATTGAAGTAAGCTGCACTTTTACCTGTTCAAAACCCCCAAGGATTCTCTGTATTCAGTTAAGGTTTTTTTGGTTTCTTTGTTTTGTTTTGTTTTTTTTTAATTATTTTTAAATGCTTCCATGCACATCTCCTGGCCAAATTTAGAAATATTCCATGAAAAGATTCTCTCAGTTTCATCTTTAGAGTAAACTAAGACCTTTACACTTGCCCACACAGTCATGAATGTATGAGCCAAAGAAGCCACAGACCCACATAAGCTCACTCCTATCGGAATTTTAGCTTGATTTTGAAACAAAAGCATTTTCCTAGGCCTACTGCAGCACTATTTACCTGGGCTAAATTTCTTCCAAAGTTAAAAAACAAAAGTAAACATGTAAAGTGTGGACTCTTAGACATTTTACACCACTTCTTTTTGGACACTGAAAGACTAAATGGAAATAGTGATACCTTCAATCCACATATATATGTGTGTACTCGAATATCTCATTTCATATGGAAGGTTTGGTCCCAAAAGGCTACAGTTGTCTTGCCCTGTAATTACACAATTTCTTAAACACTGCATCAAACACTGACGTTGAGTGGCTGGAAGATTAATGTTACACTGATGACAAAAATGGAAAAAACAATTTGGGGAATCAAGAGGTAATCAAATTTTTAAAAGAATCACTTGAAAAGGGATCATTAGTTGTAGGAATGAATTATTCCCCTGCGGCTTTGATTATTTATGGGAAATAGACATTTAAGAGGTGATTTAATTGGCAATATAAAATTTATTAACTCTCAAAATAAGTGGCAACATTAATATATAGGGTTGCAGAGAGTGGTCATTTCAAACTAAAAAATGGAATTCTGACTTCAAAAGAAATCCTATGAGATGAATCAGTCTTTTCTTAGTGCATTTTTTATGTATTTTTTACTGAGTTATCTGCAAGTGCAAATAATGTACAGTTCCATGTGCCTTGTAAGTCTGGAAAACTTGTTTCAGTCAATATTCAACAATATTTCAGTCAATATTCAAGCAATAATTCTGCATTTGCATTGAATTCAGGGATCGTTCTGTAGAGCAGTAACAGGGAAGTATTTGCAAGTGTGAAATACTATTTTGCTGGCGTGTGACTTAGGACCCCTATGCTAGGAACTCTGTGTCCATTGGAAGAGGAATTTCTTACCCTGCCAATCTGTCTGAAAAGACAGAATAAGGGAATTATTAGTATTACCATTATGGAGGGAAAATGAAATAAGAAGAGATTAAGAATGAGAATTTCAAACTAGAAAGAAGACCACAGGAACAGCAGGTCTGGAAGGGACTGGCTGAGCCACTTGGTTATTTCACTTGCTAGCACCTACCTATGGTCATGTTCACTCATCACACGGTTTTGGCCCTGCTCTGTTTTCTGCAGACAAGCAGGACTTTTCTCTCATGGCTGCTGAATCTCTGTCTCCTAGTTTGCTCACAGAAGCCCTCAGTTGTAAATTCCAAACATGCCAACTGGACGGGTTTCAAAAATAAATCCCTGCAAATGTCAAGTATTCACTACTGCTACAACTGCAAGCTACACTTCAGCAGAAAAATATACCTTAACAGCCAGGGCTGTAGGCATTTCTCCTGCTGTAATACTTGCCATCCAGATGGCACCAGACAGGATAGTAGCCATCAGCCTAATGAGAACTGCTTATCTGGGCACAATAAAGCAGCTCTGTGAAGTGGCAGCAGCAGGAACCCTGTTCTGTCCAGGCAGCGCTGGAGGAACTGAACTTGCACATTTTGGGTTGTTTGGCCACTGTGTCTGGTGTGAAACACACTTGTGTTCAATGTCTGTCACAACTGTCAAAGCAGAACACCCAAAACCTAATTTTTTCTATCCAGTACTCCTTAGCTTACAACCTTTGTTTGTGATTTAACAGCTTTTGAAGCCAGAGAATTTACACTTCTGGTCCTATTTAATTAAACTGCTATCCATCTGCATTCATTTTTAAAGTCTTTTCTTCTCTATCTATTGTTGAAATAAAATCACAGCTATCATGGAATGCTCTTTATTTTCTTAGGATCTTCCCCTTAGGAGGCACTGTCATTCAGTATTATTGTAAAAAGAATATTTAATTATTCCAAAGATTACATCATACAAATCTCTGATCTACATTTCACTATATTGCAGTTCTTGGTTAAATAAACATTCCTTATGCTGCTAAATTTTTTCTACTCTGGATAAAACAATTGTAAAGTGCAATTTCAAAAAGTTTCAGTATTTACGTACCCCTTTTGCATCAATTACACCGGGTTTCGCATTGAATTTCACTGTCTTCAAACGTGCACGCTCCTTTCTTTCAACTCTGGGGAAAAGAAAACACAAATGAAGAAACACACGTTGATTATAGCAGCATTTTGTATGAGATATTTGATACCTGCTCTCCCAAGACCATCAGCAGCTTACTATACCTAAAGTAAACATTTAAAGCAGATTTCATACATTGAAACGGAGAGGTCACTTCCTCAGCCAGGCAGCAGTTTTCTGGCAAATGCAGGACTGGGTTTGAGGAGTCTTGGATGCCCTGCACCAGCAGAACAGCACTGCCTCTCCACAGACATGAGAGTCTGTGAAAAGCATGCTGGGGACAGATTTACTCTCTGATTTAAGCTGTTCAAAAATCAGGCAACATTTAGAGTTCTATGCTCAGAGGAATGAAACAAGGACATGTCCTTACTCACCTTGATTAATACGGACATTACTGTAAAAGTGATATTATCTACCTTTGCAAAATCATCTACAGAATCTATCATTGGCTGGCTCAAGTAAAAATTCTGATTATCTACATGAAAGTGAAACACTAACCCTATTTAAGACTGATGATTGCTCTAGGAAATCTCTATCGAATCCCACAAAGCTAGCTTATAAGAGACATTAAAATACGTGCCTGCAAATCTCTTGCTTCTAAGCCTGGGTAGTAGGAATTCATAATTTCTGACAATTATTTTCCAAAATACAAACTGTAGCGTTTTGATAGAATGATAATTAACACAACATGTTTGCTTCTGTCTGAGTAGGCTTATATATGCTCTCCTGAAACACAGTGAATGTTGGTTACTATAGCTACAGTTTAAATTTAGATTAAATGCATTTCTCTCTAAGTGTGGAATATTCACATGGAAACAGCTAAGTGCATCTTTCAAACTAAATCTATGTTATTAAAAACACATGAACAGTCTCAAACTTGAACTAGCAGATGAAGTCCCTTGGTAGTACCGGTAAGAAATGAAGACTCGAGGCTGTGTAATTGCCTAAATAGGATTGAGGCTGTGCAATTGCCTAAATAGGATGGATGCCTTCTACGGAAATAATTAGCACAAATGAACACAATATTCTACTTATTAATCTGTCTTAACATTTAAACTCATTCCAGCCCTGCCTAACTTCCTAAAACATCTGCTTTTAACTTAATTTCTTGTTCACTGCATAAAGAAATTTGGAAATTAATCCTGAAGAGTGAATCTTATTTATGGAGTTTGTCATAATTGCTTTAACAGTCATGGAAGGCATCACTGCTTTCTAGAGGCGTAGCAGACAGATGAGAAGCTGCAGAAACATTCTGCATTGCTCTGAGAAGTATTTAAGTAATGCCATTAAGAGCCATTAGTCCTTCAAGCAAACATAACAGCAATGTTCATACATGCTCAGCATGCCTACTGAATGTTCCAAACATTTCATCATCTGGCACTGTATTAAGGGTAGCACACAATGTTGGCTCCCATTAAAATTTGCATGACACCTTCCACAATAAAACTGTTCTCAGTTACTTATAATTTAGCTGAAATGTAAAATTACAAGCTGAAATTTTCTGTTTCTCAGGCTGACTACATTACTGTTGCTGCCTGTGCTGCCTGAACTGTCAGTAAAATGGATCAGCTGTTAGAAAAAGGCAAGGACAGAATAAATGGGTTTGCCCAATTTATAATATCACCTTGAAGTTCTTCAGCTGAGGTGCTTCTATTGCCTTTATGTCTTTGGTCTGGAATTTGCTTTGTGGCAGTGGGTTGCTCTGGTGTTAGGAATATACCTCTCTTTTTCCTGAAGGAATGAGCCTAAATTTCTGAAAAGCTTTAGTTTTACATGCTCTGGAGAACTCTTGGAATTTAGCTTTGGTTCTCCAAAGATTTAGTCTTTGTTGAAATGGTCAGGATGCAGGACTTCAGTGAACTAAGATGTTCTTATCTGAGCTACAGGGACATTTTTGCCATAGACAGAGCTAAAAAGGGAACTAAACTGGTGAAGATAAAAAGTTTTTAATATCTCTTCTTTTAGATTTGTTGATCTAGCTCTTAGAAAAGGCACTACTTAAAGGAACACTAATTCAAACACTTTTACCACTTTTTTGCAGGTTTGTGATTATTTTATTTACAGAAAAATAAATGTGACTGGTGTTTTTTTCCCCAAGAAGAAAGGAGTTTAGGTCCAAAGGGTTATTTGCAGCAGCTGACACTGTGAATGCCTAAACAACATAAGAGGTAAATTCCTTAACAGTGGTTTAGTTGACAGCAGCTGATCATCATTTAAGCATTTTGATCCATTAGCTGAAGAAATTGCTTTTATTAAATAAATGTTTCACTTAACATGGTAACCAGTTTCCAATTCTGCTGGACAAAGCAGGATTATGGGGAGTTGAGCAATAACATGAAGTGAAGGGGAGGACTCCTATCTCCCTGATTTGTAGGGCCCAGACTTGCAACTCTGACTTGCCTGATGTACACATTGCTGCCATGACCCTTTCTAATTATGTATTTGCCTGATAGAGCTATGCCTAAGGGATAAGAAAAGCATGGCTATGATTTCCAAAACAACTTAATGGCTCAGTCCCATTTTCAAAAGTGCCTGAGGGGTCACTGAAACTCAAAGAGGTTTCAAGAGATGTTCAAAGAAACCTACATCCAACATTCAAACATGACTGGAGCTGAAAAGCTCTGAGTCCTGTGTGGAGACAGTATCACCCTAGCACAACTTATGGGGAGTTCACCTCCATTTTCCCACCCACTCTCCATGTTCCCTCACTAGTAAGTTCAAGATTTGAGTTCTTTAGGATACTGTTCTCTTCTTACTCTTCTGAGGAACTTACTAATGGGATGTAACACTCACTACACTGCAATGTCTGTCTGCTTTTGTGTTTCTGGGCACACATAGCTGTTGAAAAAGGGCTTGTGGGATTTTTCAAAATGAAACTTTCAGTTCTTCCTAAGTGCTGCAAACAAGAAAAAAATCAAGTATAACTCAACAAGACATGAACTGTGATCACACACTGCTGGACCACTGGGATTTTTGTCAGTGTCTTCCTAAAAGCACTAATCAGTCTTCACAATGGTGAGGTAGAATATCAAGGGAGAAATGTTTTAATCTTCAATAACAGCATTCATCACTGATGTAGAACATAGATGCAAATTGCAAACTTGTTTCTACAATGAAATATAATGGCAACAGTAGCATAATTTGCACATATTTGGCACTGAGGTGTTTTGCAGGATGAAAGTTGTTTCCAAATCCAGCATGAGTGCTGTAGTGAGGAGAGTTAGCAAATAAAAGAAAGCAATGTAAAATGGATACTTGAAAATGTCTCTTGCCTTGCTTCACCATTTCCAGGTCACCTGCACTATATTTGTTTTGCCTGCCTATCAAGTGAATGATAAGTGAAATTATGTATGCACTATTTATAAGTCAAATATGTGGTCTGAGTTCATAGCTTTTTATTGCTTCCATCCTCTGCAAGATGTGAGATCTGAGCTTACCAAGAGATTCCCATTCTCAAAATTATTTTGGAGCATTCCTGAAGTGGCATTTTTGCACCAAACATGCATTTTTCAGTAGGAGAGAACGTGTTCTGGTTCAGCTCTCCATCTGCAGTGGTTTACTTGTAGAAAGCAGCTCAGCACCTGGTCAGTATTTATGAAGAGGAGACCTAATGACATTAGGAAGTGACTTCTCATAAAATTGTAGCACAACCTTATTCTGTTTAAAAGCTAACAGCTCTTTTCCTTCAGCACAGAAGTTCCACATCATTGTAAGAGCACAGGAAGACATTTATACTTACACATACATACAAATTTCATTCCATATTTAATTTTTCCAATTAGATTAGTGAGTATAAACAGACAAATTATTTTAGACAAAGCTTAGCTGATGTTAAAAAATTTTATCATCTAAGGATTAAAATTTAGAAAGGTAGAAACCATTAAAAATAAAAATCATTTGAGTGGATAAACATGCCCTTCTGCCAAGCTGAGCAGAACAACAAATTTAACTTGGCTTTTCACCCACAGGGACTTCTGTGCTGGGAAAACCTCTTGTTTCTTGTCCTTAAATGTTTGTGAAACATTGGATTTTATGCCCTTCTCCCTCCACTTTGCTCTGAAAGGAGAGCATGGCTTCATGTACTTGTGGGGAGAATGTTGTCTATTTGAGAACACAAGTATCAGGCTGGTATTATTACAGCTGGTAATAACAGAGATACAAGTTGCATAACATTTGGCAGTCAGATGTACTTAAACTACCTGAAAGTGGGTATCTTAGAATGATGTCCGGTCTGACAGCAGTTTTGTGACTGCACATCTGAAGGACAACAGAAAGACTGGTGTAATTATTTCACTGTTTTAAGGCCAAATATTCGTTGGCTGCAGAGGGAGCAGTAGTAAAAGTGGTGAGAATTTATGCTCAGCCATTCTGGGGCAATCTGTGTGGAATCTCAGGCTGCATTCCAGACCCACGGACTCAAGTCAGGCAGATATACACACAGCACAGAAAATACTGAGGCTTGACATTCATGAGGTGGGAGGTTGCTGTTGTGGAGGGCTTGCAATGTAGGAGCTTGTCCCTGTGCAGAGACTCAGCAAAGAAAAAGTGAAAAGAACCGGAGGTGTAAAATCAATGCTACAGCAAATTAAAATCTATTTACTATTGAATTAGTGCATCTGTCTAAGAATGAAATACAATCTTATATATGCATATTGGTTTCATGCATTTTTAAAATTCCCTTTAACTAATGTGAGTGTTTCCATAGGGAGGGAATCTTTGGACATGGGATGCTCAGCTTGCTGCTGCTCTTTTATAGGAAGCTGATTTGTTTTTTAAATGGACAATAAGAAGGGCAATGAGGCAAATAAAAATTCTCATGATCAAAAGCACAGATTATGTGGAAACTCTAATCTAAATCTATCTATATATATCTATCCAAATGTAGAAATAATCCACTGTAAATCTAATTCTGTTTTTCATTCTAGTATAAATAGCAATTTTTGATGATAAGGGAGCACTTCACACATGTAACCATAGTGCCCAGGCAATACTGCAGGCTGCCTGAGACATTGGTACAGGGCAGGTGGTTATGTCCCTTCACCTTGGAGACCCTGCCTGATATAATTGTGCTGTCCCCTTAAAGGTAGCTTGGATAAATCTTTTGGGCAGATGTGGAACCAAGAGAAATTTGTCCTGAAATGTTGATTAATTAATACCATATAATAACTATTTGGTGATGGTTAAACCACAACTGAAGTGGTTTGCAGCCTCTCATGCTGAAGTCCTGTGCTTCCCAACACCAACATGATACAATACCACACCAGCTGTATATCATTGTATTTGGTTTCTACCCAACTAGCTACACAGTCCTATGGTGGAGAACAACAGCTACAGTCAGACAATAAATACACACTGACAAATGAACAAAATGTTGTTTTCAGTTGTAGAAATGGTTGCAATTATATTTAAGAACTGCAGGCTACTTAAAATTTAATTTTCTTTAATCTCCACATAGGTCATTGGCTCACTGCTCTATGAGACTTGGTCCTTGCATGTATCAATGGAAAAACTTGGGGCCGCCCTCACTTCTTTGTGCTGCTTCTTTCAGTAACACCTCTCCAGCTGCAGTGCTGCCCTCCAAAACTCTCTTAAAGCCTGACTTGGCAATTTAACAATAAACAAGGCAAAAAATCCACATGTTGGCAGAAGCACTGAAATCTAATGACAAGAAAGCTTTCAAACTCTATTAAATCACTAAGAGGTAATGTATCCAAAAACCTGGAGAGACTAATGAGTGGCAGCTCCCCTATAATTCTAAATTATGATTCTTTTTGCTGGTATAGCACATAAGTCATAGAGGAGAAAAAGAGTAAGGAGTCTTGATTAATCATTCCTGATTTCTCTAATCAGCTCATGCTAAAATGTCATGGTGTGATGGGCTCTCCTGTAAAAAAATAAACGACCAAAACACATGGAAAGCAATTACA
This sequence comes from Vidua macroura, assembly GCF_024509145.1. Lineage (NCBI taxonomy): Eukaryota > Metazoa > Chordata > Aves > Passeriformes > Viduidae > Vidua > Vidua macroura. Next base: position 79,905,763 of record NC_071572.1, on the reverse strand, counting down.
GCAATTACCGTTACACAGCATCTCAAAGAAGAAATATGTCTGTTTATATACATATATATTTGTACACACATATATATAGATAAATATTTGTATATATATGTACACACATACATACATACATATATATACATATATACATATACATATATACACATATATATACATATATATATATACACACACATATATATATATATAAAATTGAAGAGGTCACTGGTTTTCAGAACTATTCCATAATGATTTCACTTATGGGAAATGCAGGAATTGTATCTTAGCTGTTGCTGGACAGAAGCCAAGGGAAGTAGAAGTAAGATAGAAGTAAAGCAGACACCTAAAAGACTCAACCTGGTACTAATAATTCCTGGATCTGTGTAGCCTGTCACTGACCCAAAGTGCAAAAGATAAAGTAATAGTACCACAGGATAGCATTCCACAAGCAGAAAAAAGGAATCTAAACACAAAAGAAAACCCTTCCAAGTATAACCCCACAAAGCCCCCAAGACCCTAAAAAAAAGAACAGAAATGAATTGGGGATTGAAAAATATAAGACAAATATAAAAATTAATTTACAACATCATGGCCAATTTAGCTTGCAGGACAAGTCCAGCAAATAGCTACAGATATTCTTATTTTCCTTCCTTTCTTTCTACCACAATATTTTACTGCAAGATATAACATATATTGTATTATATACAAAGCAATGCCTATAAAATTCCATAAAAAACTTTAAGAGACATGGCATCCTGGAGTCAACAGCTTAAATGAGGATTTCCATGCTGTAACTGCCTATATTTGGTCAAATGAAGTCCAGGAGTACTCTATTTTAGATTAATCCTCTTACAGTCAATAACCCACACCTGCAGAGGAAATTGAACTCTGAATTAGCACAATCTGGTAAGGATGATTAGCTTTACTCTCTGTATCTCAGCCCTGTGTGCACTGATTGCTCATCCTCCCCTTAGGTGGTGTAAATGACCACAAAAGATGCTGGCAAGAGCACATCAGTCTCAGGCGCTGAGGAATCATCCAGAACCCACAGAAAGGAAACACTACTCACTTTTCAGTGCATTGGAAAAAAATATTGTACAACTGAAACCTTTTATGAAATAACAGCAACCTCTTCCTACTCCAGCTCAGGTGTATCATTACATTCATGCAGACAGAAAATCAGATGCCATTGATTTTTCCAGGCCACTCAACTTCACTAGTGAAGAATAAGGATGACAAGTGGCATGGTAACTGTACCTGAATCTTTTAAAATTCAAGACTCTTATTTTTAGGTTTTAACCAACCTATTTTCATATAGTCTTTTTATTTTTTTTTTTTTTTTAATTTTTTTTTTTAGTTCTGTTTTCTATCAGTGTTTTCTAAGCCACATCTTATTCCTAGGCTCTCTTTATGTCTGACCTTGACTAGAGAACCTCTATCTTTTGTCCTTGAAAACACCACTGTGTGGGTAACCCAATAAACTTTAGGCACATACCACCTTTCTACTTTGCAGGATATACAATTCCACATCTTAATTAGCTTTGTCCCTTTTTCCTCTGTAGTTTTAATATGTATGACAGCTTTTTGCACCTTTTCATAGTAGGCACCACACAGGAGTGAGCTTTGTGCAATTACCATAGCATTAAATAAACTCTTCTCTCTTCCCATGCATAGTCCAATTATGTAATTACAGCAGTATTTACTGTAGCAATGAATAGCAGGCAAGTATTCCTTTTTCAATATTTAGAGACTAAGTCTGGTTAATGGGCACATTTTCCAGCTTGAAACTTATAACCTAACCTTACAACCTAACCTTTTATTTCTGTCTATTACACAAGACCAAAATGGCTCTTTGCTGAAAAACCAGGTGTGAATGCTATTCAAACATGATCATTAGAGAAATTAATGTTTTTTCAGGGCTCATGTCAACAAGGTATTTGATGGCCTTTTAGTTTACCTTTACATGATTTAAAACAATGAGTACCATTAACTCTATTAGTACCTTGGCCAATTCTCTTGAAACAGCAGCAGATGCTCAAGGGAGCACCAAGCATCCCATTTCCCCTCTATAAAAAATGGTAATGATCATTTTTACACTAGTGCTAAAGCTGAAATAGCTAGGAATAGAAAGTTTGTACTCAGTATGAAGGCATTGCTGCAAAAGAGAAATGTAATATATTTTGACGGATTTAATTTTCCTCCTACCCTTTCAGTTCTTGACCTTTTTATAGCAACTAACAGCAGAGCCAGAAAGTAATACTGGTTTGTGTGCTAGTTCTAATACTATCAAAGACTTGTGGCCAATTTTACAATAGCATTTAGGCAGAATAAACAATACAAACAATGAGGGAGATTCAGATATCTGTTCTCTATCCGACAGTCACCACGAATCCCTCACAGATACAAAAGATTCAGATTTAGCTTGGACATGAGATGAAAGTGCCTTCATTTACATGACATGAAAAATTTACTGTGATATTGATTATCCATCAGTTTCCAGGCAGGCAGAGATTAAATTAACAGATTTTGAAGCCAAAGATGGCCATTATATAATTTAGCACCATATTTTACATCACACAGGCTGAGAAGTTTAATTCTATTACCCTCTCAAAAGAAAGACATACAGTCTTGATTTGAAAATGTCAAGTCATTCATTACATCCTTCAGCAGTTTTATGCAATGGCTAATCACCCTGACATTAAAACATGTGCTCCACTTCAAATTCAGAACAAATTCCCAGACTCAGGTTCTGGTTACTCTTTTTTTTTTTTTTTTTTTCTGAAGCTCTTTAGTAGATGGTGATCTGTCCTTCTTTTCCCCTTTCTTTATAAAGTTACTAGTAATTGAGTCACCTTCTGAGTTTCTTTCCACTACAGTTCCAAACAGCCAGAATTCTTTAAATCTCACAGCAAAAACTGTGTCTTCCAACTCTTGAAATACCTGTGGGATTTTCCTTTACTGCCCCCAGTTTTTCAGTAGATTGATGCACTCCATATTTGCAAAAAAAAAAAAAAAAAAATTTAAGGTAATGGCCAAGGAGGTAAGAAGGAGGAGGCAGCACTCACCTCCTCTTGCTGGGTATAACTCCCATCTCCTCACTGTCCCCCTCCAGTGTGACCCTTCTCGCCTGCCACCATTCATCATCTGAGGCGTTGATGACGTGAAGGATGTCTCCATACTTGAAACTCAGTCCTTGGCTTGGGAGGCCACTGTCTTTGCTCTTGTCATAGTCAAACATAGCTCTGTGAAAGGAAATAAAGATATGAAGGCAGGTGATTATATCAGTCTGGGTACGTGAACTTCTGAACAATTAATCATATTTTATGTCACAGGTAACCTTTTCCAAGGGGAAAGGTCCTACTCAGAGGAAAACTCTTTCCACTGTGAAGTTAAGTCTTTACAGAAGCCTTTTCTTTTTTCTTTTTTTTTTTTCCCTATAAGAGAAAGTGAATAGTAAAATCTGATACCAATGTCAGCCTATGCCTTCCAGTCCAATGCCTGGCACCTACACCATGGTATCCCTCTTTCTGACAGTAAGACCCTGCACATGAATCCCAGCAATTGCTTTTAGCTGGGTAACTCCAATGAGTGGAGTTAAAAAATCCAGATCTTGATTTCTTACAGGAAAAAAATACTTGGGAAATTTTTTCACATGTAAAATATTGTTTCAAGATCATGCCTGTCAAGAACTGATGTTTATTTCCTATAGGGAAAATAATATGATCATAATCCTGGCTGCAGAAATGTTACAACAGTTAAATCCCAAGAAGTGTCTAATAATCCCTACTCTTTCACTGTCAGAAAGAAAGCTATGGCAATGTTTTCACTGGTAAACACTTTTGTGAGAAGGATTTAATGTAATTAATTGCTGTGCATTCTAGTGTAATTGCAAAGAATGATTGTAGCAGTTTTATGGGTAGATATAAACCACTCAAAGCTACTTCTCATAATGTGGAGAACTTTAAAATAAGTTCTCAAAATTGTGACTATGCAACCAAAATAATTTAAAGGTCTCATACGCACCAACTGTGCATGGCAAGTCTGGTTCAGGAAGAAGAAAAATGCTACTTGAAATGTCTTCTTTTAAAGAGTTTAAAGTCTTGAACTAACATCTTCAGAAATGGCCAGACAATTCCCTTCTCTGAGGATGAAGACTGCTGAATTTTACATAATCCATAAGCTTACTTATGCTTGTTCCTTTTTTGGTAAATGTTCTTGAAATGTAAGAACACTTTGGAAAAATTTAATTGCTTAGTAGTGGAAAATTTATTTTAAAAACCTGACTATATCTTATTAAATATTTACATTCATAAAGGACTCTTACTGGTACTAGGTCATCTGCTGCTTCTCAAGTACAGCTTCCTGTGAAGACATCTGATGAAGAAGCTCATAAATCCAGAAGCAGTTAAGTGTCATCAGACACCTCTTCTTAACCAACTGATGACACCAGATCCCTGGAAGATGGCAGTGCATATAGAAACAGGCACACAACACATCATCCTGTGGGCATTGCCCTTGGCAGCAGGCAGTGATCAGAGTTTTACCACCGTATTGAACAGTCTTAAAATTCACTGATTAATTGTGCACCTTGCCATGGAAGCTGTTCAACAGCTCAAAACCCCTAACCAGTCAGTTGGCCATGCTGGATACTGGGCAGACATCATACAATCCCGATTCCAGGCCTAATTAAGTCACTCAAAACAAGGGATAATATCTTCTGTTACAGAGAATAAGCAAGCATCCCTGATACAAATCATTCCCTGATGCCAGACTGGAAATGCCCCATATTCTGCAAGTTTTAAGATGAAGATTGTCTTTCAAAAGTTAAGAAGTAGAAAGTATGACAATATTCTTTGTCCTTGAACAGACATTTGCACCTCAGAGCCCACATATTGACTTAAAATGAGTCTGTCATCGTGCTGGCTGATGTTAGTGATGAATGCAGATGGCAATGTTTGCCACTGACTTGCTTTGATTGGAGTAATCATGTGCATTGCTAATTAAAATGAGATTACAGATCTCAGACAAGAGATGACTTTTTGAGCACACTTTTCATTGAATGAAAGATTTTGTGGCTGATGCTGTACAGATGTTGATTACTCCATTAGCAAATGAAAATGACATGAAAGCTGACTTCAGTGATCTTTCCTAAACATTTCAAATTAAGAGCCATGTCTTGGTAACAGCTGTATTTGAGTTTACACTTTTGATAACATTTCTGGCTCTGTAAAACATGCTTTTGCTGGTTGGCTGTTGGCCCAGCTATAAAGTACGTGGAGGTCTTCACTCCAGGCATTGTTGACTACTTTGGGCTATAGAGAGACCTGGGCACACTCATCCCCACCACCTCAGGCTGCGAGGGCAGTTTGGATTGCAAAATCTAATCCCTTTAAGAGACTGACATGTCATTTCTAATTTTCTACCTGATGAACACCACACAGTTCTGTTTGTGCTTGGTTTTGAAGATGTATATAAAAATAACACCTCTGCATCTGTTGAGTATCAACTGAAGTGACACAAAATGAATGCAGCCAGACCTCTTGTTTGGTAAAGGAACTGAGCAGAACAGGCAGAAAAAGATGCCATTTTTTCTTTGCCATGGTTTTAGACAATGACATCCAAGTCTTACAGGATACCATCTGCAAGCACTGAAACTTTCATCAGAATCAAGGTGAGCTCTCAGCAAGGTCTAGTTGTTTTGTGCAAGCTTCTTCACCAGGATAACACACTAGGGGGTATGTTAGACACCTTAGATAGGTTCTGCCATGCCAGGGAGAATATCAGAAGAAAAGTTAAAAAAATAAAAGCACCTTTGCTGAGTATTATGAGTTGAGAGGAGCAACACAGTCCAACACGAAACCCACCCTTGCACAGAGCACCTAACAGCCCTTTCTGAAAGATGAGCACCATCATTTCAGCTAGAGAAGGATCAGCATGATCAGGATCAGACAAGTCCTCTTCCAAAATGAGATGTTTAATAGAAACAGGGTTATTCAAACCATCTAGAGGGTCTAAACCAAGAAGACATGTCACAGTGCCCCTCTCTCTCTGTGATGAATTAGAGGTATCTCCCCAAAACACAAGCACAATATTGCAGATACTGGAGGGGCTGCACAGCAGAGCTAGTGAGCTTTCTGAACTCGCTAATATGACCATATACTTTCATCTGGCTGAGGCTGCTTATTCATGGGTTGCTTGGGCAGTTCTTCACAGCACTGAGCTGTAAATATTTTTTAGTATCTTTTACTGCAGTATTAAAGAATAATAATCTCAATAACCTTACAACATTTTAATGACATTTGTCTAACAGCTAACAACAGCTGCTTTTTTTTCTTCACAACTGATAAAAGTGCATCTTCAATCACTGTTCTTTCATGTGTTTTATATGCTCACTTAGCTGCTTGCATCCACTGTTAAGCCTTTCTTTTTGCATCTTATAGGACAAAACAAAGAGCTTTCTCTGTGTCAGTAAGTTTTTTTTTTTCCAAGTCAACTGACTCAGTCTACTTTTGAATTGGGATAGTCAATATTTTACAACAAAAGAAATCGGTTTGAATTATTTAACTTCCACTTTAGAGCTGTCACCCATGTTGTGATCACACCAGCATCAGAAAACTCCTGTTCAGAATCTTCTAGACAGTGCATTTCACAAACAGAATCCTGGGTTACACAGGATAGAGAATGCATTTTGAAGTTACAAATACACTAAACCCAGTGACTACTATGAGATGTGGATAAAATACTGGGAAAAGAGCTTGCTACTAACCAGTTTAACAGATGTGGTGAAATCCTGATTTGGTCAGCTTAATTCCCTTATTAGAAAACCAGCAACAGGAATTGGTGTGATTATCAAAAGCATAAGGTATATGCAACAAAGTTCCATTAACACTTAAGCTATTTTTTTCTCAGTTCTCAGTTCTTGCCTTAGTTTAAAGAAAACTGTTTAATATTTTGAAAGTGAAAAGTGTCATTCAAATGCCAAGTACTGCCATGAAAGGCTTGCTGAAAGCCTCATGCTTATAGAAAATACAGAAAGTCCTGAGAAGTGAAGCAGGAGGTGCAAACATTTAGAAGAAGCTGGCTATCACAAATATTTAAGAATATGTGAGGCTTGCTTCCCTGATATTATTCCAGACTTCAGAAGTGATCATTACATGAGACTAATCCCAGCAGCAATTTGGACAGAACCTAACAGGTTTTATTTTTGTGCCTGGGTGCTTCTTAATCATTTTTAGGTAGCCACACCTGCATAAAACATGAGACAAGCATTTCACAACAGCATTCAAATTCATTGCTCAAAAATTGTTTGAAATTAAAATACTAATTTCACCAAGCTGTAATATACTGCCTAACAAGCAGTGAGGTGTCTACATGGCATGAAGGCCACCAAAACTAGGGTATCTTTTTTCTTCCACTTATTTTGATTATATCTTTGCTATTTGAGGCATTTTCAAAAGCTAAGCTGCCTTGTGCAGTAAATTTCTATTCCTAATGACACCTATTCTCGCAGCTAGAGGAATAAATGTTTGACAAAGAAAATATATTAGCTGTAACAAAACAGAAAATCAATTCCCAGTGCAATCCCATATATTACACCCTATTAACATTCGTGATGCTATATTGTTACCAGCATTTGCAACACGAAAAAACAGGGTACAGAAAGACTAAGTGATCTTGCTAAACGCTTAGCAGAAAAGGGAATTTAACAGAGAACCCTCTTAGCTTCCTCAGCTAATGCTGTAAACACTACTGTTAGTAGTCTTCATAATCTTCCTGACAAAGCAAGGGATATACCTGCATTTAGAACACAGGAATATATTTTACTGAATGCTTCTATATGTTCAATGCAAAACCCCAAAATCTTCCACTCCTGTATCAATAGCCAGTAATTTCATACAGTTCAGGTGCTGCATGTCAGCTTTATTTGCATCTCTGAAATTACTTTCTTCTTCTGGCACAGATGGGAGTTTGCACATAAATTTACAGACTGCTCTTTGCTATTCACTTGATTATGAAACGACAACAACATTTAGCAGGAGAGATTTTCAGCTACTGTAAATAGTCCTAACTCTCCTGCGATCTGCCAGCATATCTGCTTACGCACCACTAAAAAATATTTGTCTCTTATCTGAAAATTTCTTGAACAGGGATTCTCAGACATCAGATTTTATAGCATCATCCTAAGGGAGATATATGTTATTCTCCTCATTCACCACATCTATCCTACCCCCTACCCTATTCTTTCTTTACAGATGGGGAAATCCAGTGCAGAGAGGTTTAATCATTTGCCTGGTTTTAGACAGTAACTCAGCATGATAGTCAGAATCAGACCCCAAGCTTCATAGCTGTCTTTTCTGCACTCAGTAATAAATGCATTTCCACCCACTTGCAGGCTCAGCTTGAAGAAAAAATTAGAAGAAGATGAAAGAAACACTAATATAATTCATTGCTATAGCTACAACAGAGAGCGCAGCGGCTCTCTGATCGAAGCAGCCATTGCAAGGCAATTAAGATGCTATTAAAAGGGTTAAATTTTCATGTGCTGGCAAGCCAATGAAGGCTTTCAACTTCTCCTCCCAGCTTTGTTTCCATCTGGAGAAGCTGAACTGGTAAATCCTATGTGTAGAGCATACAAAATGTTTCTCCTTGGGAGGTTTGGGAAACTCTGAGGTGCTGCTTGCTGAGACTGGAGGCTGCTGCAATAGCCCCCATGCACAAGATGATGCTGTTGTACATGATCATCTCTGCTGGGAGAGTTGGGAAGAACACCTTTTATTAGGAGTAAACTACAACAATGTAGTTTTAACAAAATATGTCTGAATGTTTGACCTGTCATTCATAGATGCCACAATTCCTGCTTTTTCCTTTTCTTTGCATTATTTTTCTTTTACTTCTTTTACTTTCATTACCCTCCCCCTGCCTTTATTTTGGTTTTTTGCTTTCTTCTTGTTTCTTTTCCTATCTTGATGATGTTGTGACTCTTCATGAAACCCATCCCCTCAACCTTGTCAGGCTGAGAGGGACAGTATTGGCTGTTTGTGTTACCAAAATCAGTCATGACAGGGCAGCAATGCAACACGGTTGCCAGGTTCCCTTTGGAAGTCAGCACTGATCAGGGCCCATTACCAGCAACAGATTGGATTCACCTAAGGTGGACAGGAGTGCTGTGTCCAGCTGTGGGCCCCCCAGCAGAAGGATGTAGACCTGCTGGAGCGAGTCCAGAGCTACAACAGAGAGCACTGCAGCTCTCTGATGAAGATAATCAGAGATCTGGGGCACCTCTGCTACGAACACAGGCTGAGAGAATTGTGGCTGTTCAGCCTGGAGAAGAGAAGGCTCCATGGAGACTATTAGGATCTTCCACCACCTTAGAGACTACAAGTAAGCTGGAGAGGGACTTTTTACAAGGGCATGTAGTAACAGGATAAGGAGAAATGGCTCTAAATTAGTAAGAGAGTAGGTTTAGGCACTGAGCCATGGGGCAGGTTCCCAGTCAATGTGCAGTTCAGGGTGTTAGTGTAGCTGCTCCTAAGGCACCTCCACTGCAGCAAATCCCGTTGCACATTTGCATGCAAGCCTTTTCCATTTGCTGTCATATTACTTCTTTACTTCATTCAGCAATTTTTCCATTTAGTCCAAGTAATTCTTTATTCTTTTCCTCCTAGTGGAAATTTGGCAGAGTTATGTCATGGATCTCAAGGAAAAAGAGGATTGGAGACAGCAGCAATTAGTTCCAGAAAAATTTTACAAAAAAGAGGGATATATTTTCTTTATGATGTTTATCAGGGAAGAGGACTGCCATTTGTCCTTGGGGAATATTCTGCTCATTTTGGAGGTACAAGCATGATGCTTAATGTCAGCTCTTAGGAGCCAGTCTCTATGTTGCCGATGGGTTTTTTTTTTTTAGTTTTTAGCAAGTGCTCATATTCTGTGCAGGAAATGGGTTCTACAAAATTTGTACAGAAAAATATAAGCCAACATTTTCAGAAGTATCAAACCAACATTTGCACTTTCATGGTCTTGCTACGCAACAGCATACAATGTACTACGTTAGAGGCAAAATATCTCACTGTGAGCAAGGACTGACAGTTCAGTCTTTCAGTAGTAGACATGGACAGATATAATATTACTCCCAGGTTTGCCTGGTTTTTACCCCTCCCAGCAGGAACTGTAAGGTGGCTTGAGAAAGTGAAATTCCTTCATGCTTTTTCTTGTGCTGGCACAAGGGGAATTCCTTTCAAGGAACACACTTTTTGTTTCTTTGGCATTTTACAGGGCATAAAAGACCGAAAGAGAATCCCTCTTCTGATTGCAAACATCTGAAACCAAGGTGTGAGCATACGCTCACCTTACCCTAATTTACTGACTAGGAAAATCTGGCAGCCAGTTTCATCTGTGGTAAACAGAAGCTTTTAAATACATCAGCATTGGACTTAATGTAGTCCAGATCCTCAGCTTTCAGGTTTGCTTTAAAACAGGGAGATCACCTTGGTGATCTCAAGATTAAATTTAGCCTTAGGCATTTTCATAAACTCCAGAGGACATGTGTAGCTGATTCTGGAAGGCTTCTTCAGCACCTCTGAATCTGTGGCTGAAATTTCACAATAAACCCCCAAACTTGTGCATGAGATGCAGATTTCACAGCAAACTCAAAAATTACGTCAGGTTTGTACATAGCTGTTTCTTCCAAAGAAATGAGATAATTTTTGACTGACCTTGACTTCATCTGTGCATTATGCACCAAAATGATATGAAATCTGTCTTATTCTTGGGTTTGATTTTTTTCCTCCCCATACAGACAAATTGAAGCTGCTGCTTGACTGCATCTCTGGTTTCTCTCTGAGGCATCAAGTGCAGTTTCTCAAAAGACATTTTTGTGTTGTGACATTTAAGATTATCCATATCCAGAAAGGAAATGTGACTGGATGTCAAATCAGGGATACTTTAAACTACTGGGTAATTCACCTGAAATTGCATGGATTGACACAGGAGCCAAAAAGTCATTCTCTCTCATAGTAACTTATTTGCTGTCTGAGAATATTAATTTAGGGATTTTTTTCCACAGGGAAAAATAAAATAAAATAAAATAAAATAAAATAAAATAAAATAAAATAAAATGTAAAATAAAATATAAAATAAAATCAGGTATTTCTTTCAAAGACAATGAAACTGAAAGAGAAAATTATGACTCTGTTAGCACAGCCTGTATCTAAATACCTCCCTGCACCCAAATGTGTCTTCTTATCCACTAGAGAATACACTGCAAAAAAGCACTGGATTTAGATATTTTTTAGTAATTGGTCTGCCATAGTTCTAACTGTTGCAATAGAACTCGAGGATCTGCTTTGGGTAGTTGGGATTTTTCAGGTAGTTTTCTCAGATACCCTGTAGCTTGCAATTGCTTTCTCTTAGACCTAATCACGACCTGAGTCTTGAATTCAAAATTCCATTGTGGCCAGGCTGCCCACAGAATTCATTGTGCTTCCACTGGTTTATAATCAAAAGGAAATTTTCAGTGCACAAAAAGAAACCCCTCTGGTGACATAATTATTACTACCAGCCAAATATATGATGGTTTCTTTTGGTTTTTTTGGACAAGGATATTAGAAATCTGCAGAACATAAGTAAGACTAAGCCTTCCTATGAAAAAATGATCCACATTTATGATTTGTATGATTTGAACATAATGGTGACAGAAAGACTTGTAAGAGATGGACTAAGCACAATGCTTCTACTACTAAAAAACATCCCACCAGCCAAAATTCAGAAAATCTTGTCAGAAAAATAGATAATTTTTTTCTTTTCTCATGAGAAATCAACATTGCAGCCTTGTCAATCTGAATATTCTGACATACTTCTGTTGTAAGAGGTGAGGAACTCTACAGACTTCCCTATCATGGAGGTGATTGTAACACAATGAATCATATCATAATAATTTGTTAATATCACAATAAATCTGTTTATACACTCCAGCCTTTAGAAACTGCCATTGGAAAAAAAAGATTGTTCTCTAGATGTGAAAAAGTGTAGACAAGCAAAACTCAGAGAAAGTATTAATGAGATAGAACACTGGCTGCTCTGAGAAGAAATTATGAAAAGAAAAGTCAAGATATTTGTTTGCAACCGTTCTTTCTCAGTAATGGTTTCTACTTGGCCTTGAATGCTGTCCTTTGACAGTGAAAGAGTCACAATTTGGATTTTCATTGTTATTGTGTTGACTGAGTAGGTTCTGCTGAGATAATGAGAAGCCCCATGTAGGAGCTATACTGTAGAAAACCACTGAAAATTATTATAGAAATTAATTATCCTGCCTAATGTGGAGAAATGTACTAAATCCATAAACTCTGCTGAATGCAACTGTTTGAGAAATCATAAAAACCTTTTGTGTCTAGGTCAAATCTTGAGGAACTCATTAAGAGTTTACTCAATCAGCAGGAGGAGCTTGCTTATAGAATGAGTCCGTTCTTTGGGTTTTAGCACAGACTTAAATTGGAAGCAATGCAATTAATTTCTGGGTTCGATTTTCTCTCTTTTAAAGGATGACTTTTGAAGAAGAGTAATTTTGCAAAAATCCAAATGCAATTGAAATCTAAAGATGAGTTTTTATGGTACAAAGGTCAGGTGTCTCTATATAACCTCTACTTCATGAGGCCAAACATGAAATCTCTAAAGATGTCAGATTTTTAAGGTGGATCTCTAGAAAAATCAATACCACAGGCCTGAGCTGAACTCAACTGAAATTGTCTAAACTGTAATGGAAATAACAGAGAAAGTTTGTCTGGAAGAGCAGCAGCTATGAGATGTTCTATTTGGTCAGCCAGTTCTGTGGATTCCTTGAACTCCTATCTGTCAACACTTACTTAAAAGAGATTTATCCTGTGAAGTTTTATTCTGTGATTGGGTAGAATGTTTTCTAGTAGGTGATATTTTCTATAAACCTCCATCTTCTTGAGTTAAATGAATAATACAACACCAGTTTTCACTAGTGTCTGCTCTTAACAGAAAAAAAAAAGCTTGAAAATAAGATGCCAGAATACTCAAAAGCAGAAACAATCAAAAATTAAAAATTAAAATAATGGTCTTTGGTGTCACCTCATCAGTGTCAAAACAATGTGACTATTTCTTCTTAATGATTAGATTTGTTGGTCTCACTATGTGTCTGGTTGTCAATTTTCTTTATAAATGTACTTTGAATATAAAAGTGCTGATCAACCATTATTACCCAAAACATTTAACAGCAGCAATATCTATTTTAATATTTCTGAAACAAAGCTGCAAGAGGATGATGCTAAAATTCTTATCTTCTCTCTGTGAAACAAAAAATTAGGTTTGTTTTCCCACAACTCCCTGCACACTGCACTGAGCTCCTTGCAATTCCTCATTCACTCCACTGCATTACCCACACCCTCCTCCCTGGGAGTTCCGGCTCACGTGTGCTCAAAAGCAGGATTAAGGGTAACATCACAAGTTCCTGCATCCCATTTTTAAAGGTAAAATAAGCACATCTGAGACAGGGTTTTGTAGACTTTCAATGAAGATTAGACTTTGATTTGCTAAGTCACTTTGAAAACATTACCCTAAGCAGCTTTAAGATTGACAGAATTTGCCTTAAGCTGCTCTGAGGCTGACAAGATGAAGGTCTGGTGCAGTAACAGAAGTGCTTTGATGGCTGACTCCTGGATGCTGCTAGCAGCTAGGAGAAACCAGGAACTAGGATAAGTTTCTGCTGCCATGAATGAAGCTCAGAATTTTGATGGTGTTGTGTATAATGATACTTCTCATTCTGTATGTAATTCCTGACTTAAGCAACCAAACTGGCTCTCTGTCCTGCAGGAAAAAAAAAAAAGAACCATGAACCCTTATTTCCACTCTGCAATTAACTTTACATGGGAAATATTCATAAAAAGCTAGGTTTAAAAGCTTAAGTTTAGGCAAAGTGAAACTTGCCATCTTTTGAGTCAGGCTCCTAACCACATTTTGTTTAGCATTTGAGTAATCTGACCAATTTCAAACAGATTACATGTACTTAGACCTAAGTGTGCCATGACACATTCTATGTACTAGAAAATAATTCATAGGTGCAGTTGCTTTTCTAATATTCCTCCTAGATAAATAATTTCTATTAATTTATTTTAAGGAAATTAACTGTACATTTCAGGATGTAAAACTCAATTTGGAACATCATAAACCACAACCATTTCCTAAGCCTGACTCAAATGATTGTGTCAAGCCAGTTAATGTTAGATATGTGTGTACAGGAAACACAAGACTGAGGCAAAAGTTGTAAAAAATCCCAGTTTATGTCTCTGGCAGCTATAAATGAACTGTAACTCCTTCACTGGTTTATAGGTTATGCTGGCATCTTTCCTCTCTATTTTAAAGACATTGAGTGGTGCCCCCTACAAAAACGTTTTGTAGCTGGCTAAGTTGTAGAAGAGATCAATTTACAAGCATGTCTTTGTGTGCCATGTTCACCATGAGCTGATCCAAACATTTCCTCATATAATTTTGCTTGCTGGCCCTGCTGAGGTATTTGATGAGGCTTCCTTCAGAGCTGGTCAATGTCAGTGTTTTAAGAAACATTTGTACAATGCCCTCAACAACACACTTTCATTTGTGTTCAGCCCTGAACTGGTCAGGTTTTTGGACTAGATGATCCTTGTAAGTCCTTTCCAATTAAAATATTCTTTTCCCTTCATTCCATTCCACTTCAGTGGAAGAAAAACCTCCAAAAGAACAATAAACCTTGTCCTTAACAAGGAAGATGCATGAGGTCAAGTCTTGTTTCCATTGTAGGAGGCAGGAGCAAATCCCACGCTCCCAATAGAGAAAACACGGCAAGAACTTTTCTAAAAAAAACAGTCTATGATAAAACAAACCATGTAGGAATAAGGGACTGCATTGGACCATGTTCACATTTGCATTATTTCGGGATCAGTTCCTCACCCGTGGAGCTACTCTGAACATGTGGGAGAGGACAGAATCTCACCAGGGGATGGTGAGCCTTGGTGCAGGCAGCACAAAGGTTCTGAAATTTTGTGAGATACTAGAAACTCACCTGGATAAGGTCCTGAGCAAAATGAAGTAATTTTGAAGCTGACCATGTTTTGGAGAGGGTTGTTGGCCTTGCAACATCAGAATGATCTCCTTCAAACTAAATTACTTACAATCATATCTACAGAAGGACCAAAGTATAAAATACATTCAGACATAGGAGTTTAAACCATACTCATCACTTTTGGGAATATCAAGAATTTTTAATATATATTCTGCATAAAATGATACTTTGGTGTCTGAGAGCATTTTCTGTAGCGGATAAAAATACTCCGCTTTGCTTAAAAGTGCCTTGATAAAGACAACTGAGGATGGTACAGAGATGCTTAAGCTGCGTACAGTTTCAAGTGATCTTCAGAATCATGCACCAACACTGAAAAAATCTTGAATCACTTGAAGGTGGTTTGGGAACTCCAGTGTGCTGAGTGGCTGAGCCATCTTTGGGCAATGTAGGCACTTCTGGTATAGCCATAGGATTACAGTGGAGAGAGCTTTCTTTTGTTAGTATTTTGGGAATACAAATTAGGTGCAATGCAGATATTCTTAGAGAAATCTAAACTCCCTGGAGAATAATGGAGACAGCTGAGTACCTATGGGAAAGAAACAATTCTAAGCATTTACATTAGATCAGAAAAATGGGCTGATATAGATGGTGTGAATATGTCTCTGATTTGGTGTCCAGTTTCCTAAAGGTAAAATTAGAATACACAAAGAGGGTATTGTGAAGTGCTCAGAAAATGTGGTTAAGTGGCCATATTGATGGCTGTGATGGGTAAATTGAACATAAAGAGTGAAATGTTTTTGATTTCAATAGAAACATCAATTGGAGTTACACATTTTGTCAGAAAAGCCTGAAGTATAAATTACACTGTCATTTAGCATTTGCTTATACAAAACCCATGCCATTAAAATCAATTGAGTCTTACAGAATGACAGAATATGGACTGAAAATAAGTTTGTTTTTTTTTTTTTTTAACTATTATTTGATATGCCAGGGAGTTGTGGAAAAACAAACAAGCAAGAAAGTGAACAAACAAATGTCTGTGACTGAAGAGATGTTTTTCTTTCACTTGATGTGTACAAGACTGAAATATTCATCAACAAGTTTTTTTGCCTGGACCAATTCTTTGAATTTTTAGTATTTTCTAGCCTCATTTACAAGCTGTAGGAACTTCCTTTTCACTTCACTTTTTCACTTCTAACACAGAAATGGCGATGCAATTTAGTGTGTGATTAATTTAGGGCCTGACCGAGGTTGCTGTCTTTGGAGAAGGTTGTGGTGAACTGCGGGGAGAGGATCAGACCATATGTGCCCTGTTCCCTATAAGTTCCCTAAACATCTGCTGCTAACCACAGAAAGGACACTTGTCACAGGAAGGACGCTCAGCTAGATGCACCTTTCTTCTGAGCCAGGGTAGTTGCAAGAGAAAACTGATGTTACTTTTATAGAGAAGAATAGGTGCAGAAGGTGAGAAACTGAAATTGTCTGCATGACTTGCATTAATGCTGACAGGTCAAAGGATGTGGAAAATGTTCAGTGTTTAAAAAAACAAATAAAGCAGTTCAGTTAGGAAAAAACCCAACACTAGAAATATCTGTGGGTGACAAATTATGAAAATGGGGCTTAAAGACAATTGGATCGAACTCTTCAGTTTGCTGACAGTTTTTCCTGCATGTAGGTGATGACTCTCACCCATCAGTCAGTTGGGGAGAGTGATTCACAGCACCAAGACAACCCATAGACAGCCCAGACAACCCATAGACAGCCAGACTTCCCAGGGAGCTGGGGAAACTCATAGAAGTCAGGGAGGGACAATTACTGTCAAGCTGTGGAGTTTCCATGCATGTGTCAATGTTATATCAAATAAATTGTGACCTTGTGTCCCTCTATCAAGGGATGTGTGTGAAGATTAATTAATATTACTTCAGCAACATGAAAGCTGTTACAGCACATAAAGTGCTGGGTTGCACTAAACAGAAATAGTGTAAATAAGAGCTTCAAACCACATTTGAAATGAATCTGCCTTAACTCTATAAATTGACCGAAGCACTTGGTTCACAAGTGTGTATTCTTTGAATAATTTTAATACCTAAATATCCAAAAATTTTCCCTATGTACAGCTCTACTGCTCACCACTCTGGCCTTACAGGATCAGCTTCCATTTCTTTATTAAATATATCATCCAACTAGCAGTGCAAATCCTGTATTTTAAATAGTTTTCCTTCTGTCTCTGTCTCATTAACCTAGCATTTCCTGTCAAATATTAAGCTAAGGCAATAGCTGTTTCTCCAGGAAAGTCTGAAATGTTTCTTTTCCACAGCTATGATGTACCCCTACAGTTCTGTCAGTAAGCTCTGTAAAGTGAACTAAGCTAGTGGAAAGACTGAATGGAGTGATTTTCTATTGCAATGAATGACTTTCATTTAAAAAAAAATATATAAACAAGCAAGTCAGTACAAGATACAATGTGATGAAATAAAAATTAATTTTAAAACACCTTAAAATTGACTGTATGGAACTTGATTTACCTTGACACTTGCCTTTTGATCTCAAAACTGTATCTTAAAATCCCTTTTTTGAACTTAAGAGCAATAGCCTCTCTTCTTTCAAAGGGTAGATATAAGCACTATCTTCTTTATCAGAAAGGCCATTGTTAAGCAAAGCCTCATTGCAGCATGCAACTACCTCTGAGGGAAAATTTTAAAAAATAATCTTCCCAGTAGCAGGACTGCTTTTGAAAATCTTTGTATCTCCCACAGCTGTAGCAACAATTTACTGCCACTAATTGCCAGTTCCATTGCAGTACTGGTCTTTAGGGAGGTGGGTTGAGATTTTTCATTTCCTTGCTTTGTTTTTAAGAGTTTGTGTTGTTCCTCCCTTTTACTCAAGGCTGAGGGATCTCCTCCCTGCTGCAGTGGGGATATCTGTGCTTCCAGCCAATCTCCAGTGTGAGCCTAAGCCCCAGGGCAGGTCCACTCCCAGCTCAGAGAGCAGCGGTCACTGGGGCAGGCCTGGCCCCGCACTGCCATGCTCTGCAGGGACACTGAGGAGAGGATGTGCCACCACAAATCCTGTCACAGCCAAGGTGCAAAGTAGGCTACAGAAATGTCCTGGCCTTACAACATCATTGTCAGTATCTTTTACCTCCTCAAATGCTTGTTGCAAGGTCATATATGATCAGCCTGAAGGAGTGCTAGAGTAGGAGGTGGGCATGAAAAAAAGGCTGGCAGCAAGGAGTGCCTTCCAGCTCTGAATCACAGAGACCAGCAGCAGTCAGAGCACCACACACATCACTCCTTAGCTTTTTTTGACTGCTGCTGTAGGTATCCCAACTCTCAGTGTACCTGCTGCCATGAATCCAGCCCCTGGCACCAAATTAATCTCCTGCCTTCAAGCTGGTACCTTTCAGTCAGTGAGAACTCTCCTTGGGAATTCTGTGCTCAAAGCTGGAGACATTTTTGAGGACATTTTTTCAGGAGCAAACCTGAGTGTCTCATTACTCAGCATCCTTTACCAAGTGTCAGTCACTCTGGGGCCCTACCTCTGTCTTTACAAAACAAGGATAGATGGCATTTCCTTGCCATGAGGGAGAATCCTGAGGATAACTACAGTAAGGTTTGTGCAGCATTCAGAAACTAAATACCAATTACACAGGGCATTGGGGTGTAATAAAAGAGCTGAGGAAAGAAAAGGCCATACCAATAAAGTTAAATGAATTATTTACAATCAACTACAGAATGTGTTTAAGGATGAACCCACAGAAGAGCCTTTCAGACCTGTCAAGTCAATGGAACCATCTGCACTTGATGTGTCAGTAGAAAAAGTTTAATAACAAATCAATAAAATGAATAAATTACCAGGATGAGATGAATGACTCAAATGTGGAAATGGAAAATACTGAACCAGTTTTTTAAAGGGAGACAACGAATAAATGAAATATAACTTGAGAAACAGGTAGATCTACTTAACTTCCTTTGGAACATTAAACTCACCAACCATAAATATCATGTGAATTTCCAGAAAACTTACAACAGACTTCTTCACCAAAACATCATGAAATGTAAAGAAAAAGACAAACCAGTGGTCCGTGAGTGAAGGATTAATAAGTGCTTAAAGGATATGAAAAAAGGGTTAATAAAGAATTTTCACAAGAGACTGAATCCTGTAAGTGATCTAAGAAAAGGTGATAAAAAATGAGGCAGTAATATTTACTAGAGACATTGAAGTATCAATGGTAGAAAAATCAAAAATTGACTCAGAAGAATTGCAAAAGAATGATAAGATGTCCAGTGACTGGATGACAAAACACTTGAAGATACACCTGGCAATGTGCACTCGCAGCCCAGAAAGCCAAGTGTGTCCTGGGCTGCATCACAAGAAGTGTGACCAGAAAAGCTGAGGGAGGGGATTCTGCCCCTCTGCTCTCATGAGACCCCACCTGGAGAGCTGCATCCAGCTCTGGGGTCCCCAGCACAAGAAGAACAAAGACCTGTTGCAGTGAATGCAGAGAAGGCCATGAGGATGGTGAGAGGACTGGGGCACCCCTCCTGTGAGGAAAGGCTGTGGCAGTTGTGGCTGTCCAGCCAGGAGAAGAGAAGGCATCAGGGAGTTGTCATTGTGGCCTTTCAATACTCAAAAGGGGATTATAAAAAAGATGGGGACAGACTGTTTAGCAGGGCCTGTTGTAATAGGGCAAGGGGTGATGGTTTTAATCAGAAAGAAGGCAGGGTTAGATTGGAAGAAATTTTTTATGATGAAGGTGCTGAGGTGCTGGAACAGTACTGGTTGTGTGTGGCTGTGAGTAACCTGGTGCAGTGGAAGGTCTCCTTATCCATGTCAAGGGTGCTGGAACTAGATATCTTTAAGTTCTTTTCCAACCCAAACTGGTCCATGATTCTATGGAATTCAATGTGAATAAACACAAAGGGAAACATGGGGAGTATCAGTCCTCAGTCAATCTAAATACTGATATACACTGGGTAAGCAAATACTCCCCTGGGAAGAAGAAATAACATTTTTGATATTTTTCTAGGAAAACATGAATTAAATTCTTGGCATTAGTGAAAAAGACAAATTTGTACATGCCATTTAAACAAAATGATAAAGAACACAAGATAAATAAGTGTTATTATACCATGATACAGACACCCACACATCTCTACAGACAGTCCTGATCCTTTCATCCCAAAGAAGACCTGGAAAAGGCAAAGAAGGAATAAAAAGGCCAATAAGGGCAATTTTTTCACAGAAAAAGACTACACAGACTAAGCCTCCTCAGCTTTAAAAGATATGACCAAGAAAAAGGCATAACAAAAGTAATGAAATTACAAGTGTCAAGAAAAAAGGAATAGGGGACACTTGTTCCCAAGAAATGGAGGCAAGTGTAATTTAGCCACTACAGTATGCAATTCACAAGTAGGTGTTATGGACTCTGAAAAGTAAAATAGGTCTAAAAAAATCTTCCAAGGAAGAGAAAAATCCATCAAGAGCTATTTTAATAGTTGCAGATGATCTGCTATCAGATGCTATTTGAAGCAGAACAATAGTTGGGAAAGACCTTTGGTCCACCTGAGTGTGGTGGTCATGTTTGCTCTCACACATTGACCCTGCAGCACCAGGGCTTTGGTTTGAGCTGTAGACCTTGAAACAGTTGTTTTTTGGCTTGTGACAACCTGCATGAAAGACAACTTTTAGGTTTATATCCTGCCTTATTTATTGAATCCAGCTAAGGAATTCAAGCTGAAACCCCATTTCTACAAATGTGATACAGCTGCCCATAGGCAGCCGAGATCCACTCCTAGGGACAATAATTTTCTTCAGGCTATGCAAATCATTGTCTATATATCTGTTTCTTCACCTAGTTGTTTCTTCAGAGAAAGCTTAGAGATATGAGAAACACTACTTGAGAGGTAGATACAACTATTTTTATGTTCTTTTATACTATGCTCTTTTACACTTCTTTCATACTATGTCCTTCCCTTTTTCTTTCCTCTGATGTTTAGGTTTAAAGGGATGGGGTGCTTAATTTTTATCTGAAAGTCTTGGCACAGTTACTAAGAATTTTAAATCAAAGCAATCTAAATAATTTTATTGAATATTATTTTGAGTAATTTTTGGTTTTCCACTATCAAGTAGTGTTTCAGGATTAGCTACCTCATCTAGCAGAAAATGTCCCTGCTCATTGCAGGGGGATTGAACTGGATGACCTTTAAAGGTCACTTCCAACTCAAGCTATTTGTGGTTCTATGATTATACTGAATGAAAGGATTGAAAACATATTACAGAATCAAGAGCACTGAATATTCCTAAAAACACAAATGCTATGGACTAATTCAGTGTTTCAATGCAAAACTAAATTTCACTTTTTTCTTACAGAATTTTACTGGCGCAAGACTTAGTGCCTACAATAATTAAAACAACCTACATAAATATGGCTCAGTTTACAAGATGGTGGATGTATGCACATCTTTTTAACCCACCACAGTAATATTAGGATTTTAACCAAATTGTTAAATACTTCTAATGTCCTTATGCAGTACCTTATTTCTTTTTGCAGTTAATCCAAATATTCCTCATTTTTAGAGGAATTCTCACAGTACAAAACTAGGTCCCTTTGCCTTTGGGTAAAGATATGAGCAGAAGATAAATTTCCCAAAAACTGTTTTTCAAACCTTATGAAAAAAGTTTCTTTTCTAGGGAAAATAAAGCATTATAATTGGATGTTAATAAATGCTGCAGCAACAACATCTAAAGAAATGTTCTAAGGAACATTTTCCTCTGCTTACACTTCATTATAAACTAAATAAGAGAAACATCATCATAATGTTCACGCAAAAAAATAACTTGGAGAAAAAAAATTCCATGTATGTCCTAAAGATATCTTTGTTCTTGTCTCTCTATAAATGATTGACAGGGTGAAAAATGAAGTAATTAACTTCTAGCTGACAGAAAACAGTAACATGGGTCTGTAATGATGGCACCCGTGAGTGACATAGTGTCCTACTTATCTGCATTTTAAAGCAACAGCTGCTGGATCTTTTGCAATGTCTGCAGAATTTTAAAGAGAAGCAAAATTAGAAACAACAGTACATCTTTACTATAAATGTCACAAAACTGATCCTCACAAGACAGAGATTGAACAGAATGTGTTGGACATATGTGAAATAATTATATTGGGGAGGAAAAAAAGCAGCTCTTATAACTCTTGACATCTATGTAAAAATACCCTGATGTTTCTGAATCAACATAACCCATGTATGGTTTCACTGTCTAACAAATTTCCTCTAGACCGAGACAGTTGTCTTGAAGATCTTCTTGAATCAGGACACTTTGTAAAATAAGTTAATTATGAAAGGGTGCAGATGCCTTATTGCTAGACTGCATTTACACAGCTAGATATAGCTGCACCAGAGAGGGCTCAGTATTGACAATCAGTTTGCAACCTCAGTGTCCAAGGTTAATGCTCTCTTGCACATCCCACCCACACAGCTTAGCACTGGGCTCAGGGCTGCTTGAGCCCATGTCATGACCTTTGGCCCTGAGGAGTTGTTGGAACCCACAATGTCCCTTGGACATTCTTGGATGTTCTGGGCCCAGGTCAGAAGCATTTGAGACCCTGGCATGCAGCCGGAAACCCCTGGGTCTTTGAATCTGATCCATGGAACAATTTACCAACCTGGCAGGAAGAACAAGAAATCACAAAAGTTTAGATATTATAATAGAAGTAGTCACAAAGTGAAAGGAAGAATCTTTGAGTGCTGTACAGGGGGGTTTTAGGCCTTGTACAGAGGGGTCTAAGTTTTGTACATGGGGATCAGAAGTGCTAAGATGGAGGGATTTGGGCGTGCCCTGTCCTCCTTCTTTCTCCTTCCTAACCGCCATGTTCTTGGTGATGTTGGCACTCACAGATTGGTTTAGAGTAGAAAGTCACCATTCAATATAGGTAATAGGCATTGGGGAAAAACTATAAACATTTAACATGTAATGTATGATATAAAAGATGGCACCAGCGCCCCCTGGGCAGTCAGAGACAGTGTCAGTGTGTGTGTGTGTGCCTTTGTCTGGCCTGCTGAATGGACCGCAGCAGTTCAGGAAGAAAATCTTTTCGGTAACATACAATAAACTACCTTGAGACCAGATGACTGAAGACTACTGAGTCTTTCTTTGAAGGCTCGGGTTGGAGAAGAGACTTTTCCACCTTTCAGGGTCACCCCAATCTGGGGCTGAGCCCTGGCAAGGAGTGACCAGTTAATGACTGAGGTGTTCTTCTGAAAAGTGGCTGAAGTAATGGATACAGAAGGTTGTAGCCTCACAAACCATGTTGTACAGCATGACAGCAGAATAGTGTTGCTAATGTCCTAAACAAGTGGGATGAGGGTGTATAGGCATCTCCTAGAGTAAAAGTCTGTGAGATTGTGTCATAGAAAGGGATCCAGTCAAAAGGGATTTAGCCTCTAAGGGAACCAGTTACTTTGCTCCAAAAGAGGGGTTGGGAGTACAAAGTGGTGTGCAAGATTATCTGGCTTCCATAGTCATACCCAAAGAATTTTGCCATGGAAACATATTTTTAGAAATAAAATAATTTTGTTGGTGAAGAAAAGTCATATCTAACATATCATATTGCAGCAGGTGGAAATCCTCTTTTGGAGTGAAATAAACTCATTCACATGAATGTGGCTCACAAATTAACTATGTTACTTTCTTTGCTAATCATTGATATTATCTTTAAAATGGCCTCCTAGTTTAAGGGCTTCTTAAAAAGAAAATGCCAGCTTCAGCAATGTGAAATTCCAGGCTGGCATGTGATTTATTTTAGCTATAGGTATGACTGGGATTGTAATTGCCTTGGACTTACTTGATGGTCACTCTTCAGAAAGCTTCAGATGATCCTGAAAATTAGGACCATCTCTAATCTCACCTCCTTCATAGTCACTTGAAGTACAGTAAGGCAAAAAATATTGAATACAGTTGATGATAAAACTTACTGGACACTGATAGGTTACTCAAAGCTGAAAGTAAGATTCAGACTGATCATTTTTATGCCTAAAATAAACATAGATGGATTTTAAGCACCACAGCCCTCTTGCAAAATTCAGCATTTTTACTCCCTTCAATGGACCAAGTATTTTAGACTACATTTACTCTCACAAATTCATGAGAAGCTGGATGTGTCTTTCACTTAAACATTTATGGCATTCACATTTAAGGCAGGGAAACATCTAGACTGCATTTAACCCTATATTTAAATCTTTACTGTACTTTACACACACCTAATATATACAAAAGTGAATGCAGAAAGACCACAACAGGAGATACCATTCCCATTCAAAAACACAGACATGATATCTTCCTTTTTCTAATAGTGGCTAGACACTTGAGCATGAGAAATTCAATATTTTGCCACACCATTGACTAAGAAAGTGGGAGATATAAATGCAGTTTCCTTAGTACACTGATGGGATACAAATCTAGAACTCTTATCTTCATGAAGTGTCTTAACCACAAGGTAGCCATTTCTGGAAAGGACATTTTTCACATCTTCTCTTTAAAAAGCACAGTGACTGAGAGGTCAGGATGGTGAAAGTTTGGGAGAAAGAAGTTGGTAGTGACCCCTAGGTTGGAGTCTCAGGAATACAGTGGTGAATGAGCTGTCCTGACTGTCATCTGGGCTGGCTTTGACTGAAACAGCAATAATAAAGGGAAAAGGGATATGCTCTTGCCAGATTGTTTTGCAAAATGTGAGGACCATCGTCATCACCACCATTTCCCCCTCTTACATTTTAAACAGCACTGCTGCTCAATAAAGTGCCTATCCCCATTTGTGGAACTTTGGTCTCAAATTCCTGAAGAGTTGGTACCTAATACAGAGACTAAAGCCAGGCTATCAGCAAGAGTGAGAATTCAGATGTATTCCAGCATTTAGCTCTTTCCATAAACTAAATCCAGGGCAGCATGTTTGAACTCAGCCCATCCCTAAGGTGTTGCTGTGCTCTGTAAGGGAGCTCCATTAGGAATGCATTTGGTCAACATCCTTGCTTAGCACAGCAAAACTGAATTCCTTACTCAACACTTCCATTTACTGTACACAGAATTTATGTAACTAAGTTAGGTGCCTTGGATCACCCTCTGTGGACCATTATGAGATGCTGGGCTCTTGAAGCTCATAAAATGGCTTGGAAGTTGAATGCACTTCTATCAGTTCTACAGGTAATATTTGAGTCAGTTCTGCTCCCTGCCTCTGCATCCTCATCCTGATGGTTGCTTCTTCCTACAGCCACCTTGGAATATGCTTTTAGCATTTTAGCAAAGTCAGTTCCAAGTTTCTCCTCCCATCAATCAGCAACAATGTTTTTATACATACTGCCAAATTCTCTACTTGGACCAAGAATTCTCCTTGAGTGACACTGAAAACTATTCAGACTGAAAACTATTCAGAATGGAAAGTGGTGGTTCAAGGTTTGACCTGTTCTGTATTGACTTGAGGGAGAACAAGAGTGTCCCATGTTGCTGAATGGCAACATCAATTCCCTAAACACTAAGCAGTGAGATCAATGAAAATAAAGCAATACTTCACTTAAAAATGGTGTCATGGAAAAAAAGTTTTTTACTCTTTCCCTTAAGACATAAAAAAGAGGTAAAGAGCAGTATTTGCTGCACAAATAACACAATAAACCAAATACTGAGAAAGTCCTAAAAAAATGCATTACCCTCTTTCACAGACTGTCACCAAATGGGATTATCTCAAAGCTCACTTATTTTGCTCCCTGTCATTAAGAGGTGCAGCTCATCCCTGAGTTTTACAAAACAAAACCTAGAGGTTTACAAATAAAATGAGATTACCAAATGAAATGAGATTATCTCCTGCCCACAGAGCATAAGGACAGGGATGAGGATTTAAAATAAGGTAGGAGTGATGTGACAGCATTGACAAGATTTATTATGAAAAAGGTCTGAGAGAGCCTGAAAAAATCAGAACATTAAAGCATGGGGACTATCACACTACCATGCCTTGCTGCAATTTAAGCATTTCATTTGTAGTTAAGATGAATCTGGAAGAAACAGCATTATTCATATATTGTATTAGGTGTAGAAAGTATGTTTTCAAGTAGTTAATCTGTTTCTTCATCCCACTTAATTAATTACGAGGGGTGAATTGTTGGAGAAGAGAGACCAAAAGCAGAAGACATTCATGATGGTTTAATTATGCTTTAACTGATGTCTTATGAAATTTGAAAAACTGGCCATATTACTGAATGGATGAAAATTTATTATAATGCTCTTGTTATGTCAAAATTAATTGTGATGTTGTTCAATTTTGCAGAACTCTTATAACACTCAAATCCATAATTGATAAAGGTGTATTTTTTCAATTACCATTTATTTGCATATTGATGCAACAACCTAAACACAGGAATCTTTTAGGGAAGTGTAACCAACCCCATTCTCTCTGAAATGCAGAAAGAACTGAATCCAAATTAACCTAGAAAAATTAATTTGAAATACACAACTGGACTGCGAGAGTGGAAATGTATATCAAGGGATGGACTATTATTTCAAAACTCTGCTCTAGGGAACAAGTACTGAGCAGTGACAACTCACTAATTTGCTTCTCACTCACTCTTCCCCAAATAATAGATGTCTGTGACTACAATCACAACAAACATCCTCTAGGTTTGGGGATTTCAGCCTGTGTCCTAGACAGCCAAAATCCAGTACCCTTCACTCTGAGTTCCAGACAGACACAAAAGCATGGCTGTGAAGGGTTGTAAGATGTGAAATGTAATGACTGTAGTTGTGCCACTGAAGTAATAAAGAGTTGAAAAGTGTGACTGATGAAGCCTTAGATAATGGATTAACTAGCAAGTTGCCTGTAGTCCCTCAAAGGACTAATGGAAATTTACCCAAGGTGTCTACAGTATACTGTGGAGATGCATGTGGAGATCTGGAACCATCCACATACAACATTAAAGAGATGAATAGAGCAAGAACAGAACAGAGGGATGTTAATAATTTCAGCTTACATGTATATTTCATGTATGTTAACCAATTAGAGCATAAAAAAAGGCATGAAAACTATCTTGCAGAAGAGGGAAATTGTGGAATCACCATCCCTGGAACAGTTGAATAACAGTGTCAGTGCCCAGGGACATGATTTAGTGGTGAATCTGGCAGTCCTGGTTAAATAGTTGGACAGAATGATCTTAGAAGTCTTTTCCAACCTTACTGATTCTGGGATTTAATGCATAGAGAACAAATAAAACATGAGTAAAGGAAAGATGCAACTCGAACTTCTAAAAAAATTTGATCTGCTGGGCAGATGCTGCTGTGTGATGCTTGATCATTGACACTCTGTGTTGTTTGCAAAAATGCAGCACACGGGTGGATACAGGGGACAGCTACACAGGAGGAATTTAGAGACATTGCCCAAGCATGTAAAGGTTACTTGTGGGAAAGCCAGTGCTTAAAGCATCCTGGTCTAGTGAGAAGTGTCCCCGCCCATGGCAGGGGCATTGGAACTAGATGGTCTTTAAGGTCCCTTCCAACTCAAACCATGCTATGATTCCATTCAGTTATTGCAATTTTAATCTGCAAATGCAGCGTAATGGAGTGAAACTGTAAATGCTCTCCCTCCAAAAAAGCACGATATAATTTGATAGGCCTTCAGGAAATGTAAAGAACAGCCCCCTTCTATAGAGCATGATTGCTCAGCAAACCAGAACTATAAATATCTAATTTTTTATTCTACCAAAGCAAATTTCCCTTTAATCATCCATTAGGGAAGCCTATGTCAGACAAAATATTGGCAGAGGAAATTTTAGCTTTGCTGGTAGATGACTGCTTTTATCAGTGAAAAATGCTGCGATATCAGAAAATAAATTCTAAAGTCAGCTAATCATCTCGAATAAAGTTTCAATTATTCTTGTAATTGGGGATTTTTAGATTATTCTGTATACACATTAAGAAAAAAATAATTCACAGAAATACAGAATCTTTAAGACCCAGCCTACCACGATTATTTAAAAAGTATTTATATTTTCATATAAGCACTTTTCCAGATCTAATTACTCTAAATGACTTGGTACTTCATTCTTCCACGAACAGTCTGCACAGCTGATTTTTAAAAATTTTCTTTACCCCATGTAGTCCTATTACCAGAGGTAAAGCACAACATGGAAAACAAATCCAGTGTTTCACTCTGAGTGAATGTTTTGAGTGTTGCTAAGTTTCTGGTATAAAGATCACTCAGAGAGAATCTTACTGAAGTATTTAACCTAAATGTCAGCAAATCTACTTTCTATCAGTACTCTAAGAGAACATAAATTTTGTTTTCCTGAACCTCTCTTGAGGATATAGTCTTTTTGGTGTGTAATAAATTTTCCCTTTCTGCTGACTGAAAAGACTAAGTCCTTGACTTAGAAGGCTACAGCTCTGCAGAGAAGTAAGAGCACTGAAAACACCAGATTTATTTATTTTGTTCTGTCTCTAAGAAGAAATGGATGGAAGGCCAGGTACATGTCATGCTTTCAAAGGAATTGATATAGTTATGTGTTTTCAATGGGGTCTTCCTCGAATTTTTGTTCCGGTACCTTAATAATAGGTATGAAGTCAGAGGGGGAGAGAGATTGGATCATCCTTTTCTTAGACCTTTTGGGGTTTTCTTGTTTATGACACATCATAAGTACAACCAGATCCTTGGTCATAATCTCCTGAAACTGAAGAATTAGATGTACTCTTCTGAGACCATTAGAAAAACTTCCATTTGGGCTGCAATAAAAAAAACCAACTTCTTTTCACATATCGAATTCAGAAATTTCAGATACAATTTGATGCCAGATTCTTCAGAGTTTCATTACTTAAATAGTCTGAGATGAGTTATTAAAAAATCTGTTTATCTCCAATAACTGCAATTGGGTGTCCTACAATGAAGAAACAGCTCATTGTAATGCTCCAACATCACCCAGTATCTCTCTGACCATGTAACTGTGTATCTTTAGTCCTAAATCAAGGCAGAATCTGAGCTGCTCAGTTCCAGAATGATACCACTTATCTTCCTGGAGAAAGAACCCAGAGAGGATGGAAAATTCTTTGTGTGCTTTTAACAGGCAGAGAACTTCTAAACAGTAAATTGCAGTAGAATTCTTGCTAGCACTAAGATTTTTGTCCAATCTACAGCAGTTCATGACTCCTCAGTTCACTCCACATTACCACTGCTTATATTGAATGCATATGGGGTTTACTGATTTTGTAGAAAAAATAATTATTATGGAATGTTTAATAAATAAATTTAGAGAATTTCCCATACTTCATACACTTACCTATCTGCTCTTTCAAAAGACAACAAAATTCCCTTTCAAATTGATGTCCCCAGTTGCTCTGGAGTATATTTAGAACTCAAGGCAAGTAAAAAATGAATGCAAATTTTGTGTAACAAAAATTACCTACCTGCTAGGGTACGTAGTGCATTTCCACAGATGGAAGACCAAAAGTACTACTTCAGCAGCTTAATATTTTATAAAATTTCCTAAAAACGCAGCACTGAAATCTGAGTATAATTGAAGTGTCCTTTCTTAAAAACTCAAATACCAACAAACAAAGTAGGGATTTTCCTTTCCTCATCTTAATGCAAATTAGGAGCTGCTGCACTGAAGAAAGTAAATTATAGCAACTAAGAAGTTTAAGGAAAGGAAACTTTAATCCTTCTGCACACTGTCCACATTAGAAGGGTATATATTCTTATGTCTGTCCAGGCCTGATGTCTTTAAGATGGTAATACAGAGAAATTAAAACTAAAGTAGCTGAAAATCCATCTACCATACAGGACTTTCATACTCTGTAGAGAGGAAAATAACCCCATTTTCTACAGGCTAAATTCAGCCATGACCCTTGCATTACACTAGATAATTTTCAAGTTATTAATTCAGTCAATTTGCCTATTCTTTCATACTTTCAAAGACAAAAACATCCTGTCTGTTGATTACTTCTTTTACAATTTTTTTTCTCTAGACTTCTTGCAGCCAAAACTGTTGCAATCCTCATTAAAGACAAAATTATCTGTTGAGTTCTCTCCAAATTTTTCAATTGTTATGATATTCTTGAAGAAAATTTAGAGGTAAGTATTTCTAAATGAATGACTCTCTGTTGGTGGTGTCTGCAGACAGACAAAGGCAGATAAATTATTCACTGAGGACATTTAAAAGAAAACCCGGTATCTCTAACCATGTTCTGATTAAACATATTCTGAATTTTAGTATTGAGCAATAATCAAATTAAAGTAAACTACAATCCTGAAGTCATCAATTAAAAGAAGATTATTGCATTAACACAGTAGCTATAATAAAAGGTCATCCTTCTTGGCTTGTGTGGAAAGCCAGCATATCATTCAGATATTGAAAGAAATTATCAGGTGTTTGATGAATGAGGTCAGATTTACAGGAAAGAATAGTTATTTACCACTAAGCCAGTGAAATTCACTCAGCTGCCAGGTTTCATATCTGTTTTGCATGGGAGTTAATAATCTGTGGTTATTGCACCTGCAGGAGGAGATGTGGTGAGCTCCAAATTGACCCATCATCTTTTAGCAGTAACCACTAGATTTGGCCAGATAGTAAGCCCAACACAGAAATTAATAAGTGTCTCATGGTCCACTGCTATTAATTAATATTTTGCTTTTGTTTCTGATGTTCTAATTAATTATTAAAGTATAAGTAGATGAAGAGATTGTCAAAGACTTAGCAAGAAAATTTATGTCTAGTTGCTGACTGACAGATCAACTAAAGTTCACAAGGCTTTCAAGATGGATCCACATGTAAATATCAATGATGAAAGAGGAATTCTGATTTTTACTCCTGGAACACCTCATGATTCTGGCTTGAAACCAGAATAACGATTGATGACCCTAACTGCAGTCTAGTTAGGGCTAACTTAAGCAGACTGAAACCTGTGTAAATCAGATCTGAAGAAGCGCCATGCACTGGAGTCATGCTGCAACTCATAACTCTAGTAGAGGTTTTAGGAACCTAGTTCTGACCTTGATAAGGTTCCTGTAGCTCATCCTCTTCTCTGCAAAGACCAGGTACGAAATCAGAACCAGACACCAGTGCCATAAGCAATATAATGGGATAAATTTGCTATTAAATTAGTAACAAGTGGATGTCAAAAAATGTGTCTGTAATGTCATGTCTGGATGAAACACTGGGCAGAATAACCCTGAGAGCAAATCTACGTTCCAGGACATCTCTTGGGATGTTACGTCCACAGCTTCTCCCTGTAGCAGAGCCTTCTTGTCACAATAGCTCTCCATGGATGTGGCAATGCTCTGCCAGACATTATAGAAAAGGAAAAATGACTTTCAGTGCTTGTACTGAAAGGGCAATTGCATTTGGAATCTGCAAACCCCATTAGAAACACTGCTTCTACCTTGTTTCCTGCAGTGCTTCTGAAAATGGTTTTGATGTTGTCTAGTCTCAATCTGTTTTCAAGATAGGTTCACAAAGATACCTGTTTCCTTGTCCTTGTCCATAAATCTATGAAGAAACCATATATATTTTTCAAATGTAAGCTGTACTTTTACAAGAGTAGTTCCTGAAGTACTCTCAGGAAAATGGAACATGACAGACACAGTCTGACTGGCTGAGTAAAGATGGGAACAGCAGAAAGGACTGAAATACGGCTTTGCATCTTGAATCATCTGTAAGAGAGTGGCAAAATACTGCTTGATGGCCATTAGGCTATGCTTTCATTTTGTCATTGATCACCTGTGCTCCTTTTCTCTCCAAATTGTTTTACATTCTCTGCAGAAAGTAGTAATTACTACAGTGGGTATCTGCAGCCTCTACCTGGACTCTAAAATGTCTCAAGAGGAACAAACCTGTCTGCAGAGATAGTGCTTTTTAAAAGAAAAAGATTACAGATCTTTCCAGCTCCCAGAGTGAAATAAATATTGATACTTTCTGGAAATGGGAAGGACAGGTTATTAGCAGTACACTAAGGTAAAAACCATTCCAACCTGACATAACTTAAATCTAAGTGGTTAGAAATACAAAGTTATAAAAAACCCAAAGCCTTTTACATTGTTAAGTAACTTTTTCTGCCCTATTTTTTTCCCAAAGCTTTCAGCTGCTGCCCTCTATGCCAGGACCCTTTTAAACAGCTAGAAAGAAGATGTAGGAGCAGAAATAGCAATGAGTCTTTTTCTGTAAGCTTTCTTTTTCCTGCCTTTTTTGTAAGCAGGGGTTTGTGTACAAGTAGATATGCTGTGCTAAGCAGGTGTTTCGATAATTGCATCAGCCCAATATATTGAGTGAAGGAATGTGGTTGCCTTCATGGTCAATTAAAAAGTGTAAGAAGTACAATCTATGGAAAGTGAGTGAATGTTTCATTATTATAATTCTTGTTTGGTGAGGAACATACCAGATAACTCTGACGGTCTTTGTTTATCTGCTACATTAGTAGATAAAGCAATTAGAGTAAGGAGTTTTAAGAGAAGAATGAGCCAGACATAATTAGAGTCCTCACAAGAGAGATGGAGTTGGAGACATGGCAGAATGCAGATGTACACACACATATATATATATATATATAGACACAGAGAGGGATATGCTAATCTCTAAAATAATTTTTTACTCCATTTGTTCTGAACATGAGGCACATTCAGAGAGGATCAAATCCTGCTTGTCAAGACTGGTATACAAGAGGGACAGACACAGTGCAAGGTAAGACAGGGTAAGCAGTGCAAGACCTGCTGGGGCTGGCAGGCTGAGCTGGCTCTCCTTGGACACCAGCTTCAAGTATTGACCAGCACTACACAGGCACCACTCACAGCAGAAATAGTAAAGTAGCTGCATCTAAACCAGGGTTTACTCAATTGCATGTCAGTGAAGCCTGGGAGGACCTGATTAGTACTTTTTTCCTATTACAAGAGTGGGGTGGCAGGGAATAACTAAATTCAATTTCTGAGGAGCTCCTCATGAGCCCCAATTCAGGTAGGCAATTCCCCAGATCCTTCTAGGCTCACCATAGCATTATTACAGTAATTTCTATTTCTAATGAGAAGTAAAAGGGTCAGCAAAGATGACTGGTCCCACTTAGCCTCATCATTTAACTTGGCTGGGCTCCCTCCCAGGAGATGGATTTCCTTGCAGTGAAACTGAAGATCCTCCTAATTTGTCTTTATTCTTTATTGGAAGGAACTTTGCAAATTCCCACTACCCTTTTCGGAAGTGTTATGTCCTGTTTCACACTGTTCTCAGCTTTGTTTCAACACAGCTGATTTGGAGAGCCTGTCCTGTAGTGGCTTTATGACTTTCTGTATAGATTTCAGGTAGAAA
Organism: Vidua macroura; assembly: GCF_024509145.1. Classification (NCBI taxonomy): domain Eukaryota; kingdom Metazoa; phylum Chordata; class Aves; order Passeriformes; family Viduidae; genus Vidua; species Vidua macroura. Next base: position 79,872,394 of record NC_071572.1, on the reverse strand, counting down.
ACTCTTCAATAGGGCCAAGCATCTTCTTTCTCTCACATTGGCCACTGTGCTGTGTGCAAATGCACGTATTTAAATTTCCAACTTAGACTGTATCCACACAAGCTTTTATTTGAATAGGCCTTTGTCTCTATGTTCATGGTCTAATCTACTGTCTTATACTTTTCCAGTTGAGAGCTGCACAAACTGATGGTGTCCTATTATAGCTGTTGACATGGAAACATCATAAGCAACTATTTGTTGGATAAGACTGCTATTTCACAGGGAACAGACACAGCTTAAATGCATGTTTTGCTGATTCACTTTCAGCCATTTTAAGCCACAGACAGTTTATCTTCACTTTCACGTCCCCCTCCCCTTCACTAGTAGATCATGTTCAGAGTTTCTGCTTAGAAATGAGGCTGAAACCGTGTCTATCTTGGTTATAAAAATTTCAGACAAATCCTATTCCCACATGAGGCCAAGATATTCAACCTCATCATCTTCTGGCTTGGATATTATTTTAGCTGACACTTTCTACTCTCCGAAGCAGAAAACAGGCAGTCCCTCTAGGGAACAGAAAAGCACAATATATGTGCAATGAAAAGCTATTAAGGCATCTCCTAAGAAAAGAAAAAGGTGTGCTGCTTCTGTAGAGCAGACATCATGTCAAGCACATTACCTGTTCTGGGCCATTATTTTAATAACTTATGAAACAGAACAATATGGAAAATGGCCACAAGTGTGTACTACTTATTCCTACTGAAGTTGCTAATAGAAAAGTTGTTTCACACCAGGCATTAATAATGCTGCACTGAGGACATGATTCCCCGGCTCACCCAGTTATTTAAAATACAACAAGTTTTACTCAAAATATAAAGATAATATGACTTAGGCAAGAATAGCTTTGATATTCTGCAAGCTGCTGTTTTCTGTTCTAAACTTTAGGCAGGATGTGTTATCTCAGATTCCTGGAGGCTGTGCTTGTTTCACACAGGGCTCAGTCCTTCCAGGTGCTCAGTACTGTGTACGATGGCTCATAATTTTGAACACAAAGTAGTCAATGATTTGCGAAGCGGCAACCACATAGAAATAAATCTACTTTTTGCCCCTTTTTGACACAGCTGGGGAAACACCCATTGATAAAAGGCTTGCTAGGCTGTTGGTTCATGCTGCAGCTAATGATGCATCGCGCTGCATCTCTGGGAGGGATGGGCTGAACTCATTACACACCCGGTACCTAAGAGCAGCAGATATGATAAACATGAAGATGTGAAGGAAAGAGCTGGTGTCAGAGGCAGAGATGAGACTGTTTGACTGATGTGTTTACATGTTCAGTTTTCACTCTCCATTAACTGCTTCGTCTTTGTCTGTGAAATGTTATGAAGAATTGCAAACAAACATCATTTTTCCTTAACTGTTCATTAGTATCAACACTGCAAAAAAGTAGCAGATAAGTAAGAAATGAAGTAACTGTTAGAAAAGCTTAATGGCTAACAGTTTCAACTGACTATATATCAAATATATTGAATTTCACAGTCCTAGGGTATTGGTGAGACATATTGTTGTATTTACAGCATTACATTTTAGGGCGGTTTTTTAGCACTGGACTGCAACTGAACTATAAACCTGAAGGCCTTTGAATTGAAAGTAGTCCAAGATTAATAATCCTCACATGCATCTTTCAGCTGGCACCAGCTGAGAGTGGCACCAGCACTGTGAGTCTTAGGACACTTCAGTTAAGGACCTGTGAAAATTTCACAAACATAATATAAATAAGTGTGAAATTCTCACAGCTCCCACTGACAGCGAGAGTCCACTTAAAAAAATATCTCAACAAAACAGTTTTTCTCCAGATATTCTCTGTTCTTCAATTTTCAATTGACATTTTTAATTTCTCATTTGCTCTGCTCTTAGCAGCAGAATGATGAACATGGTAATTTTTGCAAATGCCTCTAAGCATATAAACAGGTTGAATTTTGTAAGAAGATATTAGATTTGCTTTGTCAAAGACAAGAATTGTTTCATCTTCCTTTTTCATTTTACAGACAACCATACGTTCTGCAAGCCAGGTACTTTTCCTCTAGACATGAAATTCAATGCAATAAATAAAAACTACTTCCCATTGTATTAGGAGATTCTTGTGTTCCAGCATATTCCTCATCCTCCTCAATTCCTCAGTGTTTCTGATAATTAATGAAGACCTGGGTGAACAGTTACTCAGGGATACGGTTCAGCTCTTGAATGTCTCCCTAGAGAAAAGGTCTCTAAAACATGCAGAGTGACCCTCCTTGCTTTGAAAAATAAGATTTAAACTATTTCTTGGTTCTGAATCTGAGCAGCTCTCACTGAAGGCAGGGAGAATATTTGTGCCAGGAGGATGTACAAAAGATTGTTATGTTCAGAGAACGAACCATTAAAAAGTAGTAATTGAATATTCAGAAGCTCTTACTTCACCAGGACATGTGAAATGAGTGACATTCCAACAATTCCAGTCTGAAAAGGAACTTCAAGTCCAATAAGTCATTTCATAAATTTAGTTTTTGTGTGTACCTATCTGGCCATTTCCAAACTTATCTGCATTATGCCATTTATTTATTCAGACACATTTTCTGAATGCATGTTTCCATTCTGTGCCACAATTTGAATGTTTCAATTGCCCAGGAATCTGAGGTAAGTGAAAAAACTGTACTAAAATTCCATTTTCCTCCACTTACTGTTCAGTAAAAAGAATTCTAATGGTCCTATAATGCCATTAAAGTACAGGCATGGCTATGTAAGCTATTTCCTCATTAAAACAAAAAAATAATGTCTAGGTGCCAAGCTCACTCACATTTGCTCTTCAGAAATCTGTACTGATCTTCAGTGCTGCGAAACCTGAAAGAAACTGCAGTTTGGATGCTCCCAGATGCTGGAGTCATAAACTCATCCAGCTTGATGACCATGTACTGAGTGTATGTGGATCCTCAGTAGTGCTAACTGAAGTGACAAATGAATTCAGAAGGAATCCTGGGGAATAAGAATACGGGCAAAAAACCAGCCCAATTAAACAAGACTGTTGGTGTTTCCAACCTATGTTACAGAAGAATGCATAGACAACAGTCAGAAGCTTGGTTTTATAGCTCCTAGATATGCATATGAACACACACATGTGTTTGTGAGAGAGCAAAAGAGAAAGATTTTGAGTGTGCATGGGATTCAGGTCACACAACATGATGTGTCTCTAATATTGATGTTTACATCTCAGCTAATCACCTGAGGCTCCTTCCACTCAACTGTGAGAAAGAGACATTTTTAGGGCATGATTCGCCTGAGCAATTTTAGATGTCTACTTCTGGATGATATGAATTGTACTCTGAAAGTGCCAAGTGCACTCCATCGACTCAAGAGAGATACCAGGCAACTTGCTTAAGTGAAGATTTTGCAATGTGTATGTAGCTATAGCATGCAATTAACACTAACATATCTCTTTGGATTTTCTTTATATATATATATACATACACATACATCTTGCAAAAAAATATTCTCTCTCCTCCTTAATCATGGCCATTTCATACCTCCCTCTGGTTTCCTCAGTACCCCCTTCTGAAAACACCAGTGCAATTATCTCTTCATTACATATATCTCTTCCAGACCTACATACTAGAGCTTTCCATCACCCAGTCTGATCTTATCATGTGTTCAGGTTTCACTACCATGGTGTCTCCAAGAATTGCATTTCTCAGGTAGATTTCAGATTGCATTGCAACCAGCTGTGCAGATTCACAGGAGAATTCTGCCCATGCAGCCTTGACCTGATGTTCACTTGCCTGAGGGGGTTCACTGTCTCAAAGAAGACAGGGAAACTGAAAACGGTTGTAACAGACATTGCATTGAAAAAGCCCTGGATATCAGACTCAATCTTCACAAACTGCCTCAAATGAATTTCAATTGGAGCTCTGAAAACTTCAAAACTGAGAATTTCTCTGATCTGTTGAAAATCAAAGTCTCACTAGTGGAAGATATCCCTGCCCATGGCAGGAGTTTGAAACCAGATGATCTTTAAGGTCTCTTCTAACCCAAACCATCTGTGATTCTGTGATATGGCAACAAACTAATTTCTAAGTTCAGGAAATTTGTGTATAGGTGTCTAATGCTGAATAGAGAATCCATTGTGCTGACAATGAGAGTAAACCACCCAAAGTACCTCAGCTTTGACTTCCCTTTTGCTGAGCTAAGTTGTCATGGCAAATCTCCAGATTCTTCCTCATGGCTCAATACGAAATGAACCAGAACACACACATTTTTAACACATAATACTACATGTTTGTATGGCCCATATATACCACAGCTATGAAATGCTTAGCAATAATTCCATCCCCACCTTTACAGCCAACTGTACCATTCACCTTGTACTGATATATTTGAAAGTAGTGCAGAGGCTGAAACAGCTGCATTTCAGTAAACTCAACCCTTCATACATGGCAACAAGGAGCCCTGATGAGGTGAAATCATGTTTGGTCACTGACAGTACTGAACAGATTTTAAACAGAGAAATGGCAGTGAAAGGGTTGGGGGGTGTGAAACTTTAGAGTTATTTTTGTGGACCGATACACCTCCAGTATCTGGAGTGCCTGGTTGTGGCTTTAGACAACTGGAATTTTAAAATATAAACATTATTTCAGAAGTTGTCTAGTTTGAAAAAAGCTTAAATGGTGCAGTGACTGTTTATGCTAAGCGTATCTCACTACTTTTCATCTGTAAATGAAAACCAGACACTAAGACGGCAGTTTTGGGTGCAAGATGATTCCTGAAAACCTTTTCTTTGCATGTGTAGCAGCAATTACTGAAGCGTCTACTCTTAGCCTCAGAAATCTAACACAAGTACTTTAAGCTCAGGACTAATCTCGCAAAATAACAGGAAAACTGCTTAAGGTCTGTTTCTGCCAAAGTTTGGAAGTTAAAATTTCAGTGACTTCAATGCACCAAAATTTTAAAGGACTGTACTTCTCTGATGCTTAACTCTTTAACTCTTCAAAAGGCTGTCAAGTTCCATAGCCTGTGAGTTAAATAACATGATCTGGCATTTCCTAGGAGTAGCAACAGTAACCATATGTAACCTAGAAATCTGACTACTGATATGGATCTAGAAGGAAAAAGCAAAGAATGTATTTATTTCAAGACAAACAAATTTATAATCTTACAGGAAAAGATTTTAAAACCTTGAGCTAAAAACACAAAAAGGAAGTAATGAATTTGCATAAGAGCCTGCTATGCATGTATATAGCACAACGTTTATCTGTTGATGGGCTTGCTTATTCTCCTTGTTGATCATGAGTTGATGACTGAATTCCAATGACTTAAAAATGATAACAGTAAACTTCTTTAGCCTATCATTGCAGTTAGTGAATTCAACTAAAATTCTTTCACTTTCACCACCAAATAAAGCATGAACAACATTTTCTATGTTTCCTTTCCATTCTCTCACTTTCTGCATTTCTTTCTGTATTTCTTTTCCTCAACACATTTAGTGACAAAGAAGTTGTGAGCTCACAAAAGGAGCTCCCAAGAGCATTTCCTACTGCTCTATCCTCTCCTTTAGTGTTGTGGACTTTCTGATGACATCCCAAACAGAGATACAGGGTCTGCGATAAAAAAGCAACAGGTAGTACTGAAAAAAAGAATTCAATAAATTCATGGGAAATATTCCAGGAGGTGTCAGACAGACTGGGATAAAGAAAGACAAAATTAATACAAATCTGAAACACCAGAGTATGCAGAGAAAAAAAGATCATGTCAAAGAGCCACACAATTTCTCTGAACAAGCAATTCTTGATTTCCTTCCTGTGTTGTTTAGACTCCTGAAGTGAGACTTTTAATTGCTTTTAGCCACCTGCTTTAGCCACCTACATTCAACCCTTTAATCCTATATTACATTTTGTCTCACTTAATTGAATATAGCTTATTTCACATATCTCAGTGCTATGCTTTTTTAGTAGGGGCTGGATGGGGAAATCACAGACTGTAAGGTAAAGAAAAGAACCCTGCATCAAATAAACTCCACATCCATTGGCATAACTGTAGCTTTACTTTTTCTCACCCTCTTTTGTTGGCTTTTCTATGAGCAGGTAATGACACTTATTTTCAACTATTACAACCTATCTAGATCTTAATTTATTTCCTTGTGTTGCCTAGAATATAGTGATTTGCTTCAATTCAGCTTTCTGGTAAAAAAATAACCATGCTTGCCATACACAGTGAAGGACAGCAAAATCACTACATCCCAAAGAAAGGAAAACAGCAAACTTGAATCATAAACTTGGCATTACAGCTAGAGATTTACAACAACATATGGTCATTTGCCTGTAGCGCTCTTGCACATGCTGACTAAAATAATCCATTGAAACAGAAATGTCCTGAATTGTAAGAATAGAAACCAAATGCTAGATTTTAGCTCTTTACATGGGCCCTGCCTGTAAAGAGTGCTCATAAAGAGAAAATTTTCATCTCTGAAAACAAGTACATTTCTGAGCCCACACTTATTTTTCCTGAGTGCCTAACATAGACATAAGCTACCTTTGTAATTAGTGTGTGTGAATTAAACTGACAGTGACAGGCACAAGGCTGCAGGTGCTACTGCACCACAAACACGTTCTGGTAATAGTGAGATACAGAGCCTCTCAAACAGGCTTCTCAGACATGGACACAGCCAATTGTGTGTGTTTGAGAGAAAAAAGTAAACACTAACAAAAGTGACTGAGGCTTTTGTGGCTTTCTGCTTCAGAGGTTTGTGGCATTTGTTGGAATGGATGTGGAATAAAAGAACAGGTTTTGCATTTGTGGTTTGGGAAGTGCCATTTAGATAAGCAGCTAAGACATCAAAGGCTCCTGCAGTGAAGCACCAGGGCATAGCAGCTTAGTGAGACAGATCACAGCCAGAATTCATGAACTAGCAGAAAACCGGGCTCATCAGTGCACACAGACCAATACTGTACAGAAGAGCTAGGCTAGTCCAGATGCAGCACAGATATCTCAGCTTGGCTCAGAGTGCAAGTTAATAAGCCTCAGTTCTCAGCAGAGCTTCCCAGGTCAATGTTCATACAGGGGGCATCAAGCTTTGTTGCTGTTCAAACTGCAGTAAGGTGCTCAGGACCCTGGTGTCAGCCCTTTATGTGTACAACTCAATTAACCTGCAGTTGCTGGCTTGGGCTTCTCACACTATTAGTCCCTACATTTTGGGTTCCTGGCTTATCTCAAGAAAGGAAGCTTGGATCTATCCATCCTTACACACACAATTGTAGATTTTCATAAAATGCAAATTCAGGGAACTGACCAAAGCTCTTGACAACAAAGTCAATCTGGTCTGGAAAAAACTGCTTCAGGTCAGAGAAGGTTAGAGATGCCTTGAAAACCTCAACACTTCTAATCTAACCTTGCCCAAGAGTAACATCATTGGTAAGAGTGATCCATCTCTCTTCAGTCATTGCTCTTTCTGACAGCAGTACCAATTAGTGCTTCATGTGGTCATTGCCCATTAGAAGAAGACCCTTCATGCTGGCATTAAAGTTTTCCCTTCCTTCTCTGCTACCTTACTCCTTCACGCTGAGAGCATAATGACAAAATGTAGAATTTAGCCTTAATTGGATCTCTGCAATGTTATCACCTGAATTAGCTCCCCTGTGAATAATTATCACTGCCTAGAGGCTGACAAATTGCTTCCCTCTACTTCATGATTGTCAGGAATTTCAAATTATATGCTGAGCATGGGGAGGATAGAGGGGACAAAGGGGAGAATGAAAATGAAAGCCTAGAGAAGCATAATTATTAAGATTATTAAAATACTTGATAGAGTGCCATAGTCTCCATGAGTCTCAAAAGGGGAGAGTGACAGCAAGAATTTTGCTGGGGCAATTGGGCAACACCCAGTCTGGCAACAGACTCGTACAGTCAAGGTGAAACTACAACCACTGCTCCCAATAAGTGACAAAGGTAATTCCTTTGTTATTCACCACCCCATTTAAGCTATGGATAGCAGCTTGTTTACCATCTCCTCTGCACATTTGATCTTGCTACGCTGATGGCGAATTCTTTGCAGCATAGACTGATAGAAGAGTAAACGTATGTGAGTGGATAGTAGCAGACTGCCAGGCATTTAGAATAGCATATAAGTGTTTGTGTTTTGCAAGGAAAAGGTTTTGGCAAAAAGTTGCTCTTCCTGAGAACACTCGTTCCATGTCTGGGCAAGACCTCACACAGAAACACATTGTGTCATTACTCCACATTATCCATCTCAGATATTGACAGAGCTAAGAAATGTTCATCTCATAAACCCAAATCACTATAAAAGTGATTTTTTTTAATAAATGTGCTCTTTGCACATTACTTGAAATGGTCAAATAGGGCAAATAGGGCTTTTATCCAATTTTCTCATTAATGATGCTGTGCTTGTAAGATGGATGCATTTCTCAGTTCATTTCAAGGCAGTTCCTCAGACTTCTTTCCCACCGTGCTAAACCAACAACACACATCAGGCACAGACAAAGTAGCTGCCGACATACTCCCAGGAGAAGGCTCTTCCTGCTTACCTGACATACAGTGACCTCTTCTGATTAGTCCTCAGGGAGCCAGACCCAGAACTCATGCTGTGATTCATCATCTGCTCACGCAGGTCATGGATTTTTGCCTCAAATCGAGCGTACTCTAAGGAGATAAGAAAACCCCAGAGAATAAAGATATTTTAGTTTTCTTGACCTATATAATCATTAGGGCTGCTAAATGCAAATTAACATTAAATTAATGAGTATAAGGCATGTCTTGAAAATTGAGGTCTAATAGAACCTTGAATTAATGTATTACCTTAGGTAAATATATGCCCTTTTTATTGTGGTACCTGGAACATTTCAACACTGGCTAGGTGAGGAATCAGATATCTAGACCTAGGGCCCTGCAGTTTCAGGAAAGGAAAGGAGGTTTAAAGTGTGTTAACAAATATCTTCCAGTCTGTGGAAAGGATGTTGAAAGCAGTTTTCCATTGTATCTTTCCTCCTTCCAAACAATGTGATACCTTGTTAAGGTCAGTGGGACAGTGCACTGAAGTTATTAACGAGTCAAGCAATTACTGTATAATCCCATCAAAATGAAGGAGATATTTCCATGTCCAATTATGCCCAAAGCAGCTGGAAAATCATTGTATGAGCAATCAGCCACCTTTTTTACACTGCTCACTGAGTCTTGGGCCCTGTTTCTTTTAAATAGGAGGAGCTATTATCTCAGTCTTCGGGTGGGTGACCCCAGAAACACCGAACCTAAGCTGTATAACAATGGTACATAACTGCTCCCCCCTCCACCTTGTTCACACCCATAGCTCTACTGGGGGCTCTGCAAAATGTGACCTGCTGCCCAGCAGCATGGGATCAGCTGGAGCCATATCATTTGGTGAGACTCCTCTCTGACAGGACACAGCCTCATCAATGGTCTCTCCATTGGGAGCTGCCATGCTCCCCTTGCTCATTGTGTGACCCAATGGGCTGAGGTTTGGTTTGCAAGAAGAAAGGTTGATGTTTAGGAGACAAGCTCTAATTCCTTGAAAATTACAACCTCTAGAAACCCAGAGAGCTGTAATTCAACCTAAACCCAGGAAATCTACTGATGTGAGCTATAAGACTAAGCTGAGGGGGTGTACAAAATACATTTCAGTGAGTCAGTGACACTTTAAAGAGTAAGATATTGCAGACTGATGCCAGCAAAGAGAAGATGATGTTCCCTGCACCTCAATGCTTTATTTCACCGATGCCTTCAAAAGAAGGGTCCCTTTCCCCACAGAA